>NW_023270268.1:66447291-66574261 GCF_011800145.1 Mirounga leonina
AAAGAAAAGAAAAGAAAAGAAAAGAAAAGAAAAGAAAAGAAAAGAAAAGAAAAGAGAAAGAAAGATGCACCCACAGTCTGAGCACGTTATGTGGCTCTCTGCTCATGAGTTTGAGCTTTTGGGAATGCGTCAGTGTTGGGATGTCCTAGCAACTTTGAAAACTGTGTGGGCATTTGTGAGCTCCTTTTTCCATCTGTCACTTACATGTAATCAACGGTGTGCGGCCATGGCCTGGGAGAAATCAGTTCCGGGGACCAGGATGAGTTTCCAGGTCTCTTGTTCACAGAGCAAGTGCATTATACCTGGCTGAATGGGCAGCTACCTTAGACCCTGCCAGCTTGACACTGATCCGGTCCCGTGCTGGTCAGGTCAGGCCGCTGTCTGCTCTGGTCAGGCGCAGCAGGGCTGGCTGACCCTCCTCTGGTCTGCCTTTTCTGCCATCAACATCCTATTTATTATCAAATAAACTGGGAGTTGTCTTTCTATTCATAGCAAATCGTTCATCCTTTAGAAAACAAACTATCATGAGATTCCTTTAAAGTGAATGTAGATCAAACTTCCTCCAAGTTAGAAACCACTATACGTTCTTGATTGAACATCATAGCAAAATAAAAGAAAGAAAAAGATAACAACCCAAATGGTATATTTGACTATAAATCCTGTATATACACATACCACTCTACCATATATTGTGTGAATTACAAAATCTATGCAAAACCGAGAAATTTTTAAAAGGATGGCCTGCCTTAATATTTCATTTCCATGCTTTAAAATACCCATCCATATGCCACACATCAAAGGCTAAAAATTAGATCATCATCATAATAAATAATAACAACAATAAAATAACAAATACTAACATTTATTGAGTGTTTATTACTTCTAGACACAGTTAACATTAGAGAAATTGAGCAAAGTAATTACCAAATATATTTTCTAACTTATTTTGGAATAAAATAAAATTGTTAATGTCTACTCCATTACCACCATTCTCTTTCATCATTTAGCAGATTAAAAGTAATGTCCTCCTTATAGTTTATATTTGTTTTTAATAGCTGGTGTCAATTGGGTAATGCCTCATTACTCTTCTAGTATTAGCTGGATTTTTTTTTATTAAGAATTTATAAGCATGACTATATTGTAGAAGGTTATCAGCAGTAATTTCCAAAACTTTGAACAGAAAAAAAATTGGCATAAGCAACATAATAAAGAGATCTGGGTTTCTATAATACATATAGGAACTTCCACCTATGTTTCTAAGGTCATGGAGCTAGTTTATTTGCTCTTGTCTCTTAGAGACCATACCATGATAAAATAACTCTAATACAAATTTGTTCCGTGATTTAAATTATCAAAATATTCTGAACAAAATGTTACAAAGTTTTTGATGGTTTTCTTCTGCAATGATAAATGATAAATTAGGACTGTGATACTCATAGCATATGGATATATAATTCCTATGGAAGATGAAAGAAAACTGATACATCAAATATATATATTTACTTTTATATATATGTATATATAAAAGTAAAACAAGGATTTGCTGGTGATGAGAAAAATAATATGGATGTTCAAGAATTGCTATATTATGTAAAGTTTAATATATCTAAATAGGCTCCCAAGTAAGTTCTCATTGAAAATAAATTTTAAAGGTACCCAAAGGAGCCATGAGATTTTATTATAAAATGAAAATTACATGTTCACAAGTATAAACTTCCTTCCAAGCTTGAAATGCAAATACAGGAATATCTCTTATTTTTCCAGTTTCTTGTTTGAGAACCTGGATGTCTTATGAACAGGAAGTATACCATTACCTCTTAAAGATCTCCTTCCTGCTAGATTGCCCCAAACCTTAAAGGTTGACACAGTTCAAAGGGTAGGATCTAGCTTTTACAATAAATGGGGAGAGAAATGGGAGCCTGCTCTAACCACTCTCCAGCTGCTGTTGCTTTTTTTTTTTTTCTTAAAGATTTTATTTACTTATTTGACAGAGAGAGAGAGAGGGCACAAGCAGGGGGAGCGGCAGGCAGAGGAAGAGGCTCTCCGCTGAGCAGGGAGCCCGATGCCGGGCTTGATCCCAGGACCCTGGGATCATGACCTGAGCCGAAGGCAGCCGCTTAACCGACTGAGTCACCCAGGTGCCCCTATGGTTGTTTTTTTTGTACTGTGTCATGGCAGTGCTGAAAACTGGCCTGCCCTTCTAACAAATGATGTTCCCTGATGCATTGAGATGTCCCTCACCTAGAACGATTTAAAGGCCACCTTGAATCCACAGAAGGACAATTGTACCTTTCAGTCTAACAGTAGAAGTTGCCCTATGCACAGGTCCTCAGGGTAGACCCATCATTCCATGTACGATTTTTGGTTCACATATGCTTTGCCCATGAGTGCCACTCTGCCGTAGGGGGCAATATGTCATCACTGGATCTGACTTGTCCCGTATAACACACCTGGAGCTTCTGTCACTGGGTGTATTCTAGGATTCAAGTAGCATTAAATTTTAAACATTTAAAGCAAAATTACTTAATCATATCCTCTACTGAGAGAAGAGATCCCCACTCAGTATCTAAAATCAAAAAGGTGATGAGGTACCTGGGTGGCTCAGTTGGCTGGGCATCTGACGCTTCATTTTGGCTTAGGTCATGATCTCAGGGTTGTGAGATTGAGCCCTGCATTGGGCTTCATGCTCAGCAGGGAGTCCGCTTGAGATTTTCTCTCTCCCTCTCCCTCTGCTTCTCCTCCTCCTCCTCCTCCTCTCTCTCTCTCTCTCAAATAAAAAAATCGTTAAAATAAAAAAAGTGATGGGGTGCCTGGTAGCTCAGTCAGTGGAGCATGTGACTCTTGATGTCAGGGTTGTGATTTTGAACCCCACATTCAGTGTAGAGATTACTTAAAATATTGAAAAAAATAAGGTCAAATAAAAAAAGTGAAATAAGAGAATTATGCAGATCAGTCACAGTCTTGCTGAACAAGACAAACTTCTGATCTCTCATTGGTGAGTGAATTAAAGACATATAGTGGGTTAACTAGGCCTTAGAAGCTTGTCCACTGGGCTGAGTCTACTGCTGATTGGCCAACTTTCAAATGATGAGGCTGTTGCTGATTAGTTGTCTTACAGAGGCTGTTCACCGAACTGAATTGATTAAAATTTTAAAACTAGTTCTAAAGCTAACCTACAATTAGACTTTTCCTAGAAGTATAAGAACTTTTTTATTTTTTAAGATTTTATTTATTTATTTGACAGAGATTGAGATAGCCAGAGAGGGAACACAGGCAGGAGGAGTGGGAGAGGGAGAAGCAGGCTCCCGGCTGAGCAGGGAACCCCATGCAGGTTCCATCTCAGGATCCTGGGATCATGACCTTAACAACTGAGCCACCCAGGCGCCCCGAAGTGTAAGAACTTTTTAATGCTCATTTCTTTCCCCATCTAATTGAACCTCCCACCTTATTTATACCAGGTCTTCTGAGTGGATTTCCCTGAATTTATTCAAAATGACTCTGTTGGAAGAAGTCTCCCAGGTGACTTATTTTTCTAACAGGTAGTTCCTGGATAATTCCAACATTATATACCTATTTTTCTGAGGACCAAAGGATGCCTTTAGTGATTGTCTGGTACCTCATCACTAGAAAAAACACTATAACACATAAATTTTGTTTTTGTTGCATTGTCCCACTAGATTATGAAAATTAAATTCATTACTTATAAACATAACAATATGATAAATCACCTGTGTACTCTAGGAAGGTAAATCTTAATTCTTATAGAGACATCATAGCATTTTAGTTAACAACACAGATTTTAAGGGACAGTGCTAAATTACCTTGAGAAACTTATTTAACCTCTTCATATCTCTCTTTTCTCATCTGTAAAATGGAACTAAAATATTACCTTTGTTATTGGGTTGCTATTAGGAGTAAATGCATTAATATGTGTAAGGTGTTAGAATAGTCTTGGTATATAGCATTATATAATGATTGTGTGTATGTGTGTGTGGTTTGCTTTCATTATTGTTAAAATCATAGACTAAAAATTATTTTTCATCTGGGTAGTTGAAAAGAAAGGGAAAAAGCTTTGCAATTTGTCATCATGTTTGCTACATTTTTCTCATTTCTGGGAAACAATGTGGGATATCTTTGACACCTACACTGTGAAGAATTGAGAATAAAGATAAATTAAACAAAATATAACAGAAGGATCAAAGTCACAAGTATCTATTTACCTCTGATGAAAGCCACTCTAGGCGTTAGGGAATTTATACCAAATCACAGTACTCTTCTAACTTTAAATCCCTGTTTTTGTTTGTTTCTTTGTTTTTACAGAGTTAAAGTAAGTTCAAAATGAAGAAGAGCAACCTTTGAGTAACTGTAAAGGGAAGGAATGTTAGTGTAGTTGAAGGTGTATAAGGAAGTGAGGGGGAGTTCCTCAGATTTTGTTATCCTGGGGATATTACAAATTGGCCACATTCATGTGACCTTCAGATTTTTCAAACCCATCTTAGTCAATGGTTTTCCACTCTGACTTCACATAAACCCTTGGAGAAGTTTTACAAGATGTCTGGGCCTTATTTCAGATCTCTGGGGCAGTGGGGCCTGGGTATCAGCAGTTTTTCAAAGCTCCCCAGAAGAATATAGAGTACAACCAGGCCAGAGAATTACTGAAGCGTTCTAGGTGTTCCTGGGCTAGTGGGCGTGCCTGGGTTTTGTAACAGCCGCAGTGATTGCTCCTTTGACACTTGCTTTACAAGGTTATCAGCTTGCTTTGCTGAATGTTAGCATCTGATACTCAAAGTGACAGAAACAAATTTGGCTAGCTATAGATGGAACGACAGAGTCTTGACCACAGCAAAAGTAGTTCAGGAAGCTTTTGGTAATAAAGGAATAGGAGAGAAAAATTAATGACAGTCTTTATATTGGAAATTAGTTCGTGGTACTTTAAGTGTATGGCAATTGTTTTTTGTTTTTTTGTTTTTTTGTTTGTTTTTAATTTTTCTTCTTCTTAACCTTTTCTTTCTTCTTTTGTTTTTTGCTGGATCTTGAATATAGCTATGTCATGTGTGATTATTATTTATACTTGTCTTAATAAGCTTATATTGCTCTAGATATTTGTAAGTATTGCATCCAGAAGACATAGGCAATGTTTTTCAATGACTGTGCATTAGAATCATCCAAGGAGCTTTTAAGAGATACAAACCCTTGAAACTCATCCAAAACCAATTGAATCAGAATCTTTGGGTGTGGGACACAGGCACTGATTTTTTTTTAAAGTTCCCCAAATAACAGTGTGCACCCAAATTTGAGAACAATTTATTTAGGAAATGTAAATTAAAATAACTGAAGGAAAATAAAAGAGAGAGATGCTAAGGGAAAAAGAAGACAATGCAGTTTAAAATTTGGCATACTTTTTGAGAGAGAAAAAAAAGTAGAATATATTTTTACAGAAAAATTCTAAACTATCTTTGGAGGTGATTGATAAAGTAGTGAGTTAAATTTAGACCTGTTCAAAGAAGTTGAATAAATGACCCTTTCAAGTTGCTGTTAAAGTAAGTGTTCTTGTTTCTAGATTAAATTGTCAGGAGTGAGTATTTATTCTTCAGCATTTTGATGCTATACCAAACCCCGAGTAAAATACTAAAGTGAATCATAGATTTAAAATGAGACCATAATCCTTTGGATGCATGTTAGACTCCATGTTCTTTATTCTCAGATAAATCTTCAGATAAATAGTTCTGCTACCTCAGAGAAGTTAGTATTAATAATTTCCTGCATGAATGAAGTTCATTATTTGAAGATGAAATGTGTCATTAGTATATATTGAATTACATATAATGTGATCAATGATTGATTATGCTTATTATTTCCTACATTGCTTTTTTATTTGAGCACTATGTTAAAATCACACCTCTCACTGGTTTTGAAAGGTGTAAAAAAAAAAAGACCCTAGAATTTGGTGTAATAAATTGTTGGATGTGTCCTAAATTTTTTTTGTATTTTAAAATGTCATTCAATGATGAGATATTGATTATATTACTACATCTTATTCTTTATCAAGTTACTAAATTTATACTAGAAAAAGTAGATTCTTTATTCTTAAACACTGGAGGACTTCGGTAACAAGCTCTCATCTAACTTTAAGAATTTAGAACTTCTCATATGATCATAGGTATCACATATCTAGTTGGGTACAGCTGACCTGCAGAAAAGCGGGGGAGGTATATATACCTCTAGAATCACTGTGTCCAAATTAAAGAAAAGTAGATGTTTTAAATAAGTTGACCTGTTATATCCCACTGTATTAGTCAGAGTCCTGATGAGAAGCAGAACCAATAGGAGATCTATATATGTATGCATATATAACTACATTTATATAATTTATATGTAAACATATTTATACATATATAAGTAATTTAAGCATATTTAATCATGTATATATAAGCATACATACATATATATGTATAGATTTGTTATAAGGAATTGAGGCACATGATTGTGGAGGCTAACTCCCACATCTGCTGTCTCAAATCTGGAGACCCAGATAGTTGGAAGTTTAATTCTGGTTCCAGCCAGAAGGCCTGAGAACCATGGAAGCTGGTGTTGTAAGCCCCAGTCCAAGCAAACGATGAACAAGGTCTCAGCTCAGTTAGTCAGACTGAATTCTTTTTTCTTCTACCTATTTCATTTAAGCCCTCAATGGATTAGATGATGCCCATGCACACTGGTGAGTGCTATCTTTACTCAGTCTATGGATTCAGATGCTAATATCATCCAGAAACACCTTCAAAGACACACCCAGAAATATAGCTAGCCAAAAATTCTGGCTACCCTGTGGCCTGGTCAAGTTGACACATAAAATTAAGAATCATACCCACCTCCCTGGGCTCATCAACAGAATTAATTAAGCCATGTCAAAGTCATTTTTTTTCTAGGTCATTTTTTAACACCATAATGAAGTTTCTTTACCTAAACAAAGCCACTGTCATTTAGCCTCTTTCCCATTGTTTGTACTTTTTGTCATTAAAAGAAAGAAGGAGAAATTGCTGTCAAAGTACCTGTCTTCTGTCAGCATTCTAGAAAATTTGGAAAATGTTTCAGATCTGTTGAGTTTGAAAAGTCATCCAAATGATTCTTTAAACCAAAATCATAAAAATAAATTGACTTACATTAGCCTTGGGACTGCCTACCTCTAGTTGCTACACTTAAATTGATAAAGTCATGCCAGTTCTGTCACCAGAATGAAAGAAGATCCTCTGCATCTAGGTCAGATAGAGCATGAAATGTAGAAGGCAATACTGTGTAGTGGTAAAAGCTGGAGTTCTGAGCCAAATCATGGTTCAAATCTTGGATTCAGTGTTTATATGCTATGCAGACTGTCCCCAACTTACGACGGTTCAACAAGATTTTTCAGCTTTATGATGGTGCATAAGCAATGCACTATTGGGGAGAAGAATTCCTGTTTTTTAAAGGTCCTTCTAGCTGGACTAAGAATCAAATTGACATGAGACAGATTAATAGAAGAAAGTCACACTTAATGGGCATACATATGGGGCATCCACATAGACATGGAAATTCCAAAGACAGGCAAAATGAGATATATATGTTATTCTGAACTAAGGAGAAGGAGGTAGGAGTCTGGGATTTCAGAGGAAAGACATGCATTTCACAAGGCGGTAAGAAAAGGAGATGTTTGGTAATTAGTTGTTTGCCTTACTATACAGGTGGGTCACTCAGATAAAATTTATTTCTGTTAATAACTCATTCTGGAAAAGACCCCCCAATTTAGATTTTTCTGTGTGGTTAAGGGAAGGACAAAAGTGTCTCTTGAGCCCAGAGGGTCTCAAGTGCCTTCAGTTCAAAATAATCCACATGTCAAAGTGGCACATTCTGGGAGTGGGGGTGGGGGCTGTCCAAAACCCCTTCAGCACATTCAGTAGAAACCATACTTCAAATTTTGAACTTTGCTTGTTTTCCTGGCTAGTGATATGTGGTTTCATATTCTTCGCGATGCTGGGCAGTGGTGGTGATCCACAGCTCCCAGACCTACAATGAAGAAAGTAAACAACTGATTCACTTACAACCATCCTGTATCCATACAGCTATTGTGTTTTTCACTTCTAGTATAGTATTCAATATATTATATGAGATATTCAGTGTTGTATTATAATATGGAATTTGTGTTAGACGATTTTATCCAACTGTAGGCTAATGTAGCTGTTCTGAACATGTTTAAGGTAGGCTAGGCTAAGCTATGATGTTTGGTAGGTTAGGTGTAAAAAATGCACTTTTTTTTTTAAAGATTTTATTTATTTATTTGAGAGAGAGAATGAGATAGAGAGAGAAAGCATGAGCGGGGAGGGTCAGAGGGAGAAGCAGACTCCCCGCTGACAACAGGGAGCCCGATGTGGGACTCGATCCCGGGACTCCAGGATCACGACCCGAGCCGAAGGCAGTCGCCTAACCAACTGAGCCACCCAGGCGCCCTAAAAAATGCACTTTTGACTTCACTATATTTTTGACTAATGATGGATTTATTGGGATGTAATCTTACCATAAGTTGAGGAAGATCTCTGTATCTTTCAATTATCTAAGCCTCAATTTTACCATTTGTAAAATGCAAAGAAAACTACTTACTAGTTAGGGTGGTTATGATTGAATCATACAATACTTGTAAATAAGCTGACACACAGAAAGCATTGAATAATAAATGGGTTCTATTAATGTTTTGATTTTGTGTGTACATAGAAAACTAACAAACAATTCTATTGATCTACCAATTCTCAGTTAGTCTCTTTATTAGAAGAGGCTAGAAGGCTCCAACCTTGATCTGGACATTTATTATCCCAACCATATTCATATACTATGTCATAGGATCAGCTTGCTGTCACTTGGCATGCATCTATCCATGATAAGCTAGCTGAAAATGCAGAGGAACAGGTAATGCCTTAACTAGTATTCTCAAATTGACTGTAATCTCCGCATGTTAACTGGGAAGTTATCATGTATCTCAGTTTCTATCCTTTGGGGTGGATGTAACTTGATGCAATTCCAGGTGGGGATTAACAGTTTTCTAAATAATTCACAGGACTTCAGATGATTAACATAGAGAACCCATTCTTTCTCAAGTTGGAGATGCATTGTTCATTTAATTTTTCAAAATCCAATTTTCCTCAAAAATGAAAATTGACATTTCAGCTTAATACCCCATTCATAACAGCCAAAAAGTTATAGAAGAAGCTTGTATTTCCCCTTTGTGGATTTTTGTTTGTTTGCTTAAAGTAACTGTGGAAGAAAATAGTCTTCCTTTACCAAAGTTGCTTAATTTTGGAGTGTTCTTTAGATATGGAACCAGAATGCAGGTGACATCATTTATTTCTTCAGTCATCAAATATTTGTTGTATGCCTATTATATGCAAGGCACGTTCAACTTTGAGCTGAATCATCATCTTTAATATTTTATAACCCAGTGCATTAAGTGCATGTCAGTAGGGTTACTGATTTTGTGGCCTCATCTGATGAAAAGGGAAGTCAATCCTGAGTCTGTTTCAAAGAAGCAATAATATAACTCTGATGACCATTTATTGTGGTTTATTATATTCCATGCAGGATAAATATTACCCTATTCTGAATTGGTAGATCAATAGGTGGGGCAATTACTAGCAGCTCCGAGCTTGATGACAGTGTATTTGTGACATAAGAAGATGTGTTGGACCTGTCTGAGAATTGGGGGATAGAATTTCTGGGTTCGAGTTGTGATGGTTGATTTTATGTCAACATGACTGGACGATGGGGGTGCCCAGACGTTTGACCAAACATTATTCTGGCTGTGTCTGTGAGGGTGTTTCTGAATGGGATTTACATTTGAATCAATAGACTGAGGAAAGAAGATTGCCCTCATCAAATGTGGCTGGGCATCATCCAATCAGTTGAAAACCTGAACAGAACAAAAAGGCTGAGCAAGGGAGAACTCCTCCAGGCTGGCAGCTTGAACTAAGATATTGGTCTTTGCTTGCCTTCAGACTAAGACCGAAATATCAGTTCCTCTTCGTTCTTAAACCCACTGGCGTTCAGACTGGACTTTGTAGCATCGGATTTTCCTGATTCTCAGACTGGAACTATGTATTGAGTCTCCTGGGTCTTTGGCTTGCCAACTGTAGGCCTTGGGATTTCTCAGCCCCCATAATTGTGTGAATCAATTCCTTACAATATATCTCTCCTCTCATTCTCTCTCTCTCTCTCACATACGCACACACATACACACACACACAAACCCTATTGCTTCTGTTTATCTGGAGAACTCTGACTAATATACCAGGTTTACTCCAAAATCTTGGGACAGTTGTTTTATTTTCAGAAGAAATATCAGGAGAGAAATAAGTGAAGTAGAACTAGAGATGATATATTTGGCTTTATCAGAGCAAAGAAAGAGAGACAGAGCAAGCAAGCAGTAAGTCACCAGTAGAGCAGTGAGAAAAATTAAAAGCTGTTCCATGTTTAACACCATGCTCTGAATCAGAAGACCCTAGTTAAGCTTTCTGACATTGCCTCTTAGTAATTTTGATTTCAGAGAAATTTACATTTCTTTAGGTCTGATTTCTCATCTATAAAATGAATGTTTGAGTCTGTATCACCAGTTCTCAACCCATTAGTATCACCTAGGAAACTAAAACTAATGATGTGTGAGCCCATCACCAGAGATTCTGATTTAATTGGCTTATGTGGAGACTCAGTGTCAGCATTTAACTTGATCTACAAGTGAATCTACTCTGAAGCTAGGCTTCAGAACTACTGGACTTGATCTTAAGGTTCAAAGTGCCTTATGTGTGGACAGTTAGTAGAGACATGAACTTAGTACTGGAAGAGGGTACTAGATCAGGTGGTATACACTGAAGTTAATGCAAATAATATTATTGTAAAATTAATGAAAAGTATGCATTATTTAATTAACAATGATTTTACTATTTGATCATTTATATTTGCCCAGTACTCAAATCTTGGACATATATGAAATGTTATGGTTACATTTTTACTTGTTCTTTTTTGTTGTTGTTGTTGTTGTTGTTGTTTTAAAGATTTATTTGTTTGACAGAGAGAGAGACAGCGAGAGAGGGAACACAAGCAGGGGGAGTGGGAGAGGGAGAAGCAGGCTTTCTGCAGAGCAGGGAGCCCGATGCAGGGCTCGATCCCAATACCCTGGGATCATGACCTGAGCTGAAGGCAGATGCTTAACGACTGAGCCACCCAGGCGCCCCAACTTGTTCGATTTTGTATTACTCAGGTCATGAATTGCTTTGTCCTCTCTCTGTCATTTGCTATTTTGAATCCTTTTATGGTAGCTGAAAAAAGGAGTACAGAATTTATGTTATTTAATTTTTTTACTAAAAAAAAGTAAGGCTAATCATGTTTCCAGTAGTAATATGTGAGCAACACAGTATTCCCATTAATTCTAGTATTATATTCAGCCATCATTTTGAATACAGAGAAAATTCTGATCACTGAAATTCATAAGCACAATTGAAAATACCTAAATGGTTAAGATAAAAAAAAAAGCAAATCATATTATCTTAAAGAACCTTTCTCTTTGGAATTCTGTTTAAAAGATAAATTGTAATAAGTTTGGCAGTGGAGAATGTTCTGCCAAGAAAATGGAGTAAAGGGAATTTCTAATCAGTAAAACAAAATTCCTGAAATAGTCAGAAAATATGAATAAAGTTAAATATGTTTAAAATCATTTCAATTTCATAGTGAATAGCCATATTGTAATGATATTACCCTGAAGAATTATTGTATGCTTATTCAAAACAGATTTTTTTAAATGTATTATAATTTTACTATTAGTAATATTCTGGTTTTGAAATATAGGTTAATCACAATGAACATGTGAGTTATTTCATCTGTAAACATTTAAAAAAATATTTCATGTTTCAGAAGTCAAATTAAGAGATAAAAATATATATTAATTTAAGGGTGAAATTTGGATGACTACAAAAGCATATTAAACTAAATTTGTCATCTTAATAAAGATAATTAAAAATTTTTAGATTAATGAATTCTCAATTTTATTTGCAAATATGTAATTAGCTACGAGTGCAATAAAAAAATCAACTATTTGTATCGGTAAGATTCTCACAAAAAATGTAAAAAGAAATCTTAGTTAAAAGAAGTTTTGAGTTTCATTGATACTGAGAGTACAGCAAGGACCAATTTAACCTGGATTACAGAAGCACATCTGCAGCACAAAATAGCTGATTTATTACTGTTTGTGTCTAGGTCTATAAAGATGCCACAACAGGACATGAAGTTGTTTTAGAATTGTAGCCAAGTTCAGGAACAAAAGGTTCAAGAGTTTTGTTTAACACACACACACACCCAAACACACACACACCCACACACAGATTACAGTATACATTTTTGATTCTAGCCTTGATAAGATTTTTGACAGGAAGGGAAAACCTTTGAAATCTCTCTAATATCTCCATCCTTTGTAGGACCCAATTCATGCCATGCATCTGGGACAACATTAGCAATTTTTCCGATCTTTATAGGCGGCTCAAAACTATGACATAAAGGAAATTCTTTGGTCTTGACTACATTGGGACTGCATTTGAAGTCATAAAAACCACTGTTGTACCTAAGTGGTTTTTGGACATTTTAGAAATAAGAGAAGAGAATGTGGGATTTTTTTTTTTAACTATATGATTATTCAGTATCATGAAGGTCACTACTAAAGTGGTAGATTTGATTATTTTGTGTTGGGTACTAACATTAGCTACCAGTTTTAAATTTATCTTTTGTTTAAATTTGTTTTACAAGAGGTTAAATATTATAGCAAATCTTTAAAAAAGGCTTACAAGTTATGCATATGTGTATATATGCATATTCTCTTTGCTTATAAAAGTATAAGCAACATTTAATTGCTTATTATCTGAAAGAAGTCATAGTTAATTTAAAAATATTTATAATCAAGAGAAAGAATTTGGATTATGAATAATCTCTAAGGGTTTCAGCGTTGAAAAACTTTTACCTTTTCAGGAGAAGAAAAAGTTTGGAGAAGAATTCATGCCAATTTGGAAATTATTTTTCCCTATACTTTATTAGAAGGTGTCCATAAACTTAATACTTATTTCTAAGGATGAGCTCCCTATCGGTAAATTCACATCTGCATTTTTGGGAAAATGATTACAGTAAAACAAAACACATTTAGAATTGCTATTTTGGTGGGCTACTTGCGTTAAAGAAAAACTGATCAATGACACTTGTCAAAGAATGGTAAGTCAGACTCTATTTAGTGAGACTATCAAAATAGGTATAGGGACCACTGTAGTAGGGTTTTCCAGTAGGAAGAGAGATTGGGTTCAACTCCAAATACAATATGAAAAAGTAGGAATTTATAGCCAAGGATGGGGAGGGCGGGGTTGGAATTTGTTAAGTTGGAATATTGTTAAGAGGACACATCAGTGGTTGTGGGAAATTCTGTTTAAACTGACCTAACAGGATTCTTTCTGAAGGTAGGCCAAGGTGATCAGGTATTACACAGGAGATGGTAGGACATGAGCAACCTGATTGGATATTGAGGGTGATGAGATATTGAGGATGGGGGATTCTGGTTAAATTGACTTCACAGGATTCTTGCTAACACTGAACAATGCAGAGAAGAATGAAGAAGCTCAAAAGTAAAGTCCTAGTTGAAAAAGAGTTTAGAGGTGGAGTTTGATCAAGGAAAATCTTTGTCACTTTTTAAATTAAGAGTCAAATATGTACAAGAATTTTACCAAAAAAATGCACATGGAAGCACAGAACTTCAATTATACCAACCACAAAAAGGTTAATGTTATCTATGATTAATTTTAATATTAATTGTGAGGTCCTAATGTTCAAACAGATTTGGTATAAAGTATAAACTGAGCATTGGGGAAAAAGCTATTCAATTTCTTTTTTCTCTGCATCTCAATCAGGGATTAGCACCATGTTGCCTGTCCCCCTAAATTTAATGCCCTGACCTTTCCCCTAGAGAGAACACATTTTGTTTATCCAGTGTTTTGTGCCTCCTCTTCTCACCCAGTATATTGAAAATTTACACTGCACTGAGTTGTGTCTGCACAGATATCCAAAAGAATGCAAACTGCATATTGAAATCACATCTTGATGTTTAATGGGCAGTGTGGGGCAGAGAGGCGTATTTTGCCATGTTTATGAAGGAATACCAGAGGTTTCTATTTTCTTCAGCTTTGATCGATTGCATCTCTTCCTCATACATAACTAATTCAAATTATTTGTGCCTCTTGAGTATATAACATGAGCCAAAAGTTGCACTACATCCTCATACTGTTTGCAAACTCTCTAAGTGATTCTTGCCAGGAACCAGCACTCAAGGGGAAAGTTAATATTCGGGATATTCCAATAGCTTGATTTGATTTTATTTTCAAAGAAAGCTTTGTCAAATCAAGGGTATAAGAGAGATGTGTCTTGAAAAATTTTTTTCATGTTAATTTGTATGTTGATTCTTTGTTGTCTTCTCTCTTTAGACAAACTGAGAGATCTTTATAATATTTAAATATTTTAAATTGAAAATGTTTCATTTTTTTAGAATATTTTCTGACCATAAATATATAAGACTTTACTCTTCAAGCATGCAAATGATGTTTGCATATGAAGAAAGCCTAGATGAAATTATATTTTCTTTTCTCAGGGCTTGAGAAAGGAAATCTGTTACAAATAATCTCTGTGATTTGATCATGATGCCATATATTGTTTCTGAAAAATATCTGAAGTGAAGCAGTCTGTACTTAGCTCAAAGAGGCAGGCAAATCTTTTGTGTTGTGCTTAAGCTATATATGAAATGAAACTGATGTTACAACTAGAGGATACAGCAAAGTAGATTTGAATGACTGAAAAAATTTGGCGACTTTTCTATTTTAAAAGTTTTTCCATGATGCAGAGGAAAAGTTCAGAATGACTGTGTGCTATTTCTACCTGTAGATTATATAAATTTACTGGAAAACATCTACACTGTTTTCAAATGATGAATGGCACCTGACTCTGAGACACTAAGGTGAAAAGTTACGGAGTAGTTGTTTGCCAACCTAGTTGCTGAACCCCACCCCCACTCCCCTGAGGCTTATTTTTGTGTGATATTCTCTTTTAAATGGGAAGGGGGTAGAAATATTAAGATTTTGAGGTAGCTTACAGGGAGAGTCAAAATACGGAAATTTAACATCAACTGAAATTGGTATAACAAAACAAAAATAAGTGTGAGGATAGAGGAGAACCAGGACTAAGGCTGAGGGCACACCATAATATGCTAGCCATGGAATGAGATTAGGGCAGATGCATGACTTTGCATTTCTTCATTTGCTTATTACCATAACAACTATCCATACTTGGCTAGTATAAAGAGACCCATGAGTCCATAGCACTGGTATTTTTTTCACTTCCTATTACCTTGTAAATTGATTGATTTATTAATCCATATATGTGGGCTCATGTGGTAGAGTTACATAGTTCTTTTTCTGTGCTTCCCTGCGCCTTTTGGTTTGTACAAGCCTTGGGTGAACTAGAGGGGCAGCAGCTCCCACACTGGGGAGGGAAATTCAGTGATTCATGATTGGACACAGGAAAGAGCAAAGACTGTGTTTGTTCTCAAGGAGAGTGCACAAGATTCCACTCTCGATGCAGAAATTTGAATGTGAAACAGGTTCTCTTCTTGGCATTTTGCCAGAAATCTCTACTTTTATTGAAGTCCATAAAGCAAATACCATACAGCTTCCATGCTTTATAAGAGAAGTTAAAAAAGTGATTGCATATCTTACCGTGTGCGTGGCATGTTCTTTTTAAATCTAAACCACTTTTTTTTTTTTTTAAGATTTTATATATTTGACAGAGAGAGACACAGGGAGAGAGGGAACACAAGCAGCGGGAATGGGAGAGGGAGAAGCAGGCTTCCCGCTGAGCAGGGAGCCCGATGCGGGGCTCAATCCCAGAACCCTGGGATCATGACCCGAGCTGAAGGCAGACGCTTAACGACTGAACCACTCAGGTGCCCCTCTAAACAAATTTAAAAACTAATATTTAGTCAGTTCTAAGACATTATTTTTAAAATAGCCTTTTACTGTTTTTTAATTAACAAAATAAATGTATACACATTGAAGAAAACTTAGATAATACAGCCACACAAGAAGAAAAAGAACCAGTAGTAGTCCAATTTCTCATCACACATTAAAATATAGACATGTAATTTTACACATATTACATGACAAATATATAATATATATGTATAATTTTAACAAACATGATTTATGATATATAAACTTTGTAGGCAGTCATATAGGGTGGACATCTTTATATCAAATATGGTTCTTGTTTCAACAGTCTTCCTCTTCTTCTCAAATAAAGATAATAAAGAAGTAGAGAAACCGGGAAACTGGATTGCGGTAGGTAATTTTTCTAAAGAAAAAATGTTTGGTTTTACTATTTATAGCATTTTGAAAGTGTTCTGAGGGGTAAAAAAAGGTTCATAATAAATAAACAAGTATGCATTGAAAACTGGTTTGTATAAAATAAACAATAAGATTCAGTAATATTTATTACTCTGGGTAGCAAATTATTAACCAGCAGAAGCTATAGAAATGATGTGGAAGTCAGACTATATTATAAAATAATAAAATGTGTTGATGGAATAAAAAAAAGTCATGCCAAGCTATTTTTCTGTGATATCCATAGAGCTAACAATTTGGGGGCATCCCTCAGAAAGGACTTTGAAAACCACAGTGAGCATTGTCTAATATGTATCCCAAGTCTGTGCATCTGTTCCTATATAACTAACTCCCTGCTCTCCAATCAATAGTAACAAACAGGAGTTGCCTGGCTGGCTCAATTGGTAGAGCATGCAACTTCTGATCTCGAGGTTGTGAGTTCAAGCCCCATGTTAGGTGCAGAGATTACTTTAAAAAATAATATCTTAAAAAAAAGACAAACCATTAGAAATAGGTAAATTATAGAAAAAGGTAAATGGATATATCTTTGAATACACTGTACCTCCAATTAAATTATTTTCTGCCATACCCCCTTGCCACATCTGCATTCAACAAGTATTTATTGCATACCACTCCGGGGTAGGCAGTCCTATACATATGGGAGATGAAATGAGGGTAGAAATGAGAGTTTCTGTCCTCATGGAGTCTGAATTTGAATCTTAATCTTTTATTACTCAATTCACATCTTTCTTCCTCTGTGAGGTATTTCCCAAACAGATAATCTCTGTCCATGCTTCCAAGGTACAACAAAAAATGATTAATCGTCACCCTTAAAATGTACAATGTTTTAATATTATTCTTATTCACTAGACCGTAAGCTCTTTAATAGCAAGTTTATCAGATTAAATTAATCTTTGAATCTCCTGAGCCTCAGAGAGTATATGGTCCAGAGTAAATTATTGAGAAATGCTTATATAGTCAATGGGTGAATCATTGAATAAACAATAAATGAATCAACAGAGTAGCAGAACAAACTTAAAAAATAATAAATTCATATTCTAAAATTTAAAGTTTAAGGCAGTTATAATTAAGAGTTTATTAAATCATGAAAGCGTGCCTCTATTTGTGTACCAAATCCTAGAATCTCGGAAAATATATAATGGTGTTAAGGCCATAAAACAACACATTTATATAAAATTTGTAAGAAACGGTTTAGATTCCCCTCTCCACAAAGTGGTCCTTGAAAGTAATGAACTTGGGATGTGATAACAGTGTGTGGTATAACCCTTCTTATATGTTGAAGTGCTCATGATGTAAAGTCCTACACATCCCCTGGCGTGGGATACACACCCCTTGCTGACACTGTCTCTGGTGGATGCTCTTTCCACAGACAGGCACCTCAGATTTAAGAGGTGTGCTTAGTGTCTTCCCTTCTTCCTAATCCCCTTCATGTTGATTAAGCCACCCTCTTTCTTCTCATTGCTATTTGCCAGTATCTTTCTGTTTGCTCTCCTTCATGCAACAACATGTGGACTTCGGGACTAACCTCCTATTTCCTATTACTATTTTCCTTCACTTTTAATATCACCATCTTCAACTAGATGTGGATGGACTACTTTTCCTTTTGTTACTCTTTTGAAGTTTTTTATTTTTTATTTATTTATTTATTTTTCTAACTTACCTATCTTAGCTACACACTCAAGTTGGGATTTTTAACCACCACTGCCTTCAGGAGAGTCATGGCTTAGAACATCACACTGTTCTAACACAACTTGCTTAGTGTTGATCCCCTTCCATTCTTCATTCAATTGCACATCAACCTGTTCCTCATACACACAAAGAACTTAGTTTAATTCTCCCTTTTTCATTTCTCACCCCACGTTCCTGCTTCCCACATTTTCCCAAGAATTTGCTTTCCCATTCTGTCTCCATTCCTTCCCATTTGTTCTTCACCCTCTTCTCTGTCTTCTGCCTCTATGCCAGTGGTAGAACAATCATAAAAATCACGAAGTGTCTTCCTATGAGAAAATCCAGTGAATATCTTTCTGTCTTTATCCTACCCATTCTCAGCATTTAAAACTCTTGGCAACTCTTTCCTTATTAAGAAACTCTGTTCTTACTAACTTCCAAGACATCATACTTTCTTACATTTTTCATTACTGTTGGCCTTCTCTTCTCTCTCTAGATGATCACATCCCTTTCCGTGGTTGCATCTCTCTGATGATGATGACACCGAAATTTACATCTGTCCTTGTTCTTAGAACTGGGGGTTCTATTGTCATGAATACAACTCTTTCTGACCTCTCTTACAGCATCTCAAACTTGCATGAAATAGAATTCTAAATTTCCTCTTCCCAATACCATAATACTTATCCAATATTACTTATTTTAATGGCATCACTTACTGCCCAGCTGCTCAACTCCAACTCACATCCAGTCGACCACTTAATCCTTTCATTAAGTCTACTGAATACGTCTTGAGTCTGCTGCCTTATATCAATGTTTTTCTATTTCTTGACTAGGGACACCTAAGCTCTTTTAGTGCTAAAGCTTCCCATCCAATTTTCCTGCTTCTGTTTTTTGCTCTTCTAATCTAGGGGTCAGTAAACTTCTCCTTTAAAGGAACAAATCATAAATATTTTTGGTTAAATATTTAGCTATACAGTCTCTGTTGCAACTAAACTCCGCTATCATGGCATGAAAGTAGTCATAGACAATGTACAAAAGAATGGGGGGCACCTGGGTGGCTCAGTTGGTTAAGCGACTGCCTTCGGCTCAGGTCATGATCCTGGAGTCCCTGGATCGAGTCCTGCATCGGGCTCCCTGCTCGGCGGGGAGCCTGCTTCTCCCTCTGACCCTTCCCCCTCTCATGTGCTCTCTCTCTCTCATTCTCTGTGTCTCAAATAAATAAAATCTTTAAAAAAAAAAAAAAGAATGGGTACATTTTTGTTTTAATAAAACTTTATTTACATTACAGATGGTGTACTCCTTTCATCCTGTAACTGGAATGAATGCTTTAAATGCAGATATTATCATGTCACTCACCTGCTGAACACCCATTTTCAACAACTGCTTACTATATCTAAAACAAAATCCAAACTTTTTTGTGGCTTTCAAAGCACTACATGACTTGGCTCTTTCTTTTCCACTTTATCTGATTCACGTCCTCTTCAAACATCATTCTCATTTAAGTTTCCTAAGAATGGGCAACATTCAGGTCCAGCTATATAATTTGCAAGGCCCAGTGAAAAATTAAGAGGCCCTTATTCAAAAATTATGAAGAATTCCAAAATGCAACAGAGCATTAAACCAAGAGAGGACTGTTAGCATGGGGCCATGTGCAATTATACAAGTTGCACACCCATGAATCCTGCATTTCCATTTTAGAGTCTTAGACTATGCTTTCTTGAGCCTTGAACTATACCCTCCATCACCTCACCCCTATCCTCCACTACTCCTCTTTAAAGTTTTGATTTAAAAACAGCAGCTCCTCAGACAGGACTTTTTTTTTTTTTTTAATTTTATTTATTTATTTGAGAGAGAGAAAGAGCATGTGTGGGGTGAAGGGCAGAGAGAGGGGGGAAACTTTTTTCATTTTATTTGAATAGCTCAACTTATTACAAAATTAAAAAAAATAGAGATTTAGAAAGTGTATTCAGGTCCATTATTTTTCTTCTCTCCAACCTGAGTTTATAGATATTTTTTGCTTATTAAATAGTTACTAATATGTGCTATGGATACCAGACCCATGAAAAGTCTTTGGTGTTTTGCTATAAGCATTTATGAGCTGGGATTTTATGGTGTTTGTTTGTTTGCTTAAGATTTTATTTATTCATCTGAAAGAGAGAGCACAAGCAGGGGGAGCAGCAGGCAGAGGGAAAAACAAGCTTCCCGCTGAGCAGGGAGCCCAATGAGGGGCTCCATCCTAGGACCTTGGGACCATGACCTGAGCCGAAGGCAGACGCTTAACCGACTGAGCCACCCAGGTGCCCGTTTGTTTGTTTTTAAAGATTTTATTTATTTGAGAGAGAGAGAGAGAGAGAGAGAGAGAGAAGAAATCACGCATGCGTGTGAGCAAGGGGAGGGGCAGAGGGAGAGGGTGAGAGAAAATCTCAAGCAGATTCCTGGCTGAGCTTGGAGGCTGATGGGGCTTTATCTCAGGACCCCAAGATCATGACCTGAGCCAAAACCAAGAGTTGGCCTCTCAACTGACTGAGCCACCCATGTGCCCCTATTATTGTTCTAACAAAATTAAGCATTTTGGTATTTATGAAAAACTGAAATTATTAGAGAAAGAGCACAATCAGATTTTTTGTAGCTTTATGGATTTTTAAAAAGTATAGATCATCCAGATTAATTCTACTTAAATTTATTATCATCAAAACCAACTCCATTAAACCTCACTGAAGAGTCGAGTTGCCATTTTGGCTGATTTTAACTATTAAATTGGATAAGCTACTAACCACTATTTTTAGAATGTTATAATCCGAAATACAGAAATTTGTTTTTAGTAAACTAGAGGGATATGCTTTCTCCAAATGCTTTATTCAAACATAAGCTCGTAACTAATTTTGCTACTGATTTTCTAATTGCTTTTGAAATATTTGTACTTACATTTTCCTTTGTTTTGGAAATTGGTATATGAGAGAGAGAATTATTTCTGGAGTTTGAGAACAGCTGGCTTGAATTCTGGTTCTGCTACTTACTAGCTGTCACCATGGCCAGGTATTCTAGCATCTGTACATTTTAGGGTTGTTTGTTTGTTTGTTTGTTTTTATGTGGAATAGTCCAAGTGCATGGCTACATAGCTGAGAGGAGGGTTCTAGGAACCAAATAAGATAATATACATATAATCTCTTTGCATATATAAGCAATATTACTATTGATGGTAGTATCATGTCTAATGATTTTGTGAGACTCTAGAAACATGGCTGAAAAATTTTAATGCTTTTGGTTCAATGTGATATTCTCATTTTGTAAGGGTTTGTTTTTTTTTTTCAATTCTGAGTTTTTGTTCATTTTTTTTTCTTTATTGCTTTTTGCATTCTGTCCATGATGTATCCCTTGTCATTTTCTGTACTGGCAGTTTGGAAATATCCCAGAGTATATCATTATATAGGTTCAACCAGACTTTGATGATAGCTATTTTGTTGGATGAGGTCTATTCGATTGATTTGTTACATGTTGCATAGGAATAGATACCTGGAGACACATATTTGTTAACTTACTGATATAGCTTGCAGTTGCAGGTGGTGGTTTACCCAATTTAACATCATTTTCAACTCTCTGGTTGAGAATATTTCAAAGCATTTCCTTGATATGAGTGAGTTCTACACATTTTATTCCCTTATGTTTAACTTTTTACAACCTGGTTGGGTTTCACTTAATAGAAGTGTTCAGATAAGCCTACTTTATTGACAACTTTTAACTCCATTTAGATTTCATACAGTATTGCTCTGTTTTTATTAAGTATCTTATAGGCAATTTGTGTTATATAACATACTTGAAATGAATTCCTAATTCCCAAACTATATTTCTCTTTTTCTGTTGAACAAACAAAAATCATAGAATAATAACTGCAAAATCATACTCTTTTCCTGTTAATTTTCTGTATTTCCACATTAGCACATGAAGATATATTAGCAAGAGGATTTTCTGTTGAACTCTTTAAAGATAAATTTGTTATTCATATAAATATAACATTTGCCTAGAAAAGAAATGAAAGGTGTTATCATCTTCTCATTTGTCACTTCAATAGTAAATAATCTGTACTCTTTGACTGTGTAAATACTATCCTGTGTATTTATTCAAGAAGGTTAGCAAGGATTCACATGGAGATTCATGCACAATATGTTTACTGAAATATTATTTATAATAGAGACAAATTGGAGATAAATTAATAGCCCATATTGGGGAAAGAAATTATGGAACAGTCATATACCTTAATGTGATATTGCCATTAAAATGTGAATTAATTGGTCCATGTTTAGAGTAGAGTATAAAGGCTATAAGGATATAAAATTATATATTCAGTATGATTCAAGTATGAAAAAATAGAATATACATGAGAGACTGGATAGCAATAAAACAAAACACTAGGAACGGATATATCAGAGAGTGATAACAGATGATTTTATATTTGTTTCTTATTTATATTTTTTCCTATTTTCTTAATTTCTATAATGAATATGTGGGAGTTTACAACAGGAAAATTATCATTAGTTAAAATACAATATATAGTCAGAATACTTTTTTCTCTTGTGTATTATGATACTTTTAATTTCAAGGACTTAAAATTCTTAACATCTCAGAGTTATAATTAGGTTAGGTGCTAATATTCTGCATTTCTATTAAACTCCCTTATTATATCATAAACATATATCACAGAGAAGCAGGATGCACTGAAACCAAAAGACTAGGCAATTTGAGACTGTGGTATAGAGAAGTAACTAAGCAATGACCATGATATTTCTTATAGAGTCACACATTGCTGTCCAAAATGCTTGGGATGCCCCATGACATAGGATGAGTAGCAGATTTAAGCCTCTTATTACTCAAATTGGAATGGTTTTGCCATTGCTTTTTAAATGCAGTTATAGATATAGTACATTGATTGTACTTTAGCCATCTTAGATAAAATGTACACTTAGAATAACTATAGTACTGATAGGTGGCATTGGGGATATGGAAAGTTGTGTGTTGTTTATTTTTTCATTCTTCTAAGAAACATGTATTGATAATCCTCCCCTCTGTGTTGCTGGCTGGAAGAGCAGAGTCCTTATTTCTTCTGACAATACTGGACCTTGTCATTATTTTACTAATCTCTCAAAATATTCCTCGTTGCTGTTTTATTTTCCTCCTAGTCCATATGTAATTTATTGAGTATTGTCATAATTTCATTTGATAAAATGATAGATAAAATGGGTAGCCACATTTATTTCATTTATAATTTTTTTTTGTAGTTAAATCTTTTTCTTTAAAGATATTTTAAGCAGGGGCTCCATGTGACCTAGAAAACATGATCTTTATAGACAGCCAACTACTTTTATTCCATTCCATTTTCATTTATTTATTTAAATTTTACTTATTGCGAACCTGTTTTATGTCTCTCACACTATCATCGATATTGAGTGGTATGTGAAACAGTGGCTATTTCTGTTCTCATGCATCTTTATAGTCCAGTGGGGAAATGGAGGTTTGTATGTTAATGACATTTTTCTGTGCTATATTTGTTCCCCTTTGGACAATAATCTTTAAAGGTTTTGCATGCACATTAAATAAAAATTGTTACTTTCTGGGCCCAAATAAAAAAAAATAATGATGATTCTACATGTGTCTAGAAAAGAATTCTTATGAGCCAAGTTTGTCCAGTGGAAGACCACAAAACATTGAATACTAGCTGAAATATGAAAGTGTAATAATTGGGTGCTGAGTAAGCAGATACATGAAAAGTATCACTTTAAACACAAGACAAAATATTATAAGGAAACCATAATCCCCACTATAGTGAATATTCTGGGTAAAAGATTGCATATATATTGTCCCTAATGATGTTGGAAAATACCATTAAACATTGCCTGATCAAAGTCCTTTATGTTTGATAGGTGAAGGACATATCCAGTTAGTATCCTAACAGAAAAGCTGACTATATTATTCTAATAACTAGTCTGAGGGAATCAAGTGATTTAAATGACCTTAGAATAGTAGAACTCTTATTTTCCTGGCTTTGTATAATTTCTATATGCATAATTAAGAGATTGATCAAGTGTATGTGAATTATATATCAATGAAGCTGGAGAAAAAAGAGATTAATAAAGCCTCTCAAGGGTATATTTCTGAAAAAGAAAAAAATAATAAACCAAAAACACTCACACAGACTCAGTTTATTGTATTTTCATATTTAGATCCTCTGTACTTAATCTAAGTCCAGCAAAAAGAAAAATATATATATCCTTGTGCCAAGTGCAGCAAAGAATCCAATATTTTGAATTTCAGAATAAGCAAACATGAGTATTTTCTTGTTTCTTATTTCGCTTTTAAGAACTCATAGTCACTGATTGCTTAAGAAATAGGAAGATAAGATATACTGAAAATGCTGTAATGTTGCACAGTCTGATTTCTGATGGAAAATTATGTATGTGCTTTACTGTTTGGACCACTTACTTGACTATTCAAACCGTTAATAAGTTTAGTCCAGATCCAACAACTGCTTTGATGATTAAATTATCTTTGCAGTCAGTGATCCTAAAAATCAGTTTCATGCATAGACAAAAGATACATACATCCCTGGTTAAGTAATCATTTTACTAACAGTCATTATCTAAGTAGTAACACTTGTCCCTTAATGCTTCATGTCCTATATAAGTGTGCAAAAGCAGTGTAAATATCTGAAATTAATAAAATAATACTCTTCCCAGCATAAAGAACCACTGAAATTTGAGGAATTGAAAACAGTCCTAATCCTTGAGAGACATTCAACCATGCAGGAAAAATAAGAAAAGCTTACATGAATAAGACACAAAGTTGCGTATGACCTAGAAATACCATATGATAACATTCTCAAGTATAGAAATAGAAAATAGAAAATTCAGACTAGTAAAGGAATTTTGTTGAAGAACTAAGGCAGTAAGTTTTAAATGGCATTTAGGAGCGCTGTGAA
Organism: Mirounga leonina; assembly: GCF_011800145.1. Lineage (NCBI taxonomy): Eukaryota > Metazoa > Chordata > Mammalia > Carnivora > Phocidae > Mirounga > Mirounga leonina. The sequence continues at coordinate 66,472,414 of NW_023270268.1, forward strand.
TTGTGTAAGACAAATCACAGACCTGTACCTCTGAAACAAATAGTACATTATATGTTAAAAAAAAGAAGAAGATAGTAGGAAGGGTAAAATGAAGAGGGGGAAATCGGATGGGGAGACAAACCATGAGAGAATCTGAGGAACAAACTGAAGGTTCTAGAGGGGAGAGGGGTGAGGGGATGGGTTAGCCTGGTGATGGGTATCAAAGAGGGCACATACTGAATGGAGCACTGGGTGTTACACGCAAACAATGAATCATGGAACACTACATCAAAAACTAATGATGTAATGTATGGTGATTAATATAACATAATAAAATTAAATTAAAAAAACGAACAAAATAAATGGCATTTAGGATATGGGTTTTTAAAAAGGAGGAAAAGGAGGCAGGAAACCATCTCCTGACTTATTAGTGACTTGATGCTGACTTTCTGTTTTCACATTAAGGACCTTGTTGCTTGAGATTCAGACTTATTTTTTGATGTTGCATGTGGTGCTAATTAGAAATTTTCAAGCAAAGAGTTGAAGTTTAGTTTTTCACTATTCTATCCAACAGAGCCATTCTATACTGGCATCTTTTAAAAATATTTCAATGAGATTTTTTTCTAATAGTTTGAGAAAAGTCCGAGTGATTTTACCTTAAATCTTAACCTTAATGTTACTCAGCATGTTATGTTTTGTACACATGTTTTCTGAATTTCTGGGCCATTTACCGATCTACATTAGCTAAAAATATAATTTGTAACATTGCTTCATTTTTATGTTGCCTATTGTTCTGTTTAGCTTTCCTCTTGAGTGCATTCAAGCTTCCTAGCTGCAAGCACCTTCATCACTGGGAGTGGTATCCACCTTTTTTTTTTTTTTTAAATTAAGTCGTTTTTTTTAAAGATTTTATTTATTTATTTGATATAGAGAGATTGCGCGCGCACAAGTCGGGGAGTGGCAGGCAGAGGCAGAGGGAGAGGCAGACTCCCCGCAGAGCAGGGGGAGCCCAATGCGGGACTCGATCCCAGGACCCTGGGATCATGATCTGAGCCAAAGGCAGATGCTTCACTGACTGAGCCACCCCGGTGCCCCAAGAAAATAATAAATTTTAAAATGATTGATGGATTGTAGTGACATACCCCTAATCCCACATGCATACATTACATGCAAAATATACTTTAAAATGTGGATAAATTTGCATGTACTAATTTATTTTGTACAAGTTATTGACCAATCTATATAATGAATATTTTGAAAATCATTTTTTATTACAAGTTAACCAGTGTTTAATAGGCCTCCTCCATTCAACCAGCATTTGTACTCATTACTATACATTGCCACCTAAACAGTTTTTTATATGTCAAATTTGTTGTTTCAAACAAACATTTTTAGCTACTCCATGTTTGTATATTTTGAGAAATGACAGTGAAGTTTTTGCAGCATTTCCGTCCTATTTGAAAAAACAACTTACAGTTATTTGAATATATAATTGAAATTTTCATATTGCCCTCAATGTATATTTTATATAAGAGTGTGAAAATGGAAGGATTATATTATGGACATAAGTAATAAAAAGCAATTTCCTTGTACTTACTAAAATAGAACAAAGATGGAAATAATTAAGGCTGCCAAGGATGACATATTTTTAGACTCAATTGGATACTTACTGAACTTACACAAATGATAGGTATTTTTAACTTTGAAGAAAAATGAGAAAAAATTAAAGGCCATACAAAAATTCTAATAACATATCAACAGAAATTATGTTCAAAATTGATATATAACCTGGGAGAGAGAGAGAGATTCAAGAAATTGGAAATGGAATCCCAAACAGAGAACTAAATCTAATATTCAACTTTTGCACATTAACCTTCTCGAACAGTATTAGGAAGATATTGTGGCATGAAGTGAATGAAAATTCCATGAAGTTAATTTTAAAAGCAGAAATGAATTATATTTTTTAAATATACAATTTTCTTTTCTGTTTTCATTTTACCATTGCAAATTTCATGACCAGATATTACAGAAATCTGTTTTATGAAATGTATGCAAATTCTTTTTTTTAAAGATTTATTTATTTATTTGAGAGAGAGAGAGCACGAGAGAGCACAAGAAGGGGGAGTGGCAGGCAGAGGGAGAGGACCCTGGGATCATGACCTGAGCTGAAGGCAGATGCTTAACCCAGGTGCCCCGAAATGTATACAACTTCTAAGAAAACACTCATCTTTTGACTGATTAATAAATAGGGTACACTGTCATGTAAATGTGCAGAGCTAACAGAAGTGAATGGTTTTTCTCCCAGAAATAAGTGTGTTTAGTAAATACTTGGATAGAATTTAGTGCCTGGAAGAGGAAACTGTCCCCATCATTTTGCTTTTCATTTTGAGCCATGTTTTTTCAAGTTGGCTTGTGTGTATGTGTGTGTGTGTGTGTGCATTTGTTGGTTTTTGGTTTTTTTACTCTCCAACTTAAACTTCAGATCATTGACAATTGAATACACATTTTTAATATGTAAGCAGCTTTATCACTGTCCCATCCAGTCTAGTAAATTACTGCATCCTAGACTTCCAAGTTCTGAAGATAGCTTCTTTCTAAATGATTTCATTCTTTGTATTTGCTTATATTTCTTAACAGTGTCCTTTGTTACTTGAACTTCTTTGCTCTTTAAATTAGTTTTCACAGCATCTTGATCATCTGAATTTTTTAGTCCTGTTGTCTTTGTTAATTTCATGGACTTTTATGTTCATCACATCACAACCATGCAGGTGTAGTATGAGGTGGGTCTTTTAAATTTGTTTTAGTTTTCGTTGAAAGTGCTCACTGCCCTTCTTTCTGTTTCAGTAATTAATCAGGGATATAGAATAATTGAGCTGGCCTTTGTTTGTCTACTTCAGTTTCAATAGTATTCTCTTTTCTGATTTTTAGCCGGTGATCTATTTCTTTCATATGCTCACTCAATCTGTACTATTGGATCTAACATTAGGTGCCAAACCTACAGGAATTATCTTAATATTCAGATGTCATACTGGGAAGAGATACATAAAGGCACAAAATTAGATGTAGCAGTGGATCATAAAATATCTGCTTTATTTGTAACACATATCTTCAAATTTTATCTGTGCTTGCCATCTTTTTGTATTCAGGCAGTTATTTATGTGCTAGCAAATATATATTATGATATGCTATTCATCTGGAAAGTGTTTTGAAAAGACAACATTCCTTTTTGATGACATAAAAACCAATTTTTATAAAGCCCATTTTCATCAAAAACTGGTTCATTTGAATCTGTGTATTTCATCCTGAATGATTTTTATGTTTGCATGGGTAAAATAATTGTAAATATATCTTCTGTGGCCGTACAGCTGTAACTCTTTCATCCCTGATGCCTTGGAAAATGCCTTTAAAAAAAACAACTTAGATTTTTCTGCATTTTAATGTATCATTTCTTGTCAGGCAAATACATAGTAATCATTTATTATGTTATAATTGCAGCATGTGGGTTTACGAAGTAGAAAAGAAATACTTTGCATAAGCCTGACTAATAGCTCTATCAATCTTGGAGCAGTCTTAGAAGATGACCTATTTCAAGCCCTAACCCTTTGGTGGGTTTGCACTTAAATCAGGTATTGTCAGCGAAGATATTAGAATAAAATTCTAGTAAACAGAGTGATGTCTCCCCAAAGATGGCCACATTCTAATCCCTGTAGTCTTTGAATATGTTACCTTACATAGCAAGTGGGACTTTATGCATGTGACTGAATTAAGGATTTTGAGAAAAGATTATTCTGGATTAGTTGGGTGGGCCCTATATAATCCCTGGGTTCTTATATGGGTAGGAAAAACAGAGTCAGAGAAGGAAATGTGACTAAGGAAGCAGAGATCAGAGAGAGAAAATGAATTTGAAAATACTGTGCTGTGATTTTGAAAATAGAGTAAGAGGCTATGTGTCAAGAGAGGTTCTAGAAGCAGGTTCTAGAAGCTACAACATTCAAGGAAGTAGATTTTCCCATAGAGCTTCCATAAATAAGCACAGCTCTGTGGACACCTTGATTTTGGTTTTAGCTCCATAAAACCCATTTTCAACTCTGATCCGTAGAACTGTAAGATAATAAATTTGTGCTTTTTTAAACTACTAAGTTTGTGGTAACTTGTTTCAACAGCAATAGGAAACTAATAACAATAATCATTCATGTATAGGAGGATGAATTGTAGGGGGAAAAAAGGCCAGTCAATGTTTAATTATGACTGTTCATTCTCTCCTCTCTAATGAAAGATGAGCCACTTTTCTGAACTTTTCCTTTCTGCCCCAGCACAAGCATCTTGTCCAAATTACCTCTTTCCTTCTGCTCAGGCTTGCCTTGCCTGTTTTAAAACCGTACTGTCCCCCCACTATCTCCATTATACATATATTTGTTTGATATCTGTGCTTACAAGTTACAAAGTGGCTATCTGATCTCAGTTTCTCCCATGAGATCTCTGTTACTGTCTCTTTATACCTATTCTCTAAACTAAGAAAGATAATTGAAATCTCCATGTAGAAAATATTGTGATTCAAATCTATATAGAGGATTCTAATTCAAATCTACTTAAAGGAAGTTTAGACTAAGCAGGCCTTTCTGATCCTACTTCTATCACTCAACACTAGTATAAAAATTTTAGAACTAATCGAAAAATGGGTTGGGAAGAGTAACAGTAGTTGGCTATTTGAAGCAGTTGATTAAAATTGTTAAAGGAACAATTACAATAAATGTAAAAAAAAAATTATTGGTGCAAACCATAAAAGGACAAAATATAGAAGGAACACCTAACTTTTCATTTCAGATAAAAACAAAAACAGGGGCGCCTGGGTGGCTCAGTCATTAAGCGTCTGCCTTCGGCTCGGGTCATGATCCCAGGGTCCTGGGATTGAGCCCTGCATCGGGCTCCCTGCTCGGCCGGGAGCCTGCTTCTCCCTCTCCCACTCCCCCTGCTTGTGTTCCCTCTCTCGCTGTGTCTCTCTCTGTCAAAAAATAAATAAAATCTTAAAAAATAAAATAAAGTAAAATAAAAAAATAGGACCTAGTGTATCCTAAACACTGTTCTAAATAATTTATATGCACTTATTTCATGCTTGAAACTACTGTATCCCCATTTAATATAAGAGGAAACTGAAACAAAAAGAGGCCAGGTGATTTTTCCAAGGTCATGCTACTGGCAAGTGGCAGAATACATTTAAATAAGAAAAATATACTTATACACATACTTTTAAAAAATCATTCCTTTCATTTGTCCCAAGTGTACATTTTAGTCCCCATTATCTTCAATCAATGTCAAATACAATAATCTTAGATAAACTAATTTGGTCACTTATGTGCAACAAAATTGAGATTGGTTCACCATAGAATTTATGCCCTTGAAATGATCAAGCCAGGCTATTGTGAAGTTGAGCTTTCCTTCTGTCTGAAGATAGCCAGGAGACTCATACAAGACATGAACATGAACATGAATACTGAAATAAACCATGCTTTAAATCAGTGATTCTCAAACTTTAAATATATCAGATTGATCTAGAGTGCTTCTAAAAGTTCTGGTCCACATCCCGTATGATCTGATTCAGTAGGTCCAGGGAGGTGCCAGATAATCTGCATTTCTAAAAGTTCCTGCTAATTATGATGCAGGCCAGGGCCTATACTTTGAGAACAACTGCTTTAAATCTTTAAGCCATATCAAAACAAGTTCTGTGAAAGACAAAGAATTTTTAAAATTCTTTTTTTTGACTTCCATTTTAAAATGGTCCTGAGTTAGGCTGGCTAATGCAACATTATGTTAGAAGATTTGGACACATTAATACCTATCAGAATACCAAGATAATAGATTCAACAGTGGATTTCCTATTGTGAGAGAGAAATGGCTGCTTTTAAATGTCACTTGGTAAGTGATTGAAAATAAAAAGAGTTACAAATTTCTATAGACATTCTTCACCAATATTCATGATATTATTCTTTTGTCTCTCTCCCTGACCTGCTAACCAAACTCTTATGAAAGTATTTTTAATATTACTTTTTTCTGGAGTGACTTCTCCATTACACAAGAAGTTGTTATACTTTCATTTATGTTCTGACCGAGTTATAGTTTGTTAATTTGCACATCTATTTTCTTTTATAAAATGCGAGCTCTTTTTTATTTATAATCCCAGAAACTAGCTTAAGGCCAGAAACATGACAGGCCCTAAATAAGTGTTAGGTGGTTAGATATTTGGCTTAATCAATGATACATAGTGAGTTGTGTTAAACTCTGACCTCTATAAATGCATACATACTTGGGGGCGGGGGTAGTATGGTAGTTCTGAGTGCTCTTTATCAAGACCAAGACCACCATTCAATATTTTGAGTCAAGAAACATTATCTCTTATTAATGGAGTTCTTATGATAGAACCAGTAGCCAGAGGAAGTTCACTGATTCTTCTCAGATATTCAAAATACTTGGAGATTTCCTTCTTTTGTAACATGAATATCTATCCTAGTGCTCCTGGTTGCTTGGAAACCTTTAGAGACTTATAAAACTTTATAGCTATTTGTAAGTTGCTTAGACGTGGGTTACTACCAGAGAGAACTAAGTCTTAGCTGCTGTTACGTGGCTTTTGAGAGAATTGCTGGCATTTTAAAGTATAGCCATTAGATTTTTATTTTTATATTTATCATGGTTTATTTTGTTGTGTTTAGGCTACTTTATTAGCTACTTTAGCTTGATTTATAGTGGTTCAGAATTCCAAACATCACATTTTAGATTAGGCTGAGCCTTGAAAAACTATTTCTGGCAATCAGTACCCTGACACAATATCGGTATACATAGATTTTTGTTTGCGTTTAAGCACATTCACTGACAGAAGTAACTCTGATTTTAAGCACATTTCAATTCCTACAAATGTGTTGATTGTTCAGATCAGCTTTTCGAGTTCAGTTAGCAGGCCATAAGGTGTTTGTTTATGGCTGTTGATGGGGAACTTGGAAAAGGTAGTTGTAACCAGCACAATGAAAATATTTAGCCTGTAGTTAACATGCGCTGAATATGTTAGAATATATTGACTTAGATAACTGAATTTTGTTGAATTATAATTATGCTCTGAGTATCATTGTCAGCTTGGGCTGCTATAACAAAACACCACAGATTAGGTGGCTTAAACAATTGGCATTTATTCTCATAATTCTAGAGGCTGGAAAGTCTGAGATCAAAGTGCTAGCAAGATTCTAGTTTTGGTGAGGATCCTCTTCCTAGCTTGCAGACAGCTGCCTTCTCAAATGACAGAAGAAGCTCTGGTGTCTTTTCCTTTTCTTATAAGGGCATTATTACCATCAGGGGAACTTTACACTCATGCCCTCATTTTAACCTAATTATCTCCCTATGGCCCTACCCCCTAATACCATCACACTGAAATTAGGGCTTCATTGTGTGAATTTTGGAGAGGCGACACAAATATTCATACCATAACAGTATGTGTTGAGGATAGATGATTTATATTTATTGAAATTGAAAAAAAATGAAAAGAACAACAAATATTCTTTCTCTTGAAGTATGAAAATGTCTAATACAATTACACATTGACTATTTCAGTATATTGAAATATACTGGATACTATTTCTTGCAAGAAAGTTATCCTTGTACCTCCAATACCCTTTTTCATTATTTGATGTTATTTGGAAATCTGTTGCCATTAGAGAAGTCCGGTAAAAGTGGGCACAAAAATAAAGAGAGTTTTCATGATTGCTTAATGATTGCTGGTGAGATAGTGAAATCAAGCCCACATGTGATCTCTCTGGGTTCCTTCTTAGTTTACCTCTCATGTTCTCATGCACTATTATCTATTGGTAAATGCTTGGTAATCAGTAGGAAGGAGACAGAAATTTTAAAGGTACACCATTAATTCATGGAATGAGAAAAAGGATTTAGACTATTTTTCCCAGCCACCATTTAGTTATTATCGTCACCATGATTTATTTATGATTTTTAATATAATTATAAATATTATTGTTCCAAAATATTTGTTATGGGACAGGCACTTCTACAAATGCTTTAATCCTAACAATGAATCCATCAGGTAGATGCTTTTATTATCTTCATTTTACAGAGGAGGAATGTAAAGAGGTTACATAATTTGCCTGAAGTCACATGGATAGTAAGAGATTGAGCTGGATATGATCCCAGCTCACAGAACTCTAGAGCTCTTTGAATCAGCATGCTGTGTAGCTGTCTGGGAGTGAAGTGCCTGACCAAGTGAACATTTCCGCTATGCTTCACCTCTCATGACGTTGGGAAGTACCCATGTATCTTTAAGACCTATCTCTATTCGCATTTTGGTGGGGAGGGTGAGTATGACACTAGACCAAAATGTACCCCCTCGTAAGTTAGGTCCATTGATCTTAATTTTTCTACATGGTATAGTACAAAAACAAGCAAAACGCATATTTGAAAATAACTAATTTCACATCCCTTGAAATTTCTGTTTTCCAGGCTAAGAGACGGTTTACATTGATAGAGTTCTGAGTCCTATCATTTTGTAGTCAAACGATTACATTATATGCATTGTATTGAAAGAAACTAACTTTGAGACTACTTCTTGGGTCACCATGTGGTCATCTTTCTCCCATCCTCAAAATGAGAATATGTGTTTTCCATCTTTTCTGAAACTCCTCACATTTTTGCCTCTACGCTATGTTGTCCCGTTTTCGACCATTGTCACTCAAGAAGGTAGCATGTCCTGTATACCATGCTTGGGGCTCTATCTACATATTCTTGGGAACTTCCTTTAATCCTTTTTGCCTATAGTTGCCTGTGTGCCCTATTTCTTAAAATTGTTATTGTAGGACAGAGACCATTTTCTGTGAGAATGACTTTAATTCTGTTTGATTCATTCTCCGTCAGAGCTAAAGAAGGCTCTTCTCTTTTAACATTAAGCAAGGCTTAACATGCTGATTGAACAGTCAAATCATCTAAGTAAATGTGAGAGATAGATGTTATAAATAAGTTAAATCCACAGATAGTGACCCAAATTCTTTTTAACTAATCATTTACTCTCTGCTGCAGCTTTTAGTATTGTTGTGACTATTTAGTAAATTGACTGAGTTTTATCTTAAATATAGTTGACCCTTGAACAATGAAGGGGTTAGGGGTACCATCTCCTGCATAGTCAGAAATCCATGTATAACTTACAACTCCCCCCAAATTTACTAATAACCTCCTGTTGACTAAAAGCCTTACTGATAACAGCCAATTAACACATATTATGTATGTTATGTATGTTATATACTATATTCTTACAATAAAGTAAGCTAGAGAAAATATTAAAATCTTAAGAGAAAATCCACTTATAGTACTGTACTTTAAAAAAAGAAAAAAAAGGGCGCCTGGGTGGCTCAGCTGGTTAAGCGACTGCCTTCGGCTCAGGTCATGATCCTGGAGTCCCGGGATTGAGTCCCACATCAGGCTCCCTGCTCGGCAGGGAGTCTGCTTCTCCCTCTGACCCTCCTCCCTCTCATGCTCTCTGTCTCTCCTTCTCTCTCTCGCAAATAAATAAAATCTTAAAAAAAAAAAAAAAAATCTGGACCTTTAAAAAAAAAAAATCCCCATATAAATGAACCTGTGCAGTTTCAACCTGTGTTCTTTAAAGGTCAGCTCTAAGTTATTTTATTTCATGATCCCTTCTATTACTCTTCTGGAAGTCCTGAGGAGTACTGAAATTTTACCACTAAAATAAAGCAGCAGTAGACAGTTGGAAGATCCCAGACGTGTGTACAACAGTCCCTAAATAAGTGAAGTTAATTAAAGCTATTTGCTCTTCACAGTGTATTATAGATTGTTGTCGTAAATGTGTTGAGATCTAACTTGCCGTCTACTGCTAGGGGACAGCAGAGAGAACCCTGGCTTTGGAGTTTGATTAATTTAATTTGCATGCTGACTGTCACTTACTAGCCATGTTGTCTTGAGTAAGTAACCAAACTTCTGTTTCAACTTCTGAACTGTTTCTTGTACAAAACAAAAATGATAACACATATATTGCCTGCCTTAGTGTAAGGACTTGATATGAGAATGTACATTAAGTACATATAACTGCGCTTTGCAAATAATTGCCTCACAGTAAATGATAGCTATTGTCACTTCAATTATGTATTCTAGCTGATATATTTTGATTGTTGTTTAGGACTCTTGTTCCTTTTGCCTTTGAGCATCTTAAGGATGTGGGATAGGAAAATTCTTTGGTGCTTCTTGACTCTGGGGAGTGATGTTCAGTGGCTGAAGTGTAGGATTATTACTTGCCACATGTCATGCTGGGAAGAGGCTCTGAGGCAAAGAATGAGAACCTATAAAACAACTGAAATACATTTAAGACCTACTACCTGGAGTACTGGGGAGACCCCAGCAACTCTTAAACCATTCTAGTAAATTGGGACAACCACTTGATGTTATGTATAAAGCTGAAGATGCACAAAACATATAAACTGGCAATTCTACTTCTAGTTGAGCTCCCTAAGAGAGACTTATCCACATATGTACAATGAGGTGTGTGCAAGAATATTCTGTACTGTGTAGTTTGTATAGAAGAAAAAAATAGAAACATGTAAATGTCCCTCTCTAGCTATGTAAGTGAATTGTAGTATATTCATATAATGACAGTGAAAATGTATGAAATGAATGTTTCTGGAATTAACATGAATGAATCTCACAAACATAAGATTAAATGAAAAAAATAGGGGCACCTGGGTGGCTCAGTCGTTAAGTGTCTGCCTTCGGCTCAGGTCGTGATCCCGGGGTCCTGGGATGGAGCCCTGCGTTGGGCTCCCTGCTCCGCGGGAAGCCTTCTTCTATCTCCCACTCCCCCTGCTTGTGTTCCCTCTCTCTCTGTCAAATAAATAAATAAAATCTTTAGAAAAATAAATAAATGAAAAAAATATATGTAGAAGGATGCATGCCGCATGATATATTTACATAATGTTTTATATCAAAGCAGTATTTCATAGATATGTATTATATGTGTAAAAGAATATATTCATACATGCAAATAATCAGTATCAAATTCAGGATAAATGTCTTTAGCAGGGAGGCAGAAGTGTGATCATGGAACTGGTAATGTCTTATTTCTTAAGTTAGTGTTTCTAATATAATTGTTGTAAACCTTTTATATATCTAAAATATTTAAACAATAATATTGTGAAATATGTCAATGATAAATAGCAAAAAATAAGCTCTTGTGACTTGCTAATTATTCCTGTATTTTATTATGTCATCATTCTCCTAAGAATTATATCTTCAAAAATATATTATTTTTAATTTGAAAATTTTAAAGGTCTGTTTTATACTATTTGGGTGAGATTTCAGTATCAAATTTTAGGGGTCATGTAATTTTTGCTCCTAGTAACCTATCTCTGAACATCTTTCAATCTAATTATTAAGCTGGAGGTGTCCACATGCGGTATTGAATACCATAACTTAGTAAGGCATGAGTTTAAATATTTGACCATCTGAGTGATGTCTGACATATGGTAAATGTTGAAATGAACTTAGAGAACTAAAATGATAAAAATTACTTTAATTTTAGCATCAGTCTTTATTATACATTAATCTTGCACATGACTGTTCTCTGAGAAAATTCTCTTCCTGGAGTTGCATTTCAGCTGCAACTTTGACCGCTCATTGTCGCACAGGGCTCCCAGGCACCAGTCAAGAATTAACTCCAGGACCTTCATCAGATGTTCCTACCTTTTCCTTCTAATTGTCTCCTTTTCCTTTGACTTTAGTGTTTGGCTAACTTAAAAATAAAATCATCCAAGTGTCCCCTTTGTTGAAATCTCTTAGAAAACAAGATTTTATTTTATTTTTATTTATTTATTTATTTTTTAAAGATTTTATTTATTTATTTGAGACAGAGAGAATGAGATACAGAGAGCATGAGAGGGAGGAGGGTCAGAGGGAGAAGCAGACTCCCTGCTGAGCAGGGAGCCCGATGCGGGACTTGATCCTGGGACTCCAGGATCATGACCTGAGCCGAAGGCAGTCGCTTAACCGCCTGAGCCACCCAGGCGCCCCAACAACAAGATTTTAAAACATTATTTTGAAATGTTACCTAACAGAAAGAGATAAATTAACACCTAAAATGTTAAGCTGTTTCTTTATTAAATATAACCTGAGGGCACCTGGGTGGCGCTGTCAGTTAAGCATCCGACTCTTGGTTTTGACTCAGGTCATGATCTCAGGGTTGTGGGATCCAGCCCCGGGGTAGGCTCTGTGCTCAGTGTGGGGTCTGCTTGAGACTTTCTCCTCCCCCTCCTCCATGTTCACTCACACTTATTCTCTCTCTCTCTCTCAGATAAATACATAAATCTTAAAAAAAAAACCCAAAAACATAACTTGCTTTTCCTTTTATTGCCTTTGACTTTTAACATCAAGTACAGAAAACTTTTTTTGGCAAAATAGGCTGACTCTTTGGTTACTGCAGGTTTCCTTAAACTGTTTATCTCTGGAGAGCTGATTAACTTCCCCATCTTTTCACCACCATAAGTAGGTTTTGTATGTCACAAACTCTGTTCAAACTAAATGAACATCTATTCTGATTTTGCCTTAGTTTCTAGTAGTCAGAGCCCTACTAGTTATTACTTCATCCAATAGAACAATAAGAAAGTTTCCCCAGGTGGGGAAAGCAAAAATAATACAGTGATAAAAAGATCATCTTAATAGTCCTTTAGTCCATTATTTTCTTTTCTGACGTTTCCTTTTCTAATAACCATATTTAAATTAGCACTGCCTGGTGAGGTCTAAGAGCTCGTGTTTCTGTTACGTCAGCCTGGCTGCTGTAGTTGTTAGGGCTTTGACGCCTTGATTACCCATCATCTAGGAGACGTCTTTCTACATTTTACTGACAGCTGTTCATTCATTCATGCATGCATGTGGTCATTCATTTTTGAACATGTATGTGCCTTGTACTTGTTACAGGAATGGGAATAAACACAGATACAAAAAATTTCATGATAGGAAATGCTGTAATGGAAGCTTTGGTACCATGGCATGTGAAGACTCGAGGCTGATTATTGCCTATCTTTGTGTATCCTCGCATTTACATATTTTATATATTGCTTTCAATTTTCTGTGTTCTAACTTTACTCTCCAAAATATTGTAAGCCTTAGGCTTGAATCTCCATTTTCCATTTTCTTGAATCTTTTTTTTTTTTTTTCCCTTCTCACAAGTCCTTGATTAGAATCAGGGCTATAGATTGCAGAATGAAATTCTACCAAATGATTATTTTATTATGTATGTTTATATTACTACAAGTATATAAAGACTAAACCTTTTTACTGACTAAACCTTTTTACTAATTGAATTTTTTAAAATTACTTTTCAATATTTTAAGTCAATTGTAGGTAATTAATCCCGGCATTGATATCCCATGAGGCCATATGAGAATGATCTGATCTGTAGAATATGCACCCATTCAGTAAACATTGATTTCCTTCCATATTATGTGCCAAGCACCATTCTGGGCCCAAAGTGGAGTTGAGGAGACTAAAGAGATAAGTGAACATAGTCCTTGCCCTCAAGGATAAGATAGATACATAAATACATCATTAATATGAAGTGTAAGTGCTTTAATTGCACACAATCACTTGTAGTGTTAACTTATTGCTTCCCCATTTGTCTTTTAAATATTTCCTTTGTTAATATATATTTTATCCTCTGATCTGAGTGTATTTATCTGCTCTTACCCAAGATGGGTTAATGCATCAAACTGAATTGCTGATTCTAGGTCAGCAAAGATTAATGTTCCACACATCAGAAACTCTCTTTATTCTACAATATGTGTTGTTGACTCTGTGATGAATTCTCTGTCATTAATTTTGTACTCTGATAGGAAATTTTGACTCATAATACCTGACTGCAATAATGCAAATGGTGATGCTGGACCTACCACAAAGAAACAAAAGAAAAATATTCAGCATGATCTTAAAATGCAAATTTTATGGCAGTTCCAGGTGTGTTCATATAGTTGAGTAAACAAAGAGTAATATTACCAAGTAATTAGGGAATGGTAGAAGTCCTTTGCCTTTATGGAGAGCATCATAAATTCATTGCAGCTTAGTTTCATCAGTAGTTACATGAGTGGTAACCGAGGACATGCTGGTCTTGGGAATGCTCTGATTTGGGAAAGCTTTGAAAATAAAGAGGGGTGGTTTTCAAAGACAATGTCAGGAATTTATCTCCATGGGACCTCTACAATTTTATAACCCCAGGAGGCACACCCTGAATCAAATGACATATATGTGTGTGTATGCACACTTACATATACACACATGTATATATATATAAGGGTGAAATGTTCTATGGGTGCAGAAAAAAAGAGAGATCTAACTCTAACGGGGGCATAAGAAAAAGCTTTGCTAAGCAGTTAAGCTTTGGATGAGTTCCAAAAGACAGCTATAGTCTGTGCTTTTTTATTTCACTTTACAGTAAGCATTATTTTAAGGAGGTGCTGTGTAAAGTTAAACCTTTCATGTAACAAGTATTCTCATTGATTTGTTGAAGTAGATGAAAAACACAAGGCTATTTTGATCCCCACTTATTAGAATCTGCTTGAAGTGAGCAAGACCATTCTTACCCATTTCTAAGGAAAAGATGGGAGTCAAGAACATCCTGATGCAAAGCTTCTTCTCCAACAGTGTAATTGAGCTGTTGTGTAATTGGTGGTCTCCTAAATAAACACATTTTTTTCCATCACAATGAATTTTAAAATCCATTTTAAAAATAAAACTTACCAGCAATAAAAAAAAGAAACAACTAATGATGTACTATATGATGACTAACATAACATAATAAAATTAAATTAAATTAAAAAAATAGACTGACAGTGACAGTAAGATAATTGATTAGTTTATTTGGTAATAAATCTTATTTAGCTTTTTTGTATTTTAATTTCTCTTATATTATCCCTAAAATAGATAAAGCAAATATTGCTAATGTATCAGCCTTTGCCATACTGTTCCTGGAAATTATTGCTAGGGGTGAACTCCATCTTGTGGCAAGAAGCATTTCAAAGAATAAAAAAATCTCAGAACTAATATATTTGTATTTATAAATAAATATAAAACTAGTTCCAAAATAGTGGTTCATTTAACAAAACTACAGCTTTACCATCAGAGAGTTAAAGTGACTTTCTTAGGTTTTCAAGATTCAGAGGAATGGTTTTTAAAATAATTGAAATCATAATTCCTGTGCTCTCCTTGGGACTATATGCTCTATCATTTCATTCACAAATTCATTTTCTTATATCAGTTGAACAGAAGGTTGGTTTTTACCTTGTCACATTTGAATAACTTACTACAGGTCTGTTTAATGTATTTTGTCATGACTTCCTAGGAGATTAGCAGCTAAAATTTGGTTCATAATAAGTGTAGAATGTTCACTGATTTGCCTCCTGAGTTTCAAATGAATTAGCCATTAAAGGTAGAAGAGAAAGAATTATTATTTCAAGTAAAAAAAAAATCATTGCATGCATTTTAATTATGACAAATTCCTACTTTTGTATTTTTTTCTGAATCATGGCTAATATTGATAATAGCCATTCCTGGCATCATTACTATTGGTTCCTAACCAATGCATATTTCTCAAATCAGTATTTTTTTGTTTACTGAAATAATGCTCTAATCAACATAGCAATAATATTTAACACCATCCACTGACAGTTTGAACTTGTTCTTGATAATATCAACCAGTTTAAGATTTTGGTTAGAGCCAAAACAGAATAAAAAATTTATGCATTTTAGAACTGAAAGAGACCTGGGAGATTATCTGGTTTATATCTCTTTTCAGAGATATAGGGGGCTCAAAAAGACCAAGAGACTTTTTGAAGTCAAGCATATATTACTAGATTTGAAATAAGAGAATACTATTCTCTTTAGGTTTTTGATGCTTCGAAAGTCACCTGACTTTTGTGAACTTTATATTTTCCATCTACAAAATGTCAGGGATGCATGTTTAAGCATATTTAGTAGAATAACAATTGGATTAAATGTCAGAAGCCCTAGGTAGATTCCCACTCTACCACTCATTAGTTATTTGTCCTTTGTCAAATTATTTATCTTCTCTGAACCTTGGTTTCCTTATTGTAAAATGGGACACATAAACTCGCCAAACCATGTTAAGTAATGCAGATGTAATGATAAATGTTAGCAGATGTAATGATAAATATTAAAGTATTAACTTTACTTTTTTTCTTTTTTCCTCAGTGAGATCATAGCTATTCTTCCATATGGGCTCTTAAAGCTTGTCTAAAAGTTAGAAGAGGGGGAAAATAGCCACTCCAGCATTAGCCCTACTTTCAGGCCAAAAAAGATGATAGTCTCTATGAATACCTTACATAGACATTGACTCATTAAATACTATTATAGCCTCCTTGGCTCTGACATAGGGGACACATAAGAAATAATCTTGCCATTATCCCCCCTTTTCTCTTCTCTTTCAGGATCTGTCTCTCCCCTGTCCTTACCTGGTTCCAGTCTATGCCACCTACTTTAAATGTTGTGAACAGTCTCCAAAAGTACTTCATGGGGGGAAAAAAAGCCTCCATTGACCACTGCTTGGTTTAGGAAGACTTTTGAATTCTGTTATTTTATCAGTGTGTTGCTTTGAATCACAAAATTGATCTGCTGTTTCTTGGTCCTATTTTTTTTCAGATATAAAGTCAAAGAAACATTGAACAAAAATTTACTTAGACTACCAAAGGTAGAAAAATATTAAATAAAAACATTAATTATAATTTCATGTGAACCGAATGTGCTAAACATGACACCACTGGGACTTTTTAAAGACAAGGATGCTTAATTTGTATATAAACTATTAGCCCTTACTTCAGAGCATATATATGTATACCCTCATGTGACTGCAAAATAGATCCTATGAGTATATGTGTGTTGGTATATATAAACTGAAATGCAGAAGAACATCATTGTGAAGAACTTTAAAATATTAAGCATAAAATTTATTACCTCATATTTTAGAAGCAGATGTTATTTTAAAAAAATGATATTTTAAAACTAAGACTTTTAATTAAATGATTTTTACATTGGAACCGAAGTTAACAGGTTGAATGAAATTTTGCTTATGGCATCTGTTGCCATTTTTAGTAGGTGATTAGTCATTTTCTTTTTTCTGCACGTATCTGACAGAAACTCAAACAGAAATGAATCATAGTTTCAAGCTGTTGCTCACCTCATCCCCACCAAAAAGGAAAGCCCTGGAAATCATCCCAACGAATCCAAGAACTAAATTCTGAAATGCCTTAAGGGGATTGACAGAAGTATTTAGCAATTTGAAAATTACAGCAATCTGTCACATCAACTTTTAATGAAAGGTAGCCTACAGCAAGTTAGAAATGATATGGCAGGGAAAAAAATGCAAGTGAAAATCTCTTTGAATATTTTAAAACATATTTGCCTCCATAAATATTGAGTTGGAATTGGGTTAACTTTTACAAAGGTGGAGTCATTACTAATAAGGAATTTATTATGCAGATTAGATGAGTTTTTTTTTTTTAACCAGGAAATTAATAATTATGGTTCAGTCAATGTGTATTCACACTGTAATTATTGTATGTGCTTTCAAAAATGTTGTTTAGTTTAAGTTGTTCGGATATTTTTCTATTTAGGGGACCACATCCTTGTAACTTTGAGGTAATCATAATATTAGGAGCATCAGATTATTAATAATGAAGTTTTCCCTCAACCATGATGGTATGGGCAACAGATTTAAAATTTAAGAAGCTGCCATTTATACAATGTTTAGTAAAGAGTAATGTAAAGTTTAGTTGGAGTCACCATTTAAATGATACAGTATTATCCCCTCAATCTTTGAGTTAAATTGGCTTCTAATTCTCTTTCTCTAAGACTCTGTAATTCCCCAACATAAGTAATCATGTACTATTTTAAAATTGCTACTCCTTTAATATAAAGTTACAGTATGCACATGTGCAGGTTAATGCTGCATGGAAAATTGATATGTGCCAGTAATGGTTAATTCGAATAATAATTGCAGGAGAGAGATGGTATCTCTCCTTCACTCACTCACTATTCATTTAAAATACATTTTGGAGAACTTACTGCATACCAGGTGCTATTCTAGTTGCTGGTAGGGGGAGGGACAGTAAATAAAACAATTCCCTGATTTCATAGCACTTACGTTCTATTAGGAGAAGACAGACAAGAAACAAATAAATAAGTAAATATATGTCAGATGGTATGTAGTTATAAAAAAAAGAAAGGTAAGTTATGAAAAAAGTCAAGCAGGCATTTTGGAATGATCAGGTGGTGAGGAGAGGGCATGGGATAATTTTTCATAAAAGATGCTATGTGAAGGCCCATCTGATAGGTGATGTTTGAATATGGACTAAATAATAACTGAGGAGTGTTTCAAGCAGTTCTCTGGGTTGGGAGCATATTTGGTGTGTTAAAAGACTGGTGGAGTTCTGAATGGTGCTGTGTGAGCATGAAGGTGATGATGTCAAAGCGTGAGCAGGATAGCAAATATGGGCGTTTAGAGGGCTTGGACTTTAACTTTGAATGAAAGGAGAAGCTATTAGATAGTTTGGGTTAGAATGATGTAATAGGTTTTAAGTGATGTAATAGGTTTTAACTCTGGCTACTTATTGGAGAAGAGACCAGCTGGGCAAGGAGAGTAGGAGCAGAGAGACGAATTATAAGGCTATAATAAAAATCCAGGTGCAAGTGAGTGATCCTTCATTTCAGCATATTAGTGTAGAAGGTGGAGGTTCACGTTCTGAATACATTTTAAAATTAGAACCAACAAGATTTGCTGGTGGCTTGTAAATTGGGAATGGGAGAAACCATATGAGTCGATGGTGACCCAAAGGTTTTGGTCTGAGCATCTGGGAGGATGGAAGGGCCACACAGCCAAAATGGGAAAGACTGCAGAAAGAGCATGTTTGTGTAAGAGATGCTTGTTCAGGAGCTCTGGTCATACTGATTTTCAGGCCCTTATGATGAATCCAGTTGGAGATGCTGAGTATGAAGTTGGATATTTGCATCTCAAGTTTAGGAGAGAGTTTGGATAAGAGATATAATTTAGGAATGATCAGCATATTCTTGGCCCACGATCCATCCATGAGCCTGGATATCACCTGGGCAGTGGGTATAGAAAAGACCTGAGGATGGAGTCATGGGGCACCCCTTTATTCACAGGACACAAGAAGAAGCTTGCAAATGAAATGGAGACTGCTAAGGCAGTCTTGTGTTCTGTTTAATTTTCTTTCTTTTAAGAAGACATTTCTGGGAGAAAGTTTTGTTTTGCTGTACATTTTAAAGAAGGAAGTCTTTGTGATTCAAAGACCTACATTAGTGCATGAAGAACCCTTATTCCTTTGCCAAAATTCTTTAATAGGACTTTCATTTTTGGAGGGTATTAAAACCTGCCTATCATTTTAATGTTTATTTCATTTTATTTTGGCATCCCATACCTATTACATCCCCAAATCATTGTAGGTACTAGAGACAAAAAGATGGGTGATATAGGTTCCTTTGTCTCAAAATGCCTGCACTCTATCTGGGGGAAACATGTGTTCACAAGCATAAGACAGTAGGATATAAACTGGTTATGAGTCAGTGAAGGGTTGAGACTGTTAGCAATACAAACAATTTTATGTAAAGTTATTCATATATCATCTGGAAATGGGATAATAATGCCAACTCATTTAAAGAGATATTAAGATTAAATAAAATGAACACGAGAGCATCTCATACAATGATCAATATATACAATGAAGAATGGAGTCTAAAGAGACTTTTTTTCAAAGTGTTTTTAAGATCAGCATTTGGGTCAATATTGACCTTTCTGGAAAGCTAAGCCAGTTGAGGCGTGTAATTGCCCTTATGCTCTATCCAGCCTCCTTTTTACTATTCCCTGATGTGAGCTTTCTGATATATCATCTGGAGAACTCTTCACTCTCCCCTAAACATATGTTAACACCTCTCAGATGCTTCCACTTGTGTTTTATGTAACCTATAATGTACCTTCTGCCCTTCACTGAACAAATCCCCCTCAATCCTTAAGATAGACAGTGACTTTTAGGAGTCCAATGCATGCGATGTCCCTTGTTTAAAAATAATGAAACTTCTAGCCCTGGAGTAAACATTCCGTGGTTCAAAGTATGTGAAATTGGCCACGATGTGCCTGAGTTTCCTGATCTACAGAATGAGGATAGAAATTAACTACTACATATGGTTGTTGTAAGAATTCAATGAGACTATGTCTATAGAGCTCTTAGTACTGTGTCCAGAGCATTAGTCAATGCTCAAGTGTTAACTCTTGTCATTATCTTTATGAGCTCTTAGTGCTTAGGATGTTCTACTGAAACAAATTACATTTAGAGGTAGGTTTAAATTTTTGGTGTCTTCCCAAAGTATTGTAGACCCATATCTACTTACAAATTCCAAGCTTTTGCCTGTCAGAGGAAGCCATTAGTCCAGTCCTTAAATGCTTTTCTAGGATAATTTTTTTATTCTCCTAAACAAATTCACTATTCAGGGCAAACCTGGTTTACACATACTGGTTTCTCTACATGTCCTGTGCTTTCTCATCACTAAACATTGATTTGTCTCCAAATGGATCCTCCCCTCCTCTCTGTTCATTCCAATTCGAAGCATCCTCTAGATTTCCTACTCTTACCAAGTATCACTTCCACCCACCTCTTTTTGTCTCTTTTTTTGGATTTAGAAAGCATTGGCTACAACAATTCTTCAGAAAACCAATTCTATAACTATAGAGCTGGAAGCCAGAAGACACTTGGGGGTTATTCATTCCGAACATTGTATGAGGAATCTGTGGCACAGGGAAGTGGACTGATTTGTCCAAGGTTACCCAACCTTTAATAAAATAAACATTTCTTAATTTTTATAGAACAGCTACTATATGTCAAGCATTGTTACAGATGTAAGTGATAAGGGAGTAGACCAAACAAACTGTCTGACATCAGGAACAGAACCTATGACAAAAATATGAATTCAGGTGGTCTATTTGGGAAGTGACCTCAGGAAGCTCCTGTAGAGAAGTGGCAGGTTATTTGAGACTTTTTATTATTAGATCCAACAAAAATAAAACTATGTGTAAAATTGCTATTAAAGTTTTCAATCACTTGCTCTCAGTTTCTGTATTTACTTAATCATGGATCAAAAGAAAACATTCACAGAACACACTTTGAGTAACGCTGGTATAAAACATGCTTTAGAGCTGACCCACCAAGGCTCTACTCCTAGCAAGGGTATGAGAAACTTTATACTCAAGATAAATTTTAAACTTTAGCTAATGGTTTTCTTGGAGACCTGGAATTATATATAATTTTAAAAAGTGAAGTCTCTTCAAAATACTTGCTTTTATACTTTAAAAGTGTACTTTTCTACCCTCATATATCACTTCATACCTGGTAACCTTTATCTGTAAAAGAAGTATTTAGATATGTACAGTAGTTCATGTAATAGTCTCCCCAAATCCTCAACCGAAACATAGAATCAGATATGTTATATGCGTATAAATAAATCTACACATATACACATATATGAAGTATACCTGCATATTTATAGGATTTATATACTCATATAATTCCATAATACAGTCAGTAACATTTTCACATGCTTGAGCTCCTTCTTCATTTTGGCTCCATGAGACAGTGTTGGAGGGGAATTTCATGACAGACAAGCATGATGAAGGAGAAAAAAGCTAAACAA
This sequence comes from Mirounga leonina, assembly GCF_011800145.1. Lineage (NCBI taxonomy): Eukaryota > Metazoa > Chordata > Mammalia > Carnivora > Phocidae > Mirounga > Mirounga leonina. The sequence goes on from NW_023270268.1 coordinate 66,494,146, forward strand.
AAGGACTTCCCAGCTCTCTGGACTGAAACTTTTGGTTGTACTGAATGGAAACGTGCTCCTAACCTAGAGTACTTCCCAGGTTGTTTTTGTTTTTTGTTTTTTAAGAGCCAATACTTTTTTCTCCCAAACTCCAGAGATTTTCATAAGGTCACCATTATTTTTTATGTAAAAAAAATACAGTGAGCTTTAGTAATTAGGTAGTCTCCAGATGTAAACCTTAGGCAAACTGATTCATGCCTCTCAAAAATAGGATCTATTTGTTTTATCATTGGAAGCTCAGAACTGAGATTAACTGTAATTCAGTGCATATTTACATCTGGAAATTCTAGATTTACATATTAAGGACTCTTTCAACAAATAGTTTTAGGTTAAGCATCATGTTAGATACTATGTAATAGTTTTGCCTCTAAAAGGGGATGGTGTTGGCCAGTAAGGACCTCCTAATAATGTGTTTTTATGTCTGAAGATAAAAGTGGGGGTGCTGGCTGCCAAAAGAGCACAGAATTTTCCCTGAGTCCTCTTTTGAATGACATTGAAGGTAGAATAGCTCCCATCTCAAGTGTGGCCTTTCTCTCTGGGTTTATGCTTCATCTATCAGGAGACAAGTTGAACTGTAGTTAGAAATGTCTGCAGGTAGAAAAAGCAGGTTACATTCTCAACATCTTGTTATCTTTTTTTAGGAGTCACACATAATGCTGATCTCAGGGTTGCATTTAAATATAAATGTGAGTTAAGTATTTTCTAAGTGGGATTTTGCAGCAAAGGAAAATAAATTTTTCCTTGAGCAGAGAATCTCTTAAGCAAAATAATGTATCTTAATTGACTAACATCTTTAAAATTGAAAGCATTTTGAATAAAGTTTATCTTTTTCTGTGATAAAATTGTACAATAACCTTTTCTTTTTTAAATATTTTAATGGAACATCTATACTGCTATTCCATGCCAACACTTGCAAAATCCTGTAAGCTTGTATATTTGTTCTCCGATTTTTAATTGATTTTTCTCCAAAGACTTTCTATCTTTAGAGATATATTATCTGATATTCTAACTTAAAAAGTATTTAAGATCAAATTATTCAATATATAATCAAATTTCCTTTTTCTTTTTTTTAAATCTTAAAGATATATTTATTTATTTTAGAGAGAGAGAGAGAGAGAGTGAGTGCAAGCAGGGGAAGAGGCTGAGGGAGAGTGTGCTCATTGCCAAAAATTTAGACATGATAAAATAAAAGAAACATAATAACTCATGATCCCTCAGCTCAGATTAGTCATCCCCAAATTAACATGAATTTCCATTTAATCTTTCTCTATTAATCATGTGTGTTTGTGTTCACACATACATGAGAGAGAGTTAGGTAATTTTCACTTAACATTTCATTGTTTTTCTATGGTGATACAACTTTTTATAGATGTCTTAATTACCTATGATGTGATTTCATTGTTTAATTTCCTCCTATTATTATATGTTTTCTTTTCTTTTTTTCTCCCCGTGTTAATTATCATAACACTACAGTGAACATCTTTGCCTACTTTCCATTTTTTGGCATAGAAATGCAATAGCTGGCTCAAAGGGTGTACATATTTTTATTACACTTGATGAAAAAAGGCAAATTGCTCTTAAGATAGATTATATTAATTTCTACTGTATTCACCTGTATTGTATGAGATTCCCAGTTCTATAAAGTCCTCTTAAGTAACTACTTAAAAGATATCCCCCACTTGCCCACAAAGTTTTGGTGCTTTCAAATGTCATGCAGTTTATTTTCATAACATTCTTGCAAAACTGATGCTGTTTTCTCATATTTTATCTTAAATATGTATTTTTCTTATATTTTATCTTAATTGTATATTTCCAAAGCTAATGTGTATTTAACAAAAATGATGTTATATTTTTAAATGACTTTTAGTGCTTCCTGATTACCACCTTGTACTTTTTCTGCTCTCTCTTTGGAGGAGTTCATTTAGATACCAGGGAGAAAATTACACACAATGATTTTTATTCTGGGCATAGCCTTATTTGCATCCTCCATCTTTTCCTTTTTTCTCATACTTTAAATGCAGCCAATCTTAGAATGATTTAGGGAGTACATCTTGCTAGTACATCTTGACACCACATTTTACTTCTATCTAAATTTTTCATACTGTGCTAGATTGTGATGTTCTTTTTATATATGACTTATAGTAATGTTTGAAAGCTTCCAAGGGCAGAGGTTGTGTGCCTTCTACATTATTGTAACTCCATCTCCTCGCATAAGCTGCAAGCACCCTGTAAGTATCCAGCCATTATTTAAATGAATGGATGGATGAATGAATAAATGTTCATTTAGGGCTATCCCATGTATTTACCGATCAGCAGTCAAAGATGGCCCTGCCTTTCTCCTAGGGTTTCACTTTAAGATGATCATTGTCTCATTCAGGTTTTAGCTTTATTCTCTACTGATATAAATACTCTATTTCATAGTTCTCTGGCTGAGGTGATTGATCCACTCACTGCTTTAGTACTGTGGTCTCTAGATCTTGTTCTATGTGTAAGGTAAAAAATCTCTTTTTCCTTTAGTCCACCAGAAGCAAGGTTGCTATTCCCAGTAGACTGAAGGAAAAATAACATAAGTTAAGCTGAAAGTGAATGTGTAAGCATGGAAGTAGATAATCTTTTGTACCCCTGCTTTCCAAAGTCCAGCTGCACGTTGGCTTAGAGGGCGTGTTTCTGTCCTGATTGAAGGCTTTCAGAACTCTTGCCACTGTCCTCAAACTCTATCACATTAATTTGTTTGAAACTAACTAGAATCAGCTGGTTTTAATTTTGCTTAAGCTTAGCTTCGTCATTTATTATTTTAACTGACTTAGTGGGTTTTGAATCTTGGAACTGAGTTTAGCCTGAGGAATGCTACTAGTTCCCAATTCAATTTCTTTTTTTAAAAAATTTTATTATGTTATGTTAATCACCATACATTACATCATTAGTTTTTGATGTAGTGTTCCATGATTCACTGTTTGCATATAATACCCAGTGCTCCATTCAATACGTGCCCTCTTTAATACCCATCACCAGGCTAACCCATCCCCTCACCCCCTCCTCTCTAGAACCCTCAGTTTGTTTTTTCAGAGTCCAGAGTCTCTCATGATTCATCTCTCCCTCTGATTTCTCCCCTTCATTTTTCCCTTCCTGCTATCTTCTTCTTTTTTTTTTTAACATATATTGTATTATTTGTTTCAGAGGTACAGGTCTGTGATTCAACAGTCTTACACAATTCACAGCACTCACCATAGCACATACCCTCCCCAGTGTCTATCACCCAGCCACCCCATCCCTTCCACCCCGCACCACTCCAGCAACCTTCAGTTTGTTTCCTGAGATTAAGAATTCCTCATATCAGTGAGATCATATGATACATGTCTTTCTCTGATTGACTTATTTCGCTCAGCATAATACCCTCCAGTTCCATCCATATCGTTGCAAATGGCAAGGTTTCATTCCTTTTGATGGCTGCATAATATTCCATTGTGTGTGTGTGTGTGTGTGTGTGTGTGTATCACATCTTCTTTATCCATTCATCTGTCAATGCTACCTAGAGCAATCTACACATTTAATGCAATCCCAATGAAAATACCATCAACTTTTTTCAAAGAAATGGAACAAATAATACTAAAATTTGTATGGAACCAGAAAAGACTTTGAATAGCCAGAGGAATGTTGAAAAAGAAAAGCAAAGCTGGCGGCATCACAATTCCAGACTTCAAGCTCTATTACAAAGCTGTCATCATCAAGACAGTATGGTACTGGCACAAAAACAGACACATAGATCAATGGAACAGAATAGAGAGCCCAGAAATGGACCTTCAACTCTATGGTCAGTTAATCTTCGACAAAGCAGGAAAGAATGTCCAATGGAAAAAAGACAGTCTCTTCAACAAATGGTGTTGGGAAAATTGGACAGCCACATGCAGAAGAATGAAACTGGACCATTTCCTTACACCACACACAAAAATAGACTCCAAATGGTTGAAAGACCTAAAGGTGAGACGAGTCCCTCAAAATCCTAAAGGAGAACACAGGCAGCAACCTCTTCGACCTCAGCCGCAGCAACTTCTTCGTAGAAACATCGCCAAAGGCAAGGGAAGCAAGGGCAAAAATGAACTATTGGGACTTCATCAAGATAAAAAGCTTTTGCACAGCAAAAGAAACAGTCAACAAAACCAAAAGACAACCAACAGAATGGGAGAAGATATTTGCAAATGACATATCAGATAAAGGGCTAGTATCCAAAATCTATAAAGAACTTATCAAACTCAACACCCAAAGAATAAATAATCCAATCAAGAAATGGGCAGAAGACATGAAAAGACATTTTTCTAAAGAAGACATCCAAATGGCCAACAGACACATGAAAAAGTGCTCAACATAGCTCGGCATCAGGGAAATCCAAATCAAAACCTCAATGAGATACCACCTCACACCAGTCAGAATGGCTAAAATTAACAAGTCAGGAAACGACAGATGTTCGCGGGGATGCGGAGAAAGGGGAATCCTCCTACAGTGTTGGTGGGAATGCAAGCTGGTGCAGCCACTCTGGAAAACAGTATGGAGGTTCCTCAAAAAGTTGAAAATAGAGCTACCTTATGACCTAGCAATTGCACTACTGGGTATTTACCCCAAAGATACAAATGAGTGATCTGAAGGGGTACATGCAGCCTGATATTTATAGCAGCAATGTCCACAATAGCCAAACTATGGAGAGAGTCAATTCAAATTCAAAAACATAATGATTTGACATATCATGAGTCCAATAGGATGAAATCTTCGCTCATGCAGGTAACCAATTTTTCTTTTTCATTTAAGCAACAACATTCTCGCTTCAAGTGAAAAATGAAGACCATAATATAATTTGTATACCAACAATAAACATATAGAACAATGGAGATTGTTTTCCTATAATTTATAAGAGGAGAAAATGATTTCTATAAATTATATGAAGAGAATAAAAGCAAACTCACTAAAACTGCATATTCCAAACATATATATCAAACACTTCTTCTTAGCTGTTTCAGGATTATTCCCATGATAATCAATTTCTGAAGCCCTGGATTCAGTTTCTTCCTCCTTTTCCACTTCCTCTATTAGTGATGGAAAGAATCACTTTCCCAGTAATGAAAGCCAGGAAGAGCTAGGTGTTAAACTTAACCTACATTCAATGAGTTACCACATCTAATGACTTTGATTGCCTTAATGAATTTCATTGTATTCCCTTCTACCATTATTCTTTATTATTGCCATAATTCAGGCCCTCAGCCTTTCTTATCCAAATTACTAAAGAGAACATCTTTCCTTCAAAGTTATCTGCACGCAATTCCTTTTTTTTAAATATAAAACAGGTCATTATTTTGAAATGTTCCCATTACCTCTAAAAAGGCAAATTTATTTATTTTTTAAGATTTTATTTATTTATTTGACAGAGAGAGACCCAGCGAGAGAGGGAACACAAGCAGGGGGAGTGGGAGAGGGAGAAGCAAGCTTCCCACTGAGCAGGGAGCCTGGTGCAGGGCTCAATCCCAGGACCCTGGGATCATGACCTGAGCCAAAGGCAGATGCTTAACAACGGAGCCACCCAGGCACCCCTAAACAGGCAAATTTAAATTGCAAACTACTTAGCATGACTTCCTCGACCTGATTTCTCACCAGATCTTCTCACTTCTATCCAACTTACATCATGCTAGTATTTTGTTCTTGACTCTTTTATTGGCTCCTAATATCCTTCTGCATGGTCTTTCCCAGGCCAGCTTCTACTAATGCTTTAAAACATAGCACAGATATCACTTCCTGCATATGGAAAACCATTTGAAACTTCTCATCCACTCCCAGTCAGAATTAGGTGAACTCCTCCTGCTCTCTCATAACTCTCTCTCTCTCCTATCCCTTTTACAAACAATCAGATGTAAACTAGAATAGGACTTCCTATCCAAAGGGAGTGAAAACCTATTCCTAAAAATGAAAGAAATCTGAAACTAAAAGTGAGAAATAGGAGGTAAACCCAGGTTACCTGTCACTCTTCTGTGGAAAAATAAAAATCCACAATTTACTGATCCAGTAGGCTTTGATTCATGAACTGGAATTATCCATTCTAGCAGAAAGGATTTCCAAAGAACTGTACAAGGCAAAAGATTTGTACAGACCAAATTGAGCAGGAACAAGGAAGTTATAGGGGCATTTGCTGATTGATTAAAGCTGAATTACCTTCCTTATATGCAGCATAAAGAAGTCTTAGAGCTGGGTCGGGTAATATGCTGAGCAGGCAAGTGCTGATTGGTTCATCTAGGCCTTCTTTCTCTGGGAGAATTGAGCACAGAAAATTGAAATTCTGGTTTGCTGACATGGGTTTCAGTATTAGTGACTTTATCTTGAGCCTAATGTGGTTACTTTAATGGTATGCTTACACTTTACCTTATAAGACTCTCTGCATCCCACCATCAATAGGTAAAATGTGTCCCAACCATTTAATGATTCTCCACAAGTTTATTAAGTAATACGGTTTTCCTATGGCAAATAATGTTAAAACCCCAGATTGTTTCTTATTTTAATATTATAATAGTCATTCAACATACCATGAGTTCCATAGAATAATTTAACTTTTCTTCTCAGCTTTAGATTCTCCATATAGAAAAAAAAAATTTAATAAAGTTTGAAAGTAAATCTAAATTATTTCATACATTCTTTTTATTACAGTATTTCTTTACAAACAGAACTCCACTTAGTTTTTTTTTTTCTAATTCTTTAAGTAACCAGATTCTTTAAATTTGTTCTCTAACTTCCTTTTGCATGCTTCCTACCATCTGTTGTGCATCTCTTTCTCACTTAAGCATCATTGCTTTACATAGCTAGCTAGATATTCAATTGAAGGTACTTATTTTAAAAAAACATTTTTGCAAAACTATTGCTGAAGGGAATGGCAGAGTGGAAGATTTAGAAGACATAGAGAGCTAAATAGACTTGTTGATCCAATTTTCTTCAGAAAGGAGGCACTTGAACTTGTCTGTGTATTTCTTCACTTTATCACTTACATAGCACTTAACATGTTTTAAACAACTACAGATATTAAACTATTTAATCTGCATAACAGTCCTAATAAGGTCAGTACTGATACTGTTTCTACTTTTTTTGAAAACTGAGGCAGAGAAAGTTACAGTAGCTTACCCAATGTTGTAGAGCTGAGGATTTGAACATGACCAGTCTAACCCCAAACCTGTACTCCTCCTCATTCTGCTATGATGCTTTCTTTAGAAGCTGAATTCTCCACAAGGAAGTGAGATTTGCAGTTGACTAGCTTCTCTGCTAGCCAGGAGTTACCTTCTCAGCCTTGGGCTTCATTTCCAAATGGTAGTCTCCAGCTGAGGCAGCTAGGTTGGCCATGTTCTAGCTCCTTTCTTCCTCCTTCAGGAAGAAGAGTTCTTTGTTACATAAAGCTTGGCAAGTCCCTTGTTCATTCTTTCTGATCCATGCATCTTTTCCCCTTAGTTTGAGTTTGAGGACAGGTAATACACTGAATCAATTTCTGAAACCCTGGGGCTGGGGGTGGAAGGAGGTGGGGTATGACATGGCAGTTTAATGCCGGATAGGGGAGTAAGTTTTGGAATGCCTGACATGTTGCATTAGAATGATGAAGATGGGACACCTGGGTGGCTCAGTCGATTAAGCATCTGTCTTCAGCTCAGGTCATGATCCTAGGGTCCTGGGATCGAGTCCTGCATCAGGCTCCTTGCTCAGTAGGGAGCCTGCTTCTCCCTCATCCTGCTGCTCCCACACTCCTCTCTCTCTCTCTCTGGCAAATAAATAAAATCTTTAGAATGATGATGAATTGCCCAATCCAATTTGCCAACAGCTTTCCCACTGAATCAAGGAAAAGTTATTTTAGTCTGTGTGGCTAACTGAACTCAGGAGAAGTAGAAAGAACTACCATTTGGGAATGATGCCCGATGTTTGCAGCAGAGTAGAGGAGTAGAGCCATTGTCACTTTTCCTAGATTAGGTCTGCAAACTTTTTCAACATGTTTAGACAGGGAGCAGTGTATCTCAGTCACCTCATTTTTGATGCCCATTAAATCTACATGGGTCTTTAAATATTCAGCTCATGGTTCAAAAGAGGGAAGACTTTGAAATGAGAAAGAAAAGTGAGTGGAAAATGAGAAAGAAAAGTAAGTGGAAAAATAAGAAAAACCTGGACACACACACTCACTGCTGATACATACACAAACACAAATGTATACATAAATATTGCAATTAAATATAGTATTTTATATGTATATTATATTTGTAAGCATAATATAATTATAATATACAGACATAGTTGATATATAGATGCATTAAATGATGATACAGAACATCAGAACTTTATATATACATATATTTATAGATATATATGTTGTATACATACATATATTTGTATACATCTATTATATACATACATGTATATAAAATAGATGTAAATAACATGTAAGTAAAATGTGTATATATTCATGTCATATATATTATATACATATATATTATATAATATATGTATATATAAATACATATGTATTTCAAAGTATATATATATGTATATATATATATACACAGGGAAAATACACATAGATAAAATATTAGAAAATAAATGATTATATGAATGAGTTAGTGACTGGGAGGTTTTCCTTGATGTATGCAAGAGGAGATGGCAAAATGCATATAAAGAATAAAGGAATAAGAATGTGAGAGGAGAAATGAGATGATCTATGACATAGAAAGCTATGTATAATGTATGATGAGAAGAGAGGACTGAGGAGATATAAACAAAATAGAAGTCAGAAAAAAATTTTTTTAATTAATGCAATGATAAAGAATAAGATGAAAAATAAGGAAAGGAATAGAACAATTATTGGGAGGGACACAAATATTAAAAGTACTACATCTGAGACCACAACACAATGTATAGAACTAAAGTTTTCAATTAATATTTATGAAGTAATGGTTGAATAAACTAGTTAACCAAGTCCATACTATGTCTGATTATATCCAGGTATATATACCAGGCTGAACATTAACATAATTTTAATACCAACACTGTTTTCAGAAACTATTGTAGACATTGGAAGGTTTGGAATTGAAGGCAGGTTAATCGCACAGTGGGTAAAGATATAAAATAGATCTTTTTGATCTTAAGTGACTATTTTATTAAACAAAAAACAAAACAAAACAAAAAACAGATGTGGAGGTTAATGACAAATATCATAAGTTGGCTTTAATTTTGAAAGATTTAATGCTGGATATTTGGAGTGCCTTAATTTCTCCTTACTATACAAAAATAGCTTCCCACATCCGGTTTTCAGGATTAAGCATTCATAAAGCAAAACAACCCATTTGTATATTTTGGTGGGCAATTCAGGTGATTGCACATTAGAACACATTGTTACTAGGGGGTATCTTTCAGCTTAATTGTAATTCCTCAACATCTGTGTCTCCTAGTTGCTTATCCACATATTTCCTCTCTCCTGTTTTCCCTTGTTTGATTATTCCTTCATTTAATGCTTCAATAATGGGAGTTGAAAGCACATTAAGCTGAATGAGCCTTAGTAAATCTTTCCTTTTTCTAATGTTTAGATTTAAGTGCTTAAACATATCTGAAAAAAAGGGGGGGGCGGCTCTACTAAGGGGATCCAGAATTAAATGCAGTGACAAAGCAGTGATATTTTGTCCTTCATCTGATAGATAAAAGAAAGAATGGACTTGGGGTGCCTGGGTGGCTCAGTTGTTAAGCATCTGCCTTAGGCTCAGGGTCCTGGGATCGAGCCCTGCATCGGGCTCCCTGATCAGCAGGAAGCCTGCTTCTCCCTCTCCCACTCCCCCTGCTTGTGTTCCTTCTTTTGCTGTGTCTATCTCTGTCAAATAAATAAATAAAATCTTCAAAAAAAAAAAAAAAGAAAGAATGGACTTGTGGAAAAGGAAATTGTGCCACTGAATATATATTTGAAACCACAGACTCGATGGCTTGAGGAGAAGATTTACTTAAGGGAATATAAACTAAATGAGGACACAAAAACTCTTATGGGAAAGAAATATAAAGTGCTCCAGAAACTAAATGAAAGGAAAGGAAGAAATAATAGATGACATATATCTTGAGAAACATAGTGTCCACTCTTTCTTTTGTTTGTTCATAGTCTTCTACCTGACTATTCCTTAGGGAATCACAAGTATTCAACCCATCCAAAGTCCCAGTAAAAGTAATCTCCTTATCTTACCAATACAGACATACTTGGGAGCTATTGGCTCCAGACCACCATAATAAAGCAAATATCATCATAAAGCAAGTCGATGTTTTGATTTCCTAGTGCATATTAAAGTTATGTTTATACTACACTATAGTCTATTAAATGTGCGATAACATTATGTCTAAAAATGTACATACCTGAATTTAAAAAATATTGCTAAAAATGATAGCCATTATATGAGCTTTCAACAAGTCATAATCTTTTTGCTGATGGAGGGTTTTGCCTCAGTGTTGCTGGCTGCTGACTGATCAGGGTGGTGACTGCTGAAGGTTGGGGTGGCTGTGACAATGTCTTAAAATCGGACATCAATAAACTTTGTCACATTGGTTGACTCTTCCTTTCATGAACAATTTTTTTTTTTTTTTAAGATTTAGTTATTTATTTGAGAGAGAGAGAGGAGGGGCAGAAGGAGAGGGAGAGAATCTCAAGCAAACTCTGTGCTGAACACGGAGCCCAACATGGGACTAGATCTCATGACCCTGAGATCATGATCTGAGTGGAAATCAAGAGTCAGATGCTTAACCCACTGAGCTACCCAGGTGCCCCACACAATTTCTTGACAGCATTCGATACTGTTTGATATCTTTATACCCACTATAAAAATTCTTTTAAAACTAGGGTCGGTCTTCTCAAAACTTGCCACTGTGCTATCAACTGACTTTATGTAATATTCTAAATCCTTTGTTGTCATTTCTAAAATTTTTGCACAGCTTCACCAAGAGTGGTTTCCATCTCAAAAAACCACTTTCTCTGCCCATCCATAGGAAGCAACTCATCAGCCATTCAAGTTTTATTCTGAGATTGGAGCAATTAAGTCACATCTTTAGGCTTCACTTCTAATTTTAGGTCTCTTGGTATTTCTACCACATCTGCAGTTACTGTCTCCACTGAAATCTTGAACCTCTTAAAATTATTTATGAGGGTCGGAATCCACTTCTTCCAAACTCCTAATAATGTTGGTATTTTGACCTCTTCCCATGAATCACAAATGTTCTCAATGACATCTAGAATAGAGAATTTTTTCCAGAAGGTTTTTAACTAACTTTACTCAGATCCATCAGAGGAATCACTATCCATGGCAACTATAGCTTCATGAAATATATTTCTTAAATAAGACTTGAAAGTCAAAATTAATCTTTGATCCATGGGCTGCAGAATGGGTGTTGTGTTAGCAGGCATGAAAACTACATTAATCTCATTGTTTATCTCCATCAGAGCTCTCGGATAACCAGGCACATTTTCAATAAGCAGTAATATTTTAAAAGAATCTTTTTTTCCCGAGCAATAGGTCTCAACAGTGGGCTTAAAATCCCTAGTAAACCTTGTTGTAAATGTATGTATTGTCATCCAGGCTTTGCTGTTCCAGTTATAGAGCACAGACAGAGTAGATTTAGCAAAATTCCTAAGGGCTCTAGGATTTCTGGAGTGGTCAATTAGCACTGACTTCAACTGAATGTTACCTGATGCATCAGCTCTTAACAGGAGAATCAACCTGTCCTTTGAAGCCAGGCATTGACTTCTCTCTAGCTATAAAAGTCCTACTTGGTGTCTTCTTACAAAAGAAGGCTGTTTTGCCTACACTGAAAATCTGTTGTTTAGCATAGCCACTTCATTACTTACCTGAGCTAGATCTTCTGGATAACTTGCTTGTTGCGACATCAGCACCTGCTTCTTCACTTTGCACTTTTATGGTATAAAGATGGCTTCTTTCCTTAAACCTCATGAACCAACCTCTGCTAGCTTCAAACTTTTCTCCTTCAGTTTTCTCACCTCTCTCAGTCTTCATACAATTGAAGACATTGAGTGTCTTGCTCTGGATTAAGCTTTGGCTTAAGGGAGTTATGGCTGGTTTGATCTTCTATCAAGACCACTCAAACTTTCTCTGTATCAGCAATAAGGCTGTTTCACTTATAGTTTGTGTGTTCATTAGGGTAGCACTTTTAATTTCCTTCAAGAACTTTTCCTTTTGCATTCACAACCTGTTTGACTCAAGAGGCCCAGCTTTCACTCTATCTCCGCTTTCTAAATGCCTTCCTCAATAAGCTTAATCATTTCTAGCTTCTCATTTAACCTGAGAGAAAGGTGACTTTTTCTTTCACTTGAACACTTAGAGGTACTATAGGGTTATTAACTGTCTTAGTTTCAATACTGAGTCTCAGGAAATAGGGCTGAGGAGAGGGAGAGAGACAGAAACAGCTAATCAGTCAGTGGAGCATTTCTCAATTAAGTTCACTGTCCTATGCAAGTGCACTTTGTGGCACCCCAAAACAATTGAAATAGTAACATCAAAGATCACAGATCACCATAATAAATATAATAATAATGAACAAGTTTGAATTATTGTGAGATTTACCAAAATGTGACACTGAGACATGAAGTAAGCAAATGCTGTTGGGAAAATGGCATTTGAGAGATTTGCTCAAGGAAGGTTTGCCACATTTTTGTAAAAAAAAAAATGCAGTATCTGCAAAGCACAACAATGGGAAGCACAATATAACAAGTTGTGCCTGTACTTACTTCTTTCTGTACCAATCTGTGTATATTCTTACTATTACCCTGTTTGCCTTTTGCTCCCTTGTTTCACCAACTTGGCTCTGTTAATTCTTTAAAAGTCTAGGGGGGAAAGCATCTGTTCTGTCTAAACCTGTCTGTTTTGTTTTCTTCTGTTTTAGGTTAATTGGTTAGGGCCCTGCAAATTAGACTAATGAAAGACAGATTAACAAGAGAAAAACAAACAAGTTTATTAACACTTGCCCTTCTAACAATAGAAGTCGGGAGTACTCAGGGATGAGTAACTCAAAGGGATGGTTAGAACTTGGGCTTATACAGCATCTTAACAAAAGAAGAGTAAATTTTTTTTTAAAGATTTTATTTATTTATTTGAGAGAGACAATGAGATAGAGAAAGCACGAGAGGGGGGAGGGTCAGAGGGAGAAGCAGACTCCCCGCCGAGCAGGGAGCCCGATGCGGGACTTGATCCCGGGACTCCAGGATCATGACCCAAGCCGAAGGCAGTCGCCTAACCAACTGAGCCACCCAGGTGCCCAAGAAGAGTAATTTTGTAGAGAAGTGACAAGACAAAGGAAAGGGTTTTGAGATTTTGGGGGCAGCAAATTGTGGGAATGCAAATATATGAGGGCATTAATGGTAGATAAGGGCTAGTTTTTGCAAGGTTCATTATGTAGATTCCTCTAGTGCTGTCTGTGGGCTAAGTTCCTAGAGTTGTCTCCAGTGATTAACTTCCATCCTTGCTAGTAGAGCGGGGGGAGGACACTTTTACAAATTTATGTCCTGGTTTTAGTCAAATAGGAGGAGATGCAAGAGCTTTTCTTATATCTGCTTCTCAGTTACTTTCAGCTCAAAGTAGTCCTTATGCCAGAGTGTCATATTTTGGGGTGGCATATTCTGCTAGGTGTCTGAAAGTTTACAGTGTAGTAACATGCACAGGCTTTCATCTTGACTTCTTTGTGTGTGCTTTGTTTCATATTTTCATTTAAAACATGAATAGCCCCTAAGAAAAATTTTTGTTCTTTCTGTCTTAGGTGGCCACCAATAACCCTGCCATTGACATTAGTTGGTCAGTCAGTGTGTGGTTAAATGAATCAACTTTGTTATAAAGTAGAATGTCAACAGCCAATCCTAGGGACTTGCCTGAAATAGATGAATGTAATGATTTTGTTCCACTTCTTAAAGACGCAACTTGTATTACATTCTCCCAATAATGCATTTGCCCACTAGGCACACAATCCTCTATACTGTTGAATTTAGATAGAGAGAAAACTCAATTTTGATAGAGAGGAAATAATACTACGGAAATTGGGGAAGTGTGTTAATGCCAGAACAAGTTTAATAGATCATATTATTTGAAGAAAAACTATGAATCACTTTTGCCTGTGGAATAAATTTTTTATTCTTTGAGAATTGTAAGGGTCAGGCCTGGCATAGGTTGAACTAGCTAGGTTGTATTTTAGAATGTTTTGCCCTGTCAGTTATAGACAACTTATAGTGTGTTAATTTTTTTTTAATCTGTTACATTTTCAGTGGCTACAATATTATTTACAAAGAGATTTCTGACATTAAAAAGCAAAATCTTTGCTTAACTGAAGAAGCAGCCTTTATTTTGTTGAATGTTTGATCTCTTTTCTTTGCTTTTAATGGGTCTTAAATAGAGGGTATAGTAGAGAACAGAACATCAAAGAAAACATATCTCTTCCTAAATCAACTTAAAATGGTAAAAAGACCAAAAAAATGGGCTTCTGCCTTTTCAAGATAGTACGCATAGATGTACTGCATTTATTCAGTGACTATAAAAGATACTGCTGAAGATAAAAGCAGGGGAAAAAATTAGTTCAATACAGAGAGTCTGGAAGTGATGCTATATTCTTTCTACCCAATTATGCCAAACTAGTCAGGGAGAAGTTTATTTCTTAAAAGAGCAGAAGCAAAACTAGTACATGATTATATTATAGTTTTCACAAACATTCTTGAAAAAGACAAAATTTTGTCTTGAAAATGGCTACTTGTCTTTTAAATGTGTGTGTCATTTATGTAATGAAGAATAGGAGTGTTTTGGTAGAAACTTCTATAACTTCAGAAGATCAAGCAAGAAAAATTTGTTGGTATTTTGTGCATATCATTATATGATAGAATGATATAACAAAATAAAAGATTAAGTGCACATAAGCACACATTAAATAAAATATAGTGGCAGCTTTGAGTGACATGTTACTGTGAATATATACTAGTTATTTGGATATACATACTTTGTGGATAGCTATGGATAGCCCAAGGTCCTCATAAGTGATGGTAATGAATATTTGTGCCATAGAACTCAAGCAAACTTTTTTGCTTTTATTTAAAGACCTTGAGTACCTATAAATATGCATGTGGACACCTTTCTCACTACTTATTCTTTTCCTCAATCATTTTTGCTAGACCTGTAATAGATGATAGGATTATAGAAAATAACAAGACATTCCCTCTTTTCTGCAAGTTCAGTATGTACTTGGTAGGAAAGTCAGGAAAACTTTTACAGTACCATGTGAAAAATATGATCATAGAGGCTTAAGCTGTGTGCTATCATAGAGTACATATTCATTGGCTGAGGCAAGTTCACTTGTGCAATTGTTGACCTATCATCTTGTCAAATTTAGCGTTTATCCTAAACCTTACTGTCTTTCTTTCTCTTCCTTGACTTCTTTCCTTCCTTCAATAAAATATTACTAACCGTTACATTAAAACAAGTTTCCAGCTTCATACTTGGTCACATGAAGTGATTAACCCTGAATTGCATTTCTCTTTTTTCTTGACCTCCTTTAGAAACAAGGTAAAATAAAGCGTGCTTTGAGATGAGGGGCAGATGAGCTCTCTGATCACCGGCGGTAGTGGGAGAAAGACTTGATGCTGCTGCCCCATCTGTCCATGTTTATGAAATGCACAAAACTGGCATAAAGCATCAGGGGGAATGAAAATCAGGAATGATAGATTAGGATTACCTGGAACAAGTTGAGGTAATTAGGCTGAGCAGTCAGTCTCTAGAGTGTGTAGAGTAGTGTGATCAATTTCATTTCAGTTGTTTTATAAACCCGTAACTATTAATTTATTGTTTGGTAGTACTGTTTTTTCTATTTTGCAATAAACTTTTTTTGGAAGCAGTTAATTAAATAATGAAGATTTACTAGAAAATTGAGCGCTGACTTTCCATTTTCAAAAAGTTGATTTAAAGACTGATTATGTAACTTGCACATGTTTGTCGGCATTCACCCTACTTTGGAGCTTTAGTAATATGATAATCTTATGAAAAGCACAGGACACAAATCTGTTAGATTAAATCATAGTTCTTCAAAATTAAAGGTACTCATTTTCAATCCCAGCTTTTGTGTGTATGTGCATATCTATGAAAAGTGAAGTGATAGCTCCTAACTGTTGAGTTATTTACCTTCAAGAGTTAAGTGATGAACGACGCCAGTTTGATACCTGTGGTATCTGAGGTTTCAAGAGAAAGTCAGTTAATTCCAATAATAGTTCTCTTTTTGCACTCAGTTTATAAAGTCAAAATCAAGTTCTTGGAGCTTATATCTGGCCAAGATCAAACCTTAGACATTGTGAATGCCATTGCGAATGCCATTGCATATTCAGTTAAAATGTCCACCATTAATGAAAAATTTTTGTTTGTCATAATACTATGAATATAAATTTTGGTGGCAAATAGCATCATAGTGAACACAATGTTCGTGTAAAATAACTGTTTACAGAATTGGTACAGAATTGTATATATGTGTTTGCATGTCCACTGGAAATGGAACGGTAATTACCAGGGAAATAGAAAAGTAGAATTTATAGATTAACAAAGGAAGGAGAAGGCAGCCATCAAAGGAATGGGATAGTACTTCCAAATTTACAGATTAACAATTGTATAAACCCTACACCCATCAATATAGCAATATATATATATTAAGAGAATATAACTTGACAATATTTATAGTGGGAGATTTTATTTAAAATATGTAGAGTCTTACCATCCTTGAATATTTAAAAAATATGTCCATAGAGCAGTTACAAAAATCAATCATGTATTTGGCCGCCAAAGATATCTTGCTTTTTTTTTTTCAAAGAGGTATTTTATC
Source organism: Mirounga leonina (assembly GCF_011800145.1). NCBI lineage: Eukaryota > Metazoa > Chordata > Mammalia > Carnivora > Phocidae > Mirounga > Mirounga leonina. Next base: position 66,511,063 of record NW_023270268.1, read on the forward strand.
CAAATATAGTATATTGATGTTTGATTGCTATCCAATCGTAATATATTCAGTCACCTAAAAACATTATAAGTAAATATTAAAAATTGAATCTCCCCCAAATCTATACTTTTTAAATAAGATTTTCTTCAAACTAGAAACTGGCACTAAAGTTATATTATCTAGAAGAAAATAAGAGAGAAATCATTACTTATCAAAACCTATAGATAGGGCGCCTGGCTGGTTGGTTAAGCGTCTGCCTTCGGCTCAGGTCATGATCCCAAGATCCCAGGATCCAGAGATGGAGTCCAGCATTGGGCTCCCTGCCCAGTGGGGAGTCTGTTTCATCCTCTCCCTCTGCTGCTCATTCTCTCTCTCTCTTTCTCAAATAAATAAATAAAATCTTAAAAAAAAAAAAAACCTATAGAAAACAAAAAAGTTTGACTCATGAGAAAAATCTCAAGTCCTTTTGTTGTTTCTTTTCAGAGATTGATTTATTTGAGAGAGAGAGGGCGTGCTCAGGTGAGGAGTGGAGGTAGGGACGGAGAGAGAGGGATAGAGAATCCTCAAGCACACTCCCCACTGAGCGCTGAGCCCTATTGGGACTTGATCCCAGCACCCTGAGATCATGACCTGAGCCAAAATCAAGAGTCTGCCACTTTACTGACTGACCCACCCAGGCACCACTCGAGTCCTTTTGTTATTAAAGGAGGAAAAAAAAGATAAATAGAAGAAATCTAATCATCCTAATTAAAAAATAAATACCAAAATAAAATACAATTAACTAGGCAGAGGAATCAATAAAGAAAAAATAAAATGAATGAAATAGGAAAAATCGTCTATACATATCTACATTCAAATGCTGATTCTCTGAAAAAATCAATAAATTATATTGAATCTCTCAGAAAACCAATTTAGGAAAAAACGAAAAAGCAAAGGAAGATAAAATGACATATATGAAAGGAACTATAACCACAGATACAAGAAAGATTAAAATACAAATTATAACAAAATATAACACAAAATTTAAAACCAAGAGACATGATGATTTCTTATCAAGATAAAAATTACCAAAGACCGGGCGCCTGGGTGGCTCAGTTGGTTAAGTGACTGCCTTCGGCTCAGGTCATGATTCTGGAGTCCCAGGATAGAGTCCCACATCGGGCTCCCTGCTCAGCAGGGAGTCTGCTTCTCCCTCTGACCCTCCCCCCTCTCATGAGCTCTCTCTCTCTCAAATAAATAAATAAAATCTTTAAAAAAAAAAAATTTCCAAAGACCAAAAATTTTGAGCAGTGCAATTGTCTAAAAGAGATTGGATATGTGTTTAAAGACCTTCCACAAAAAAGGCCCCAACCAGACATCTTTTTAGCTGAATTAGATCAAACATTTAAAGAAATGGTAATTTCAATGTTGTTTAAATTTTTCCAGGCCATAGAAAAACTTTTAAAAATGTTCCCATTAGTTTTTATGAATCCAACATATAATGCAAACACCTGATAGACAGTACAAAAAGTAAAACTGTCTTCATTTATGGGAAGATTTAATAACAGATACACATTTTTCTAAAATCAGTATATATATTTAATGCAGCTCTAGTTAAACCTACCAGGATATTTTATTAACTGGAAAAAATTTCTTAAACTTTATATAGAAAAGTAAATACTTGAACAAGTCAAGGAAATTATGGGAAAGGATAATAATGTTGGAGGTTTGCCTTATAGGTAAACATTCTAAAAATGGCATCAAAATGCATTTCAGATAAAAACAGCATATTAATAGATTAAAAAAAAGCTCATGGAACAGAATAGAAAAATGCAGTAAAGGATGATGTTAAGGATTTTCTTCTACAATTAAGGGTATATTTCAGTTTAGTGGCTAATAGAAAAAAATTGCTAATAAATAGTTTTGTAAAACTGACAAGCTATTCCAAAGTAAATTTAACTTAATTTTAACTGAAACCACACATAAGCATGCTTACATGTAAAATGTAAGAAGTAATTATTAGAAAAATCATAGAAAAGTCAGGCATTCTTCATTTTGCAAACATAAGGAAAATAAGTAATAACACAATTTTGTAAATATAGCAAAATATATTAAAATTGTCATGTAATATAGTAAGGATATTAAGCATTACAGTACTAATGACAGAAATATGATGGCTATCTGTAATGTACAGAGAGCCATTTCAAATTTTCAAGAAAAAGCCAAACAAACAAACAAACAAAAGTAACCAGGGATTAGGGTGCCTGGGTGGCTCAGATTGTTAAGCGTCTGCCTTTGGCTCAGGTCATGATCCTAGGGTCCTAGGATCAAGCCCCACATCGGGCTCCTGGCTCAGCAGGGAGCCTGCTTCCCCCTCTCCCTCTGCCTCTCTCCCTGCTCATGCTTTCTCTCTCTCTCTCTCTCTGTGTATCTCTGTGTCTCAAATGAATAAATAAAATCTTAAAAAAAAAAAAAAAACAAGGATTGAATAGGGCATTTGCAGAAGAGCAAATCTTAATGGCCAAATAAATGTGAAAAGATACTACTCAAACTCTGTAGTTGTCAGGGAAATGCAAGGGTAAATATATACTCAGCAATCCCACTTCTGGAAATGTGTGTAAAATAAAATTACTAGTACATAAATAACACATGTACAAAGATGTTAATTACATATGGGTAGAAAAACTAAAAATGAAGGTAATGAACTTCAGTAGAAAAAAATCGTATACCATAAAGCCTAAAATATTTGTTTTGCAATCAATAAAAAAATAATATTTTAGAAACATTCCAGATGACTTAGAGGGATTTTCAAGAGATGAAACAGTATGATAAGCAGGATATAGAAAATTATGTACATTTTGATCTCACCTCTTTTGTCATAAAACAATTTATACTTAGGTTTATGTATGTATATATGCATGTGTATATATGTATGTGTGTTCTAGGAGAAAATACTGGAGAATACATAATATAAATTTATGTAGTTATATATTCATATTATATATGAATACATAAATTCACATGGAATATGATGTAATGTGATATAAGTGGACAGGAGGAAGTCAAAACAAGCTAAAGGGAAAAAAGAAAGGGAAAAGGGAAAAAGAAAAAAAAATCTCCATAAAATGTTATGAGATGATCAATTTTACATGATCACCTATGTATATAAAATTAATAAAATGTAAAAAATTACCCCTAGGTCCATGATTCCTAATCCAGTGTTCTATTATGCCATTATGGCCTATATTGTTTTAAAAATATCTTAAATTTCCAAATGTTGAAATACTGAAACATTTATTATGCAACTTAACTACCTTTAATATCACCCTGATTATAGAGGCTGAACAGGATTTCTTTATTTATTGGCATTTTCCATATTTACCATATGGCTACTGTTTTAATAAGACCTAATGTTTTCCATGTTATAAAATTTTATTCACAAGAAATTAAATCTAAAATTTTAAACAAAAAGGCCCATTTGCTCTGAGTATCCTTTATATTCTAACCAGGATAGAAATCCCTTATTTAAGCCAAAGGATTAAAAGTTTGAGAACAATTTGTTTTAGTAAAGCTGGGGTAAAGGGGAATGCTTCAACATAAAGTGATACACATTTTATCTATTAAAACTGCCTTGGAAAATCACCAAATAAACAAGGATACTGAAGAGTTTTTTATGTTTTATGCACATGCTCAAAAATGCTCTCAAGGAACAAGAACTTGAATAATAGGCAGAATTTGAATAGTGCAAGATTGGGGGGAAGACAGTGCAGATGAAAGTAATAAAAGACATCCAAGGAGAAGTAGTTCAGTGATTATTTTTGATCTAGGGTTGACATTGCCTGTTAGACCTAATATATTCTATTTAGAGATACTCTATTTACCTTAACTTTTAGAAACATGCCTTCTATTTTATACTAAAGTAATCTTGTATTTAAAACATTTACATATTACTTTTATTATAAAATAATGTACCATTCCTACAGATCTCTCACTTATATTAACCATATCATATAGAGTCATACATTCCCTGAAATAACAGTATCATCAATACAGATCTAGAACATATTGCTTCATGCTCTCTGATGCCTAGTGAACTCAGTTTGTTTAAATATATAGGAGTCGCTTGATTAACAAACAAGACTTAAATGAAAAATTAACACATTTTGATGTGCAATTGTATTTCTTAATGGAAATTATCCACACAAGGAAGCACTCTGAGTTTTCAAGTTGTGTTCCTAAAATAATAAATGTTCATCTACAAAAATATTGCCTAATCTAAGAAGAGTCCTCTCATTTTGTGATGTAAGATATACTGATACAAAGGGGAAATTCAATTACTCGCCAAAATGTTCTGCTTAAACACAATGAAATAGCTATATGTTGGCTATTTTTTCATCAGGTATTTGACATTATTCAGATACAGCTGTAGGATAACTGTTTCAAAGTTCTTTTTTCCCCCTTTCTTTCTTTCAAGAGAGTAATTTAAAGGACATTTTATTACTGTCTTCTGAAAAATAATGGCAGTAGAAGTAGAACAGATGAAATGCATCAATCTAGAATTGTTCCTATTACGTTCAGGGGTAAGATTCCTATATGGGGCCTGTGCCCATTTAGAAAGCAAGTAAATGCCAGCCTATTTCAAATGTATTTTGCAGAACATCTACACATTAGAGACCTATCAACTGACAATCAGTTGCTCCACAAGAGCTAATTAATTAAGCCATAGTAAGATGGAAAAAAAAAAAAAAAGAGTTATATTAACTTGTTAACATGTAAAAGAAAACAAAGCTAAAAGAGTCTATTAGGTTTAAATTGTGTTACAATTTGATTCTAGGGTAAAAATCAAATCTTCTGAATAAGGTCTTTAGGAGAAAGCATAGGGGAAAACAGCATATATCTCAAGGTATAAATAATGACACAAATCAGGCATCAGGAAAAACCATACATGACAAATTAATTTCTTCCTTTCCTCCTTATTTCTTCCCTCCTTCCCAGATACCCCTCTTCCCACCCCTTTTCTCTTCCTTCTCTCCCCTCTTCTTCCCTTCCCACCTCCCTTCTTTTCTTTTTCTCTTCCTTCTCTCCCTTGTTCTTCACTCTGTCCCTTAACTCAGCATTAATTTATCAATTACTTATTACAAGGATAATTTTCAGTCAGCTTTCCAAGAAATGAGATGCTGTAATTTAAAAAGGTTATTTATTTCTATACTTATACTTATGGAAATACCGAAGACCTGCCAATTTTTAAAAAAAGTGAGTAGCAGGAGACAACAGGAGGAGGTGAGGACAAACTTAAGAATCAAGTGATTGTGATATGTGGATCTGCTGGAGGAGAAAAATGAATTCCTGGCATTTGCAAGAATTTGGAAACTGAGCTCTAAATGGGCATGTGATGGCTTTAAGGAGTTACTGTTAATTTTTTGTAGTGTGATTATGATGTAGTTGTGTTTTTATTTGTAGTCCTTGTAGAGTGACCGAGGTGTGTACATGCTAGGGACTGTGGGTTGAACAACCTGAAGGGAAGGAAGCAGTGGATGGGGCTGGGAGGCTGGGTTGCTGTGGGGCCATCTGATGATGGGTACATGAGGCTCATTATACTATTCTGCACAAGTTTATCTTTGGAAATTCTCCATAATTAAAAAAAAGTTTCTTTTGTGTACATGGGGGAAAAAAAGTTCAGGTGAAATATTTAAATAACTATAGAGGATTGTATAATGCTTTACAAGTCAGATACCACGCATTTGGACCTTGAGAACTTGTTTGGAGGTTCTAGCAGGGGAGCGCAGCTACTCGTATACCCTTGACCGAAGAACGGTCCTCCTCTATCGGGGAAGGTCGTCCTCTTCGAGCGCGCAGCTTCGGGAGGGGCGCACATGGAGCGGTGAGGGAGGAAGGGGACACCCGCCTAGCCAGCCAGATCAGCCGAATCAGCCCTGGCGATCAATGGGGTGACAGATGTCGCAGCCAGATCGCCCTCACATCCGATACCACGCATTTGGAAAGTAATTGCTTAGAGTTGCCTGGCCTGTGCAGAAATGGCTTTCTGGAGCGGGTAATGGCAGTCTAGTGAGTAGGTACTAGTGGGTACTAGTGAGTAGGACAGTCTCATGTGATGGGCAGGCCTGGCAGAAGTAAGGAAGAGCTCAAAGTAGAAACTAATTATTGAGTGCTTATTACCATAAGCACTGTGGTTTGTAAGTAGGAATCAGTATAAGGCATTTGAGGTTCCAAGAGGCTAAATAACTTGTCCAAGCTCTTATATCTGGACAGTAGGAGAATCTATGCTAGGTTGGCTCCCACTCCTTACTTTAAAGTCCTGAGGTGTGCTCCCTCTAAATCATCCAACAGATGGGAATACTGCCGTAGATAGATCAGATTAGAAGTGGAAGTGGGGATAAGGCTGTAACTAAACATAAACACCAAAAAGTAGGTTTGGGGCTTCATCTGATAGGTAATAAGAATGATTGTAGGTAGTTGTTAGGGAAGTTATGTTACAAAAACAAAATATCTACTTTCCATGTCTGGAGTCTTTCCTCAACTCACAAAGATTACAGGGGTCAAATCATATTAGAGCTAGTGCTATCTACAACTCAACAATTAGGTATTCACAAGATAATTGATATATCATAATCAAATGAATATCTGCAGCTATTGAAGGCAAGGAGACCTATGCATGATATATATCTACTCTTGAGCTGAGCAAAAACATTCTAGATGGGTACTATGCATTTCTGTAGTGTAGCAGGTATAGGACACAGCATAATGGATTGGCCAGTGGATGGGAATTGAGTAGTCACTGTGTTAAATCTTTTACAGGGATTATCATATTTAATTAATGCAACTTAATAATCTATATAGTATTGTTATCTCCATTTTCCAGTGAAACAACTGAGACCTAAAGAGCTTTAATAAAGAGCTCAACGTCTTTCAGTTAGTAAATGGCAGAATAGATATTTGGCACATTTTGTTTCCAGAACCATAGTTTTAATTCCCATTAGTGCATTCCCTCTCTCATATGAAGTGTAATATCCCATTTACAACTCTATACCTATGGATTGTAAGAGAGAATTCTTAAGGTTAAATCAAAATTCAGTGTTCCAAAATCCTTTATAAAACTATGGGGAAGAAATTCTGTGTGAAAATTTGAAAATAGAACTCCATTATCATATTTTAAAAGATACATATATTCAGTATGAACCAACATGCCTATTTTATATAAATAACGAAAATTATCTTTCAAAACAAACATCAGGACGTTTTAGGAAGAAACATTGACATTGCTCTTACTTACAGAGGTTATGTTTAGTATTGTCATGTATCTGACTGTATTTTTTGCCTGATCAGTGTATTGAATTAATTTATGCAAAAATCATGAGAAATCCGATGCCTTTCTTGGAAACCAGTCATTGCCATTGTGTTGGCTTTCACAGCAGAGCTAGAAATTGTTCTGTGTCTTTCAGATGAAACATTCTTTTAGCAAAGGATGGCTTCCTGACAGTTATTTATCTTGAGAAGCTATAAACCTTTGGATTAATTGCATGTTTCGTACAAATGTCAGTTACTGAGTTAGTTTTGATGGATCTATTCATGTCCTGTCGGAACTTTAGTTGAGTGAAGGTATTGCTTATCATCAGTCTTCTTTGGCTGATGCCCCTGCAAAGTAAAAACCAGATGTCATGAGAAAATCATTTTTTTCTTATAGAGTCTTCAAGAGACAACAAATATATTCTTCTCCTGTTTGAAAGAACTATGAAGGTAGTACAGATATTAAGAATGAAATCTGAGCTAGATTTGCTTATTCTTACTAAACAGGTACGTTTAACTATGTAGATCTCAAATGTAATTAATAAGGATATGATTTCATTTGCACACATTCCTTGTTGATTTGAGCTCTTACAATTAGGACCTGCAATTCAACATTGTAGACATTCCTGTGCATTAATTTGGATCCTTATACAAAATGCTTGGTTTTGTTATGATGATTACTTCACAATGCACAAATATGCAATGTATTCCTGCCAGTTATTGGGGTTTACTAATTCTTCACATGTTTTTGCTACTTTAGGTAATACAAATTGCATTCCTATATATGAGCTCATCCAGTGACCATGGTTCTCCAGCCAAATTTACTTGACATCTACGTGCAGTCAAATCCCCACACAGTCTCTGAGATTAGTCACTGTTAAGGGGAAGGAGATGTGAGAGTCTCTAACTCAACCTTTCTGAACCTGAGCTTCCTCATTTTTATTATTTCAGTACAAATACATTTCAGGGTTGATGCGCATATTGATAAATCATCATTATTATTGGTGGTAGAGTTTATCAATAATCAGATAAGTACAACCAAGAAAATCTTGCTTTTCTCCCATGTTAATATTATGTCTCTTTTCCTCTAATAAGATGCCAGTTCTTGCATCACAGTTCTGATGCATCACATGGCCCTTCCCCTCATAGCACTTTGCCTTCCATCCTTTACTCTTCCCTACCCAGGGACTGAAGACCTGCCTCAGGATTATAAACCAGTGCAGGAGTCTTGCTACCTGCTGTCTATTTATCTGGCATTTCTTACCTGGATTTCTATACATTGTGCAATGATAGGTTTCATATCACCAGGCTCTGGCCAACTCTTAGGCCCATTCAATGGCTTCTTTAATGTCCTTTTGAGAATCTTGGCCTCAGGAATTCTCCAGTAATGCCCCCTAATCACTGTTGAAAGTCATTTTACTTGATGATCTCATTCATTCTTGGTGATGTATGGTTATCTCCATACCCCTAATTCATCAATTCAGCTCTTGATTTCTTACCGTATAGGCCAGTCCACATTTATTCCACTAAAAATTTTTAAAATAGTCTACCTATTTAGGGCCAGATTCTTTTTATAATTAAAATAATTATTTTGGATACAACAAGAAGTAAGACTGTGAGAATTGGTCTAGTCAGATAGACAGGCTGGGTGGTAATAAACATATCCTGAAGAAAAATGTAGGACTAAATGTAATTATTTCTAAATAGAATGATTTCTTTTCTATTAATTCCTATGACATGATGACATGTCAGTAGATCCTTAATGGATGAATAGTTTTAGTGTCAATTTGTAATCATCTTTTCCAAAGATAAATGCATTTTCTGGCCTGCCAATAATCTGTCACAGGTGTACTGCTTGGCTTCTTATTTGATTTGTATTTTTTTTTTTTTTTACTTTTAGTATGACAAGAAATAGTATAAATGCAGTCATATGAAAAAATATGACCAATTATGAATATTACATAACTTGATTCCCCATTCTCTCATCTCTTCATATACACCAGTGTCATTAATATTAAAACAAAATTAAATTTTGCTGTGGTCATTTTCTTTAGCATAATCATTGGTTCCATTAGTTTTTAGGAAATAAGTTGAATTGCCTCAGGCTTAATGAGGCCTCAAGAGAGTATAAAAATAGATGCAAATAGTTGCAACAAATGTATGGAAAAAGTATATAATGCTTAAAACAGTTACCTTTGTAAGGTATATACTGTAAGGTAAGAGGTCAAAAAACTAAACAGGCTACCTGGGCCAAGTAGATAATGTAAAATAAAGTGAGTAAATGCTAGAGTATTGGGGATTGGGGTCCATAATGAACTGCAGAACTCAGCCCCTGTCTAAAATAGCTGAGCGTTCCCCTGTCCCAGCAGACTATTGAGAAGCAAGAATTCCAGACTGGTGATGTCAGATCTTCAGATTTAAAAATGAATGGAGAAAAGAAAGGGGTAAAAGGGGAATCAGAAATTTTGGATTTTTTAAAACCCGCAATTTTAAATGTTAGTGTAACATAAGATATGGGAACACCAAATTTGGTTTGAAGGAAACAAGTTTTAAACCTCTGGAACATATCTGAAACATTGATTCACACATGCTTTAGGTGTTTTGTGTATTATTGTTTTCATATTCTGTCTACAATATAATTGAATTCAGAAAAAAATCACATATACATTCATATACATAAAACCTACAGAGGGAGGTATAGAAGAATATAAAAATAAGGACATTGCAGTTCTTTGTGAGAAATACTGAGAAAAGCTTGCCCAGCAACAGCATGTGCTCATTTCTAGTTTGCAGTCCTCACAGAAGCTTTGGTTTTCCAAAAATACCAAGCAAAAGTAGCAACTCTACTTTGCACCACTTTCTTGCTTAGGACTCAAATGTTTTTGTTCTGTTAATTTCACCTGGACTAAAAATTAGTTCAAGTAGTCCCAAACAGCATGATTTAATTTGGAAATTTATGCATATATTTTTAAAGACTAAAAATAGACTCTGGCCATCCATGAAAAATAATACCAAAGGTGGCAATTTACAGAAGTTGCTTGGTTGGTGCTTATTTCTCACAGTTAGCTTAACAGAGTTCAATATAATTATGTAACATTCTTATGGCTATGAAAAGAGTAGTGGCCAAGTATAAGAAAAATCAGAGCCCCGGTTTTAACTATATACCAACTTCAACATCATGTGGCCTTGAGCAATTGTGAGCCCAAATAAGCTTGTGTCAGTATTTCCAAGAATTAAAAGAAGGGATTTAGCCTGCAGTGGGCTCTAAAGAATTAGTTCATTTCCTTTATATTTATTCTTCTGTTTTTCTCTGGATTTTTGTCTTCCCTGGAGTTTGTATTTGTTAGGAAATTCCAAACGTATTGGCTAATGAAAGGAATTGTATCATAGTATGTTTAGATAGAAGCCATAGAAATGGTAGAGACGAAGAACAGAGCAGAGGAATGTGGATGGGTAATGTTTATGTTAATTTGACTGCATTTAATGAATAGCCTGACCAAATTTCTGAAAATTATTATGTTACATTTCAGTTCTTTGTTGGCTAAGCTTTTAGGATAAAATGAAGCATACTTTTTTAGTTATTTTATATATTACATAATTCGTTTATTATATAATATTTATATATTATATAAATGTCCCATAGTAGATAAATTAAAGGATATGTATTTTTTTTAAGATTTTATTTATTTATTTATTTGATAGAGAGAATGAGAGAGAGAGAGCATGAGAGGGGGGAGGGTCAGAGGGAGAAGCAGACTCCCTGCTGAGCAGGGAGCCTGATGCGGAACTTGATCCTGGGACTCCAGGATCATGACCTGAGCCGAAGGCAATTACCCAACCAACTGAGCCACCCAGGTGCCCCTAAAGGATATGTATTAAAAACTCATGGGTTATATAAAAAAGAAATGCCCAAAATGCATATCAGAGAGTCTGTAGATTTTTTCCTTTTATAGAAATAGAAAACATTTGTTTTCTATTGCATTCATTTTCTTATTTGTATTATTTTCTTCTTTTAAATTTTGTTGTCATGTTTCTAATTGGTTGAAATTGAAGCCAGATCATTGACTTTTTGCTTTCTTATATATTTGTTTAAAGCAATAGGCTTTTCTCCAAGCACTGCTTTAGCTGCTCCCTGTAAGTCCTGGTATGTCATATTTTCATTACCATTCATTTAAAAATATTTTCTATTTCTATTTTAACTTTATCTTTGACTTACTGGTTATTTAGAAGGATTATGTAATGTCCAAGCTACTTGGATTTTCTCTTCATATTTTTGTTACTGGTTTCTATCCTAATTCCACTGCGTTCAAAGCATATAGTTTGTATGATTTTAGTGTTTTGTAGTTTGTTGAGACTTGTTTGGTAAATGTTTCATGTGCACTTATGAAGTTTTTGGGTATAGTTTCCCTTATATGTTAAATAGATCAGTTTTCAAAATTATATTATTCAAGTATCTATTCCCTAACTTTTCGTTTTCTGCTTATTCTATCAGTTACTGAGAGGTTCGTTCAAATTTCCAACTATGATTGTGAATTTGTGTATTTTCTTCGCTCTTTCAAATTTTGCTTTATAAATTTTATTTTATTTTATTTTGGGGGGTAGGGGCAGAGGGAGAGGGAGAGAGAGAGAATCCCAAGCAGGCTCCATGCTCAGCACAGAGCTCAAGGAGGGACTTAATCTCACAACCCCTGAGATCACGACTCCAGCCAAAATCAAAGGTTAGATGCTTAACTGACTGAGCCACCCAGGAGACACTGCTTTATAAATTTTAAAGCCTATCTTACTTAACTGGAAGTCAGGGAGTTTGTGTATTTGGTTTAACCACTTATCCCAAACCGCCACACAGTAGCTGCTGCACAGATATTCAGTAGTTATTTTGATGGTTCAGTGGGGAGTGGAGATTAAATATGAGAGTTAGAATGTTATGTAATGACAAAGTCCAGGAAATATGTGGGGGGCAGTACAAAGTGCCAAAGAATTAAGATGGTTTCATCAGATTCTGCTAGGTGGAAGCTTTTATATTCAATGATGATGGTATTGATATTTTTGTTTCTTCCTCAATTGGAGAACATGTTAGCTTTCTATGTGTCTTTCATCACCTGGATTAGCATCACGAATAATGCAGCCAATAGCATGAACCTAGACACATACACATAGAAAAAAGACATCTTTGGCCTGATTCAGGAATGGTTCACTGTCTCTGTTCTTACTGGAAAACTTGCAGTTCTCTGCACCTTCACTTATCGATCTATCCTCCAGACTTGACGCCGTCAGCTTGTTTTGCCAGCCTTCATTAACTGGCATCTCTATATTCAGGACCTGGGAAATGCGTATTACATAGTGTATTAAAGGTGTTTCTAGCCATCTCCCATTACTATCTACATTTAAACATGGAGTAGAGCAGTGGCTCTTAAATATTTTGGTCTCAGAACTACTTTACAATCTTCAACATTATTGAGATCTTTAAGAGTTCATGTTTATGAAGATTATATATGTCCATAATTATTATATTAGGATTAAAACTGAGAAATTTTGAAAAGATTAATTTATTTAAAAATGGTAAAAATCCGGGGTGCCTGGATGACTCAGTGGGTTAAGCGTCTGACTTGATTTCAGCTCAGGTCATGATCTCCGGGTCCTGAGATTAAGCCCCTCATCAAGCTCCTTGTCCTTCTCCATCCCCCCATTTGCTCTTGCTCTCTCTCTCTCTCAAATAGATAAAAAAAAAAATCTTTAAAAAGTGACAGAAATTTGGCAACATATTAAACTAACATTTTATAAAAATATGTTTTCAAAGAAAAAAATAATAGAAGAGTGGCATCGTTGTATATTTTTCAAATTCCTTCAGTGTCTGGATTCATAGAAGACTGTTTGACCCATATCTGCTTCTGTATTCAGTCTGTTGCATATGTTGATTTAGTTGAAGTATACTAAGGAAATCTGGCCTTACACACCTATGGGGTTGGACAAGGGTAATGTATTTTAAAAGCCTTTGTGGATATTTAAAATCATATCAAAACATAACAAGTGACAGTTCCTTAATAGTTAGTTGCAATGTAGAATCTGAAACTATGTTAATAAACTTTTCATACTTTATTGTATTAAAAATAAAATGGCCAATCTTGTATTTTAATTGGGTCTTCTCCCTATGCACACTTCTGTGCCATACATTGCTCACTTGGAAAATATTGCTTCACTGAGTAACGCAGATCTTCCCAATGTTGACATATTCCATTATGCAACATAAAAAAAAATTATCACTGATCTCATCAGAAACATTTTTATGTATTACAGATCTGTAAAGCTCATTGTGACAAATGCAAATTTTCTAGAAATTTTTTTACTATAAAGCTTAAATATTTTCATTGGCACCAAAAACTGCTCTTTTCTTCAAGTCCTTCTTTGCTTATTTTTAAGAAATGTCTTCCAAATACCAAAGCCTGATCTACCATAGATTATGTATTCATTATTATTTTAAGTAAAAATGGTGATTCATGAAAAGTAATACCAGATTAGCTTACAACTTAAACAAGTGCTTTTTCTGGAAACTCTTACACTTTAGCATGCAGCAAAAGTGCTTAATGTGCATTTTCCATTTTATGACAAAGACTGTTAAAAAGATGTGTGCTCAGGTTTGAAATTTAGTAAAATTAGTAAGTTTTAGAGATTCATCAATATTCATCTTCTGTGAAACTGACTTTTTATTTTCCTGCAAGTGGATGATAGCAGAGGATTCAGTGATTATTAGGCAAGTTTGTTGCTACGGTCTTTACTTGTGCCAAAAGGCCAGCAGTTTTATCCACTGTTGCTTTTGCACCATCAGTTCATATTTCAACACAATGAAAAAGGCAAATAATACCTTAGTATTATTACAAAAATAATTATGATGATCTCATAGATAACTGAAGGGGCCTCAGGAACTTTCCAGGGGGGTTTTGGACCACACTTTGAGAACCACTGGATTAGAAAGGCATCTCATGAGGTACCAGTATTTGGCTTGGGCCAGCTCAGAGAGGCTATTTCTAGGTCTCTTTTCTTTCTTTTTCTTTCTTTTATCTTTTTTTAAAAGATTTTATTTATTTATTAGAGAGACAGAGACAGAGAGCCTGGGCTCACTAAGGAGCACGAGTGGCGGGGAGGGGCAGAGGGAGAGGGAGAAGCAGACTCCCTGCTGAGCAGGGAGCCCAACACCCTAAACCGACACATTGGACTCCATCCCAGGACCCTAGGATCATGACTTGAGCCTAAGGCAGACACTTAATCAATTAACCAGCTGAGCCACCCAGGAGCCCCTAAATCTCTTTTCTTAAAACTTGGATAAAAAATGTCTTTTTGCTGAGAAAAACCAAAAAAACAAAAACAAAAAACTTGGGAATTATTTTAGTTTTTTTCTAGGCTCACTTTAATATAATTTAAAACTCCATGTGCCAGATTTGAGTTTATTAATATAAACCACCTAAAACAATAGCAGGCACAGAGCAGATACTCAGAAAATGTTGGAAATGTTGACAGTATAAGTAGCAGTAACTATTGAGGATATTTATTTTCAAAAGCATTTGAGTTATGAATTTAATCTTGCCAACTGGTAATACAGTTTTTTGATTAACAGTAGGGCATTTTCATGTTGGGATCATTTTCTTACATTCCTTTTTTTTTTTTAACTTTTTACTTATCTGTGTTTCTATCTCCACCCCCCTAACCGTAAAATATACATTGCTTACATAATAATAAAAAAAAAACTCTCAAAGAGAGATTATTTTAATTTTTCTATGAAGAATTATCAATAATCTGAGATTCTTGCTTCTAAATTTAACTTTCTCACTGTGCTTCTATCCTGTTGATGACTTGAATGAAAAAAAGAAAACATATAAAGATTTGAATCCAGTGTCTAGAATACAAAAATCATGTGTCAGTATATTCAGATATCATGAATGTTTTGAGAAGAAAAGAGAAGGATGGCAAATAGGTCTTTATAATTTCCTCCATAAATCAAAATTAAGTATATATATATATATATATATATATATACACACACACACACACACACATACATACATATATATATATATATGATGTAGTCCTTTTAGTAAAGTAGATGCTATGGCTTCCATTTCAGGCCTTAGGACAGATCACTTAGGAAAGAAAAAGAATAGTAACATTTATTAGGTGCTTGGAAGTTCTAGAGACTGTGCTTAAGCACTTTATATATGTTTTCTCATTGAATGCTCTCAAAAAACAAAACAAAACAAAACACCCTGTAAAATGTTACTATTCAACATATTACAGTGTTGAAACTGAGGCTCCAAAGATATCGATATGTCCAAGGTCATCTAGCTTGAATCAGAATTTAAGCCCTCTTTTGCTGAATCCCAAATCCAGAATCTTGCCACTCTCTATCCTATTCTACCCAAAGCTCCCATCTCCCCCTCCACCCACTAACTCCTGTCAATCTTTTGTTGACAGTTAGCTGTTCAAGTGTCTTGGGTTATTCATTAGGTTCAGTAGATTAGGTTCTGGCCCTCTTGGAATAGTATATGTCAGAAATTTACCAACATCAGTGCTGCTCAATGCTGCTCATTTTTTTCCCTCATGTGTACAATAGAGATGAAGTACTTAAATGACAGCTTATTCAAATATCACAACATGCAATATGCTCTTCTTGTCAAAACTCTCGTTTCCTATCATTTTAACATTTAGAGTTTTCATTTTTGTTTCCACACTGTCATGATTTCCAATGACCAGACATCTCCACAGATTGATTTCATTTCATGAAGTTGTTATATACAGTCGCATATAACATTCAGTTCATAACATTTGTTTTTTCTTTTCATGATTTATGCAATTTGTCATATAGTGAGTATGACTTAATAGAGAAGATTTGACTCTAGGTTGCTGAAATGAGTCTGCCCATGAAGGAAGGTAGTCTTGATAACAAGTGATGAGTAGTATTTAAATTCTTACTTGTTTTGATCACTACTCTTTCAATAGCCTTAACCTATTTGCAGTATCACAGAAAAACAATATCTAAAAATTATTTTTAAAATATATTAGCCCTTTCTGGGGTACCTGGGTGGCTCAGCCAGTTAAACATCTGCCTTCGGCTCGGGTCATGATCCCAGAGTCCTGGGATTGAGCCCCACATTGGGCTTCTTGCTCAGAGGGGAGCCTGCTTCTCCCTCTTCCTCTGCTGCTTCCCCTGCTTGTGCTCTCTCTCTCAAATAAATAAGTAAATACATACATACATACATGCATAAAATCTTTTAAAAAAGTATATATATATAAAAGCCCTTCCATTATGTAAAATACCTTCATTGTTTCAACCTTGCAGTAGTTCTCAAGATTTAATTTGCTATATTGGAAAATAAACTAAAATATGTGTATATTGTAACAAAATTATATTTTAATATAGTATTAAAGGCATATTTATTTAGTAAAAATATTTATGGAATATTTGTTACAGTTACCATTTACTAGGTGCAAGACATTGTAGTTAGAGTTTAAGGATGTGTTGAAAGGGATAAGACTCATTAGTTGTCCTTAAAAAGTTTATTTTTTTAAATTAGTAACATTGATTAATTTTATGTTAATGCCAAGAAAAGAAAATTATGTTAGCATTTTAGGTACCTAAAAAAAATTCTCAGTAAATATGCTTATTCTGAAGTATGATGGAGATTGGCCATTTTTTGTTACAATCTTAATGGGATGAAATATTTCTCCTGATATTTATTTAGTAAGGTATTCAATTACCTAAAGAAACATTGGATCATGGAGTAGTGACTCTTTAAATCATTAAGTCCCTGTAAATATTGATATCATCCAAGTTTATGTCATTGAATTAGAGAACCTAGCAGATGAAACTAAATTTTTTAAAATTCTTTATTTAAATTCAATTTATTTAACATATACTGTATTATTAGTTTCAGGGGTAGAATTTAGTGATTCATCAGTTGCATTTAACACCCAGTGCTCATTACATCAATTGCCTTCCTTATTGCCCATCACCCAATTACCCCATTCCCCACACACCTTCTGAAACTAAAGATTTGTAATGTCTTACTGATTGGATTAACTTGACCATTTTATGAGTCTGCTTTTAGATTTGGTTTAGGTAAATTAAAGTGACTTAATCTGAAAAGTAATGTTTGACAACAGTTCTCTCTGAAAAACAGAAAGAGTCTCAGAAACCAGACACTATTATCAGATTATGAACTGAGCCGAACCAGGAGTTAGACGCTTAACCCACTGAGCCATCCAAGCACCCCATTACTGTATTTTTAAATTGTAATCCAAATATGCTAGAAATAAAGTTATCTCTTATTTGCAAGGGTGAGAGATGTAGTTATAACACTAGACTTTTTTTTTTTCTTTTTTCTCCCCCTCTTCCCAGGTCATAACAGATGTGTTGGTATTTTATTTTATTTCTCTGTGTTCTGGTTTTTAATAAAGCTTACTTTACTGTTTTGCAACATTTGTATTTTACTGTCTGTGAAACGTAAGTTTGAAAGAAATATCAAATTAATTAAATAAGTACTTACTGATCTTTATGCTAGGGACTTAGCAGGAGGTCACCAGGCCTATCAGCATCATTTCGTAACATGCAAAGAAGACAGTTATGTGCCATGTTCTCCTGGATTACAAAGAGAGGGGATATTAAGATCTCCTTCAGATAATCTACTTATGTGTGATTTTTTTCAAAATAAATGTATAAGGAGCAGTTTTCTTCTTTGTTGTTTAGATGACTCCCAAACTCTGAAATTTGGTGTATTGTACTCTTGAAACAGTTCCTTTGATTTCCCTAAATCTTACTTTCTCATAAGCATTAAAGATCTCTCTCTTCCAGCTTCACACCATCTGATTTTGATTCTTTTACCCAGAATACTGTGCTTTCTAACACTCGGTGTTTTTATTGTGTTTGCAAAGTGTCTAAGATTGTGAGATGATCTGCTCCTTCCAAAGAGCTAAGTAATATAGTGGATATCTGAAATACAATGTAGTACGGTAGAAATCTGACCTATTTAATCTGGAACATTTTCCATCTTGATTACATTACCTGATTTCCAATTTCCTTAGTTATAAAACAGTAACAGTAGTTATTTGAGTTTTTTATGCAATGAATCTGCACAATGCTTTTAGTCCTAATAGTATATATTCAGTACACGATTTATAATTATTGTGTTATTTTAGAAGGTAAGAGACAGTTGAGTAAGTAATCATGCTTTTATTTGACACGGTGTTGGTGGCTGGCTGGCAAGGAAGCTGAGGGGATGCTCCCATTTTCTCCGAACCATTAAATTTCTTGATATTATGTGTGATACAATTTTATCATGTGTTTTAGTCTTTATATTTCCAAAGCAAAATTAAAAGATAAAAAAATCAGTTCATGCTTTAGTGTTTATTCATTTATTTGTTTACTTTGTAATGTTCATTGTAGCTTTATTTGCAATAGTCAAAAAAATAGAACCAACCTCAGTGTCTATTAATGGGTGAACATTGTGGTATCTCCATAAGATGGAAAACAGCAATTAAAAAAAAAAGTGAACGATTGATATATAAAACAACATGGATAAATCTCAAAAAGCATGCTGAGTGAATAAAGCCAGACAGTGTCCTACTATATGATTCTATATAAAATATAAAATTCTAGGAAATGAAAATTAGAGTGACAAAGCAGATCAGTGTTTGTCCCTTGAAGAACAAAGGGGCAAGTGGGAGGATTTCACAGGACATGCTTTAGTGTTTAAATGCACTACACACATATAGTATATAATTCACAGAATTTTACTACATTGGATACCAAGTTGGATAATAAATTTAAAGAAATTTTTGATTTTTTAGTATGCGAAAAATACCAGCTGGTATAGTATGAGTCCTTGTGTATGTTAATTGTATATACACATGATAAAATCTCAGTGAACTTTAGTAAATGTACTGGGTTTTTCTCTGCTAGTATGTTTCTTTAGCTGTTTTCTTTCCCCATTCATTTACAATGTAATCTTGGCACTCACCTGGGTACTAGAATGCTACATGCATCGCTTCCTCCAATTCTAACATCAGTGTTGCTCTGTGGCTCATCCAGTAGCAGGTGTTGAACATTGATATAAACAGAATTTTGTCTACCAAAGCCAAAATCCTCCCATTGCCAGTCTCCACTGGCCAAAGGAATGCTAATGCAAAACTTCCAAATTCAAGTCTCAGGCATGACGGTTCATTATGCTGTCTGCCAAGACTACTGGCCCATAGACACTCTTATTTTAGAAATTAAGGCAAAGTAAAACTTTCTGTCAAATACCTTGTGATTTTAGGTGATACACTCTTAGTTTTGCAGCTTTCTCTGGAATTAGTAAATTGAGATTACATTGCAGTTAATTATTTAATAATATTTGTCTTTGAAAATAGCAAATTACCTAATTATAACAGAACTGTTCACCATAAATTCCAAAATACCTATTGTGGGGGAAAAAACATTAAGAAAAATGGTGGAAAGTCTCAATAAAATTTAGGCATTTTAGTATTCTAAGTAATTTGAAGTGATTAATGAC
Organism: Mirounga leonina; assembly: GCF_011800145.1. Taxonomy (NCBI): domain Eukaryota; kingdom Metazoa; phylum Chordata; class Mammalia; order Carnivora; family Phocidae; genus Mirounga; species Mirounga leonina. Next base: position 66,530,865 of record NW_023270268.1, read on the forward strand.
TAGAATCCTTTGATTAAAACATTTGTATCAAGGGCGCCTGGGTGGCTCAGTCGGTTGAGCCTCTGCCTTCGGCTCAGGTCATGATCCCAGGGTCCTGGGATGGAGCCCCACATCAAACCCGGCATCAGGCTCCTTGCTCAGTAGGGAGCCTGTTTCTCCCTTTCCCTCTGCCTGCTCCTCTCCCTGCTTGTGCTCTCTCTCTGTCAAGTAAATAAATAAAATCTTTAAAAAATTAAAACATTTGTATCAATATGACTTTTTCTTAATAGCCACTGATTTATTTAGAACAATCTAGATTTAAAAGTTATGTAATTTCAGAACATGGAACTCACATAGCCTCCTCCGTCTTTTTGGGGGGAGCACAAGAGCATTATAAATAATTTGACAAATTTAAAATACAGTTTTAAAGGCAACAGAATTAAAAAGTAATCTTAGGAAAATTGGATTTGAACAAGTATTTATTAACTTATTATTTGAAATGTTAGGTGATATTTATTAAAAATATTGTTCCCTCTATCATTTTTAAAAGACCAATGATTTTATAACCATGTGTACACAAAAACTTCATTAACATTTTTCAGGATACTTTATATAGATATACAGATATAGTGGTTCTCTTCAGATTACTATAAAGAGGTTTCATTTTCCCTTAAAGCCAGTCAACCATCAAAATATGGGAGATTTGAATAATTTCAGGTAGGGTAATGTGCAAAATGATATCACATCAATCAACCTTGAATAAATTATCTAATTATAGGTCTGTGAAAAAAACAAAAACAAAAACATGGATCATAATTCTTAACTACCTTTGCAGAGTTTCCCTGCTTGGATGTTGTGGAAATAGCAATCAGTATTTACAAAGAAATCATGTCTTACATGGAAGTTGGGTACTCAAATTAGTGTATTTCTGGTTTTGGTAGGTACCATCCTGAGCTAACAGAACAGTAAGGGAAATCCTCAAGGGGACCAAAACTTAGGAAAGAGTGCTGCGGCGAGTGATGAATCCAGAAACCTAGAACTTTGAGGATGAATAGCAGGTGGCACAGGGAGCAATGGAAGAGCTATGATTCAAAGAAGAAATAATAAAATTCTTATAGTATTAAAGACATTGAATCAGTAGTTCACAGTTTTCTCATAATAAGAACATCAAGTACAGACAATGTTTAGTTTAAAAATAATTCCTATCTTTCAAAATTTATAATCAAATTCAGACTCTCCCAGTTTAAGAATGATTTCTATCTTTCAAAAATTATAATCACATTCAAGCTCTCCCAGAGAACAGATCAAGAAGGAACACACTCTATCTCATTTTATGAGGTTTGTATAACTTCAAGCCAAAACCAGATAGAAATGATGCCAGAAAAGGAATATTGTCTATCAACTTTACTTCTAAAAATAGAAATGAAAATTATAAACAAAATGTTGGCAAAATAAGTCACATAATGGCCAAAAATTATAATGCATTCTACTAAGTAAAAGTTAATCCTAGGAATGCACGTTTGAATGCTAAAATATCGATTACTGTAATCCATCTTATTAAAGAAAAGGATAATATGATTCTTCATAAATGCATCAGAATTTATGATAAAATTTAATATTCATAAAACATCTTTTATCAAAATAAGAATGGGAGGGACATCTTTAACCTGATATTTGGAATATGAAATAGATGAGTATTATCATACCTTATTAAATATTTTATTAAATATTTTCTGGAGGTTTTAACCTGCATAGTCATAAAAAAATAGTATCTATAAGTGACTAGAAAGGAAGTAATAAAACCCTCAATATTTGCTTATCATATAATTTTTTTATGTAGAAAACTCAAGGACTATTATCATTAGTAAGGGAACTTAGCAGGATTATTTGATAGAACAGAATAGTATTTCTCAGTACCAGTAATAAGCAGAAAAATAATTTTAAAACATTTTATATTAGCATTGACTACTATTTGATATATTCAGGACTTATTTTTATGTTATTATAAGGATGACAAATTGATCTTCCTCAAATTGATCCTCAAATTGATCTTCAGTCTCAGGGTGATTCCAGATACAATCTTGACAAGGAAATTGATAAGCTCATTCCATTATTAATATGGAAGAGAAAAAAATAGTGAAGATGTTTCTGAGGAAGTATAAGTAGGAGGACTTGCCATTCTCAGTATTAACATGTATTAGAAAGTCAAACTAATTAAAATAACATATTATAATGGAGATGGATCAAAAAGATGGAATTGGAATTGATTGGGGATCCCCGACAGATCCACACACATATGGAAATTCATGAATGACAGAAATGCCATTGCACATTGGTGAAGAATTTGACCAAGGGTACTAGAGTGGTTATTAATATGGAAAAAAAGTGATATTGAATTCACAGTACATATAAACACATTCCAGGTAAACACTGAAATGTTTAAAAACAAATTCCTTAAAACTTTAGGAAAAATTAGAATCATTTTATCACCCCAGGCTTGAGAATTTCATAAGCACATCAAAAAAGTGTATAGACCATTGCATTATATTAAAATTACATTGAAATTATAAACTTCTATTCATCATAAGACAAGACATTGAAAATGAAAGAGAATCCCAAAACTGGTAGAACAAAGTGTCATATATGACCTAAGAAGAATTTTCCAGAATATAGAAACACTTGCATAAACATGGGCAAAAACAGTCACGGCACAGAAAAGGGAACATAGATAGCTAAATAATAAATGAAAAGATCCTCATTAGTAATTATGGAAATATAAGTGAAAGATACATTGGTATACAATTTTATGCTCATTGGTTAGCAAAAATTAGATACACTGAAAGTAGGACCTCTTAAAAAGTGCTGGTGGTATAAAACGTTTTGTAAAATTGCATAGCATACCCCGCCACCCAGTAAAGGTACTTTGAGTTAAACAAATAATGATACACAATTTCACACCTGCCACATTGGCAAAAATATAAAATGAAATAAAATAAAGGACAACATCAAGTGTTGGTGTGGAATGGAGGGTCAGAACTCTCATGCAGAGCAGGTAGGAATGTAATCAAAACCCTTTTAAAAGCTTTTTGACAGGGTGCCTGGCTCAGTTGGTAGAACATGCGACTCTTGATCTCAGGCTCCTGAGTTTAAGCCCCACATTAGGTGCAGAGATACTTAAATAAGTAAATAAATCTTTACTATAAATAAATAAAAGCATTTTGGCACTTCTTATATACAGGTATATGCCTTCCTTGCCTAGAGAAACTTGCATATGTCTCTCAGGAAATATGAACAAGAATGTTCCTTTATTTATTTATTTTTCTTGTACCCTTTCATGGAAGAAGAAGAGATCTAGGGGCAAAAAAGTCTCTTCTCATGCGTTTCCCATTGACTGAATCTAAAACTGACTGGAAGCCAGAGGGCTTGATAAAGGTCCATAAATGTTGGCCTTCAAGGCATGCAGGAAGTATCAGGCAGAGAGAGGATCTGGGGGACAAAGGAAGAATTCTATCATCCAGGTGTTAATAGAAAGTTGATTTACATTGAGCTGTGTAGATATTCTCATAGTTGTTGTTTTTTTTTTAAAGTTACTTCTGTGTGTTGGTTATTTTCTAATTGTGTCTATTTTCTCCTTTTAAAAAGTAAATAGTTTATCTAATGATTTATTGTCTTCCTTTCTTCCTTGTATTATAACTTCCTCATATTTATAATAGTGGAAAACTGGGAACAATTTTAAAATACTTATCTCAGGAAATCAATAAATAAATTAGGAGGAATCTTGGAAACCTCATAGTAAGTGAAAAAAAGCAAATCACAAAAGAATACATATATTAACTATAATCACCATGCTATAAGTTGCTAAGAGACTAGATGTTAAATGTTACCACTACAAAAAAGAAATGATAGTTATGTGATGTGTGGAGAAGTTAGCTAACATTACAATGGTAATCATTTTGCAATAATAAGTGTATCAAATTAATATGTTGTACACCTTAAACTTATACAATGTTTTATACCAATTATCTCTCAATAAAAATGGAAAAAATGAATACATATATAAAATGCCAACTATATAAAAGCAAGCATTCAAAAAAATAAGAGGTGAATTGTTAAGGCCATATGCGTACATAAATATTAAATTTATACAAAGAAGGCAATGAGAAGTAAAAAAGGAAAAAAAATCAGATTGTGGGGGGTGGTTACCCTAGGAGACCAAGGTTAATGATGAAATAAAGAGTACTGAAGGGGCTTCAGTGATATCAGAGATGTTATACTTCGTAAGATGGGTTTTTCCTTCATTATTCTTTATATTTTGTATGTTATATGTTCTTTTATATTCAATTTGTTTATGATATTAAAAAAATGAAATTATAATACAAAAAGTATATATCCCTTCAATTCAGAGTGAGGTAGAAAATGTTGATATTCTCTCCTCAGGAATTTTAGCTTAGTACTTAATAATATTTAGAAATTCTCCAGCATTGGGACAAATTACTAATTCTTCAGTTGAGCCCCTAAAGAAGTATTTGATTTACTTTTTGAGGCCATCTTGTATAAATATATACACCTTAAAAAATTTAATTTTTTTTTGAGTTGCTTATACGATAAAGCACTTTGGAACTGAGACCAGCAAAACAAATGGCAGATTAAACATTCTACATACTCAGAGGTGGATTCATGCTCATCAATTAGCTGAGCAGAAGAGCAAACAAACCAACCAACCAAAGACTAATTGAAATTTTTCTGTTTTTCTATTAATGTTGACCATATACAGATAAATTTGAATAAATAAAATATGTGTTTTGCAACTCTACACATATTACAAAAGAACATTATTGATGCCTCTTTCTAAATAACTTTCTCCTCAAACTGAGTTAAGTTTCAACTCAGTTTACGCGCTCTATCCCAAATAGTGCAGAGAGAACTTCAGTGGCAGTAAAGTAAGATGATAGGGATACAGAAATCAGATATAGGAACAAAAGAACAGGATAAAGACCTAGATGAGGGAGTAGGATATACCAACCTTCATCTCCCCAGAAATAACAACTAGCTATCCAAGAAATAAAATAGCCTTGGGAGGGCTCAAGAGCCCAATTAAGAACATACAGCAACACAATGGAGCCAGAAATGGAGACTAACTATACAGAAAGGATTGTGGAGCTCAGCTTAGCTGAGACATCCAGAAATGGTTAGGAACCAAGAAGAAAGGTGGAGGCTATTAGTATCAACCATGCAGTAGGTGTCACTGTGGTTCCCAGTGGCCAACTCTGTGGAGGACTCTAGCTGTCTTTGCCATGGAGGGCCTCAGCCACAGACTCCCTGCAGCTTTCACAGTGGAAACCCCATAATGTTCATTGGCACAAACTTCAATGGCCTGATCATCAGAGGACACCAGCAGCTTTCACCACTGAGGTAATCAAAAGCTATCACTGCCACAAATTCCTAGGAGAGGGAGATGCTGCTGTGCCCTCTTCCACCAGAAAGAGCTACTATTTCACAATCCATAGGACCAGGGCTGCCACCACCCCCCATCCATGCACATTCTTGACCCTTGAGCCATGGCTGCCCTACATGTACCCACAGTTTAGACCGGATATAGTTGTCGCTTTGTGTTTGCCTGTGGCTTAGGCACTGGAGTCACTGCTGCTGTGGGCTTGCCAGAGCCCTGGACCTCAGGAGCCACTGTCACTCTGTAAGTGCCTATATATACTCTAGACCCTGGCTTTGTGATTGCTCTAAGAGTGCCATGCATCAGATACCAATATCACCACCGCTGCAAGGGTGCTGCAAGCTGACCAGGAACTAAGATCTGTCCTTGGCCACAATATCGCCCGTGGGAGAAAAAGAAACAGGAAGTTCCCAGAAGCCTTTGCTCTGAACCCAACAGCCCTCACTACCACTGCATACCCCACAGCCTTCGCCTCTGAGGACCCCTGCAATCTTATATGAGACAAAATGGACATGTCAAAAACTATAAGTAAACAAAGAGGTTCACTGTATAATGGGTTTCAATTCATCAAGAGACTAAACAATTATCTGTGCATGCACCCAGCATTGGAACCCCTATATTGAGCAAATTTTAACATACCTGAAGGCAGAAATGCATAGCAATGCAATAGTAGTAGATGTCAATACCCCACTTTAAATAGTGGATATCTCTTTCAGAAAGAAAATCAATGAGGAAATGTTGGATGTGAACTACACTTTAGACGAAATGGACCTAATAGACGTATACTAAACATTACATCCAACAGCAGCAGAATACTCATTCTTAAGCACACAGGGAACATCTCCATTATAGATCATACGTTAGGGCACAAAACAAGTCTTGAGAAATTTAAAAAGTTTGAAATCATACCAAATTTCTTTTTTTAAAAGATTTTATTTATTAGAGGGTGCATGAGCTGGGTGCGGGAGCAGAAGCACCATTCACAAAAAATTAACTTGAAACCGATTAAAGACTTAAATGTAAAACTGAAACTGCAGTACTCCTAGAAGAAGTAACAAAGGGAAAGAAAACAAAAGGGAATATTTCTTGACATTGGTCCTTGCAGTTACTTTTTTTTTTTTTTACTAATATGACAACAAAAGCCCAGGCAACAAAGCAAAAATAAACAAGTGAGACTATATCAAACTAAAGAGCTTCTGCACAGCAAAGGAAACAGCATGAAAATGAAAAGAACGCGTGGAATGAGAGAAAATACTTACACAACATATGTTTGACAAGGGGTTCATATTTGTAATATATAAGGAACTTACACAATTCAGTAGCAAAAAATCACAAATAGTCCAATTAAAAAATGGGTAAAGGACCTAAATAGACTTTTCTCCAAAAAGGATGCCCAGATGACCAACTGATACATGAAAGGTGCTCAACATCGCTAATCATCAGGGAATACAAAGCAAAACCACAATGAGATATCACCTTAAACCTGTTAGGATGACTATTATTAAAAAAAAAAAAAAAGAAAGAAAGCAAAAGCAAAAGAGAACAACAAAAACAACATGTTGGTAAGGATACGAAGAAAAGATAACCTTTGTTAGTGGGAATCTAAACTGGTACAGCCATTATGGAAAACAGTATAGATGTTCCTCAAAAAATTAAAACCAGAACTGCCATATGATCCAGCAACCCACTTCTGGGTGTATATCCAAAGGAAATGGAATCAGAAGAGATATTTGCACTCATGTTCATTGCAGCATTATTCACAATAGCCAAAGTATGAAAACAACCTAAGTGCTCATGGATGAATGAATGGATAAAGAAAATGTGGGATAGATGTGCAGTGGAATATTAGTCAACCTTAAAACATCCTTCTTTGATAGCATAGATATCTCAGAGGATAAGTGCAATAAGACAGAGACTGAGAAAGACAGATACTGATAGTATCACTTACATGTGTAATCTAAAAAACAAACAAAAAAACTCAGAGTAACAGAATAGAATCATAGTTGCCAATGGACTGGGGGTGAGGCAAAGAGGAGATGTTGGTCAAGGAGATACAAGCCTTCAGTTATAAGATGAATAATTTCTGAGGATCTACTGAGGACCTACTGTATGGTGACTATAGTTAATAATACTGCATTGTATACTTCAAATTTGCTAAGAGAGTAGATCTTAAATGTTTTCAACACACACAACACACACATAAAGGTAATGGATATGTTAATTAGATTGTCATAATTTCATAATGTGCATGTATATCAAATGATACTGTACACTTTAAATATATATATAATTTCATTTGTCAGTTTTACAAAAAGCCTCCCCTGCCAAACACACACACACACACACAGACATATACACACAGAAGGCAGACCAGTGTTACTCAGAATAAAAAGTGAAATTCTTTCAATCAGCTCTTTCACAAAACTTAACTTGACCAATTGATAATTGGTCAAACCACATATTTAAAAAAATTAAAATAACCTTGGAAAAAATTGGGAAATTATTTATTGTTGCATCTTTTTGTATAGATCAGCTTTTAGCTGTGTCAAGAGCCCTACCTTTTGTCTCCAGTAATGCTTTTCTATATTATTATATATGTATTTTTTTTCTGATGTGTGTATTCCATATTCCTTTTCCAGATGTGTTTCATTTGGGGGTTATTGAATAAACAGGGTCCTAAATGAATCAAGTATGTGTGAGAAAAATAATGTGATGAACCGAAATAAAAATAGTATCCCACTTAGGTAATATCTGTTTGGCAATATTTTGGATAACAATAAAATTCTTACAAGAAGATACCTTTTTGCCAAAGAGGAAACTGGTCCCTTTGCATCCCAGACCAAAACAAACTTTACTGGATTATTATTTTTAAATTTCACATATCTTATTTTGTTCTGGGTTCTGCACATATTTTTTTTACAGATTTTTTTTGGCTTCTAGGATGTCATAAGCAAAAATAGTATCACTGGATTTTGGAACAGGTATAGGAATAAATATATAGACTACAGCAAGCACACACAAATTTAATTTCTTACTGATTTGATAATCTGTGGTTGGTTTTACTGCGATATACTAATTTTATTGAATATCGCTGTGCTCATAGGATCATGAAATTTGGCATGTAATTTGTATCAAAAGTGTTCTTTCTGTATCATTTTAAAGAGCAATAGCTATATATTAATCACATAACTCTATATGGAATCATATTAACTGCAATACAAAATGTCTCCACCAGCATGACTCCTAGCTTTGGAACGGAGTTTTAAATGGATTGTGTTGATGTCCATAGAAGGATCAGAACTAATAAAAGAACTAATTGGCATTAAGCCCTCTCTTCTCTGCAATCCCCTAGTACTTTATTAGTTCTTAATTTAAGAACTTAATTCATTCTGCTTTGATTTAGTGTAATTTGTCTGTAGGCTCATCACCTCCCACGAACTGTGAGTTTCTTGTATAGTGTCCTGTCCCATTCATCTTTCATATCCCACATCTATTAATAATTGTTCATATATTAAATGGTTAACTCAACAGAATATTTTTTTCCTTTTTCTTAGAGTGTGCTTTTTAAATTTCTTCCAGAAATTTGGTACAACTGTATAAAAGTGAAGATGACACAGAAATTTCAAAGAAGATTAAGACTGACTGGACTTCTTTGGGCCTAGAAGAGGTACAGTTTGTAAATTACTCCGTGCTGCTTCATCTGGCAGGCCCGTCTGCCAGCTCTGTGATTCTGGGTAGCAGCGGCCAATGCTTTCGTCCTAATGGCCAGCCCTGCAGCGAAGAAGCCAGAACACATAGCAGCCAAGATCTGCTCTACTCATATGCAGCCTATTCTGCCAAAGGAACTCTCGAGGTAATATGGCCATTTGTCTCTGTCATTTATAGTGAAATGGAATTAGAAAACAACAGCTTTCATCTAAATTGAACTAACTGGCAAGATGCAACATAAAAAAGTGACCATTAAATGTTCTCAGTGTGGAGGTGCCAGGGAAGGGGAAGGAAGACTTGGATTGCCTGACCTTTTTTCTTGTCATATTTTGAAAGTGAAAACATGTAGAAGAATTTAATTCAAAAGTGTTGAATGTGTGACTGAGTTACTCACATTTTGCTTACGACGAGTTCGTTTTATTTTGGGGGGTTTTGAAGAGGCAAATTTTAATGGATTGATATGGGCAGAAGGAAGAAATGGAGGGAGTTGTGTTTTGAGTTGTGTACACACACAAGAAATGAAGTGGAAAATCGATGTGATTATCCACAGATTTAAGATTTGAAATACAGTGCTTCTGCTTTCTTGATGGAAAACATGGGAGATAAGGAGCCAGGTGTAGACTATTGCTTTACTTTTTCTGCTTAGCTAGTTTTTTTGGCTCGGTGCTGAAGCATGTGCCTTCCAGAGTCACACAGACGAGTTTCAAATCTCAGTTCCCTAATTACCCACTCTTACTTAGCCATCTAGGGCCGAGTTCCCTCATCTCTGTGATGGGGATAAAAATAGTTCCAACTTTATAAGGCTGTTGTGAAAATTAAACTAGCTAATATATGGAAACCTGGGAGAACAGAGCCTAGCCCACAGTAAGGACAAAATACCAGTTAGATATAATATATAATTGGTCCTGTTTCCTTCATATAGGAACATTTTCTGTCTCCATGTAAAAATACCATTTTAATAAACAAATTTAGTTTTTTTTACAAACCTTTAGATTGCCTCATTTAATACAAATGAAATAATTATGTTTCTGATTGTTGTTAATTATTGGCAGAGCTTTTTCAGAATCTATTAACTCTGATTAATACATTAAATATTTAAATCATTTGAAGTTACTTCACAGATACGCTCCTGATTTTTGTTTTTTGTTTGTTTGTTTTTCATTTTGGGGGAGAGGGTGGAGAGAGAGTTCTTTTACTGGTGCTTCAGCATTGTTTGCACTCTGTTACATCATTCTCTGACTTTTAGCAGAAGGACTGCATGTCACCACTACCATAGAAAGCCTTATGATTAATTAAAAGTTAATATAATAGTAAATGTCTACAGTATTTCTAGGGTAGGACTCATGCAATTTGATTTGATTAATATATTCTGTTTATGGTAGGCAATGATGGGAGGGAGCCTGCCAGCACCCTTTTGTTGGTTCACAAGCTCTGGTCTCGAGTCAAGATTCTAAAGTTACCCCACATATTTTCTTCAGATTCCCAAACCTTCTTTAGCCCCCACACATTTCCAGTACCCTCTCTATCCCAGTTGATTCAGCAGAGTAATCTCCTTGCCTTGAAAACAAAACAAAACATGTCCAAAACCCAGAACAACAACAAAACCCCCAGGAGCCTGAGTGGGTCCTTGGAATCACCCCCATCTATTTGCTTTTCAATTTGCTCTGGCAGATTATTTACTATTCCTTTACCTAGGTGATATGAAAAAGCCGTAACATTACAACCTGTGTCCCCGTTTCCTCAGCAGGGCCCTCTGATAATCTGCTGGGCCGTTGGGCTGGTTTTTTGTGTTTCCTCGTAGCCACATCTCTAAGAGTTTTCTACACATTTATCTTATCAGTTAAAAATGCTTAAATTTTCATTGTTTCATATAAAAGAAACCAAGGTCTACTATAGAACCATGGAACTACTTAAATGCCCATGAAGACATAAGTCATTTTGGGACCATTTACCACTTATAAATGCTATAAAAACTACCATTTTTAAGAAAGAAGTATCGAGGGGCGCCTGGGTGGCTCAGTTGGTTAAGCAACTGCCTTCGGCTCAGGTCATGATCCTGGAGTCCCGGGATCGAGTCCTGCATCGGGCTCCCTGCTCGGCAGGGAGTCTGCTTCTCCCTCTGATCCTCCCCCTCTCATGCTCTCTGTCTCCCATTCTCTCTCTCAGATAAATAAATAAATAAATAAATTAATTAATTAATTAAAAAATAAAAATAAAAATAAAAAAAAGAAAGAAGTATCGAGAAAGATTTGAAGAAGCTTTTAAAAGGGAAAAATAAGCTTTGCTGTCAATGTAGAAATATACTCTATGTTTGAAATACAGACCTAAATAAAAGGGAGTAGTGTTAAAGGAATTAAAATGCAATTATGGATAAAACAAACACCTTGTATTTGGAGAACATAATTTGAGAAATTAACCATGCAAATTAGATGAAGACACTAATGATAACTATTTTTAGAATTGTATTTAATAATTCAAATCTATTATACTAAGTACATAATAATTTAAATATTTATATCAATAAATTCATCAATGCTGATTTTTTTAAAACTTAAACGATATTAGCATTATGATTTTCAAAAGCAAAGCAATTTCTAGGTGACTATTTTATATGCATATAGAATATTTGCATATATTTTCTATACATATTTTAGACCGATGTATTATTGAAACTCACATATTCTAATTAATAGATTGTGGGTGATTTTCTGTATCTCTTCAGACCACTCTTAATTAAAATCAAGTTTGAGAGGTTGCTGCTGATGATTCAGGCATACCTACTTTTTGATTTTGAGTACATTGTATTTGCATGAATTTCTATCAGGCTGAGCCATTAACAAGTTCTTAAATTATTCTAGTCTGACTGCCAGCAAAGCTCCCCACTACTTTTGCTTTTGACAAGGTTATTTGTAGAAGAGGAGTGCCCCTTTCCTTTGAAGAGCTGTCATGTCCATTCATCATATGACCACTTTGTATAACTTCCAGTTGTTGCTTTTTGGTAACAGTCTAAACAGCATTTGTGATATCTGAGATCTACTTCGAAAACCTACTTAGTGCCAGCATGATGGATGGTGTACTTTGCAACTTCTTTGTAACTCATTGTGTGCTAGAAAGGTGACATTGTTTACCCCATCATAATGACAGATGGGTCAGTAGAGGGGTCCTAAGGAAAGTTGTCCTGTCAGATGCAAAATACATATTAAAATGGATACATAAATAATTTAATGTGAGTGAGGTTAGCTTCAGGGAATAAACAGTGATTTATATTTTTATTAAAAGATAAATATCAAATATAATACCATCATACTGTTAAAGACATTGGTAGTGAGTGCTGACAATGTCTAGTCAGTTTTATAAATAGAATATATGGCCTTAAGTAATTCCTGTGCAATTACTTCTTTTGTCCTTTGTGAAACCCATGCAGATGCAGAAAAGCAAAGGAAACAATTAATATTTAATATAGGTTGGTGAGATTTGAGTCTATTGTGTTTATATTTTTGAACAGAGAATTTGTTTTTACTTTAATACACTTCATAGATTTGGGAATTTTCTTTCTGTTAAGTATTATTTTGCGTCTGAAAGTAAAAACAAATAATGCAATTTTATGGAGAAACTTATTTTCAGCAACCCATTAGCCATGCATTAAGATAGGTTGTCATCAACACATTTATCACTGCCCCGTGCCTCAGAGAGCCCAGAGTTGCATCCTGCCTTATTAGCTGCACAACGGTGGGTTGCTCATTTTGGTTCTCTAAGTCTCAGTGTTCTTATCTGTATAGGGGAACAATAACAGTACCTCAACTCGTTGTTGTAGGAACAAAATGATGCAAATCATGTAGAGTGCATTGAGTGCACTTAGCACTCTGAAAGTGTTAGCTGTTGTTATTATGTGGTATAAAATAAACACATTTAAATGGGAGAAATTAAAATATGAGAACTATTTATCATGATTTGGAAGTACAAACTTTTTATCATATTGTCTGAGTGTAATCTTCCTGTCTTCTGCTTAATATGACAAATATTAATCATTAGGGAGGAAAATGCCTTGTTAAGTATGAATAAATAAAAATACATATAACATCTGATCCAATTTTTAATTTAAAACTAAAGGCTCAAAGAAACTAGGAGTGAATATTTTATTTTTGAATGCAGAATGACAAATCATGTCCACTTGGGCCTGAAAAGCATTGTTTGTCTTCATCTTGTAAAATATCAAGCCATAGTGTAACACATGAAATCTAAACACTGTGTTGAATTGTATCAAGTAGTCTTAAAGAGAAAAAATATAACCACTGCATGGAATCCTTGGGGAACTTACAATCAGATGTGGATTTTCTCATAGCTAGGAAAACTTTGTCTTTCTCTTTTAATATTCTCAAACAAAAACAAACTTATCGAGTGTTATGGCAAAAGGCAGAGATGTATACATTTGGCTGTGAATGCTTCCTGTTATAGATAAGAAAATGATCAGAAAGCTAAATAAAGGAATAGAATGGAATTGCATTATTTAAACTTTAGTTGTCTGGGTAAGATGAAGCTACTGTCTCACCAACAGAAAAATGTGAGCTTGGTGCAAGCAGTTTTTTAATGTTGAAAATGACTTTGCATTTTATTTGTCTCCCTTCTTTTCTCTTGTGGAATCCATCTTTTGGTCGGCAGTGCACAATTGTGAGATAAATGGCTGTGAGCACATTTGTATATAATATTGTTACCTTTTAAAAATCTGCATAAAATTTCTTGGCCCAATATGACATTTTCCTTCTGGTTTCGTGAGCTTTGTGCACGAACCAACTTAGTTAAGAAAACAGTTCCATAATTGCTGCTTTTTTACTTGAACATAATAACCATGGGGTTAATTTCCACATATTTAAAGTACATATTTTTCCTGTATTTAAAAATTAGACAGAAGCATTTACAAATACAGAAGTGACCTATCACAACATGTTGTCTGGAGTTAAATCGTTTGTCAGAGAGGTTACATCTACCTGGGAAAGAGAACAAAAGCCTATTTTATGAAATAAAAGTTTTGAAACAAAGATAGCTGAATTCAGCTAAGTGGTTAAAGTGCAATGAATTTTCTTTTCCTCTTCATTAAAACAAATATGGCATTTTTAGTGAGAAAGTATTTGACTACAAAGTTCTAATTTGATCAAAGTTATTTCTAAAATTCTGAACCATCATAATTAAGTGTTATCTGACAGAAAATTCTAGGTCCGCATTTTTATTTTTAGTGTTGACATGATTTAAAGCATGCCATTTACCAAGTTAAGTGATAATGTAACATTCTTAACAAATTTAATATATATTTTAATCTCCATAAAGTACTAGTATTTAAATATGTACCTTATGGATAAAATTTACCTCATTTCAGTAGGTGCTGCAAATTCAATTTTTTCAGAACTAGAAAGATCTATGGAAAAGTTGATCCTTAGGTTTATGTACTATTTCAATACACTAATCTGATTGATTTTAAAAGAAGCAGAATTCTGTCACATTACTTTCATGGCCTCTAGGAAGAATTCTCTTGAATGAATTTGCAACTCCTTCAATATCCTTACCTTAATAAGTTGAGTATCATTTATTAAATAAAGTGCCCTGTGATTATTAATTTGTTTTTCCTTATATTTTAATTTGATGGTGAAAGATTAGGTGACTAATCCAGTGTTTAGCTCTCTGGGTCTCGCTAATATAACAAGAAACATTCAGCATTCAGCATTCAGCATACTGGGTGCCTCTTAAGTGCCAGTCACAGGGGACAAAGTGATCAATAAGAAAGCTCCAGACACTGTCTACATGCAGCTGGCCGTCTAATAGGAGAAACTGTCAGTTAGGTAAGCAATTGCAAACTGCATGCTTGAAACTACTGTGAGCAATAGCAAGATATTTAAATATTCTAAACTCATTTCCTCATCTATAAAACGGGCAGAAGTACCTCCCAAATATGAATCTTCTGAAGATAGACTGAACACAATTGATATGCTCTCCTTAGTAAAATGTCTAGGACAGAGGACATAAATGGTTAAATATCGATTCCCCTATATCATGTCATAAACTCGTGACCACTTCAGTCCTTCTCCCAACCCTCCCTTCCTCTCTCTCTCTCAAAAGCCCTATGTTCAATTTCCAACTTTGTAATACCTGGGGGTTTTCTGTGAACTCCTCTTGCCCTCATCTCTCTCTTGCTGTTACCCACCTCTTGCTTTCTTCTCCTTCTCTCCTCTTTCTACTTTGTCAGGACCTAGGCACCAGCTTCAACCCATACCTCTAATGTATACCTGCTTCTGTTTTCAGCCACCTAGGACAGCCCTGAGTAATACATTGCTCTACCACTTAAAAGGCCAGGTACAAGTGCCCCAATGGTGTGCTGGAATGGTTCAAGTCAGCTTGTTCTGACTAGTGGAAGTCAATTCTGTGAGTCTTTCCTAATTCTGATCTGATATTTAAACCACAAAAAATTATAAATCTACACATCAGGGATCGCCCCCCCCCTCCACACCAAGATACATTTTACTAACATACAGCTTCTCTGCACTCAGTAAGCAGCAAGAAACTGGTTTTCCAATTACAGCATGGCCACAATATTCGGGTAGGGTACACAGAGCCAAGAACAATGCTACAGAGACCACTCAAAAGTCAGTAACAGTATTGTAAGGGGCAGAGAACTCCCTTCTGATTTCCATCTGAAAGGGGAAGTTCCTTAGATAAACTTTACCGTTCACTCAGAACTATTGGAAGATCAAGAGGTAAATTCTTTTTCCAAGAATTCCCTCAAATTATCTGTCAGAGGGGCACCTGGGTGGCTCAGTCGTTAAGCATCTGCCTTCAACTCAGGTCATGATCCCAGGGTCCTGGGATCGAGCCCTGCATCGGGCTCCCTGCTTCGTGGGAGGCCTACTTCTCCCTCTCCCACTCCCCCTGCTTGTGTTCCCTCTCTGGCTGTGTCTCTCTGTAAAATAAATAAAATCTTTAAAAAAAATTATCTGTCAGATGTAACCCCTTCTGGGATACTTGGAGCATTTTGCAAAATATCAACTGATCTTCCATCCTCTTTCTCAAGCAACTGAGACTGGTCCACCATCTTCCTGCCTGGACTCTCAACACAGTGACCCTGTGTCCCAGTTGCCCTATACCCTGATGCCAGGAGACATGACTGAGTCATTCCAGGTTACTTATCTCCAAAGTGGTTAGCCAGGGCTGCTGCTGTTATTTTTTACTTCATTTCAAGAATCTTCCTAGTTGACTGCAGGCAAACAGAGTAAATAAGTTAAACATATGGAAAGTGATAAAGTTGCAGAAAATCTCATAACCAGTTATTGCTGATTTTCATGGAAATGTCAATGGAGTAGGATTAACGTCTTCTACATTCATTTATATTCTCCATTCTCATGATGAGAAAGAATAATCTAGATCTAGTTTCTCTATACTACTTTTGTTTCTAGGATTTGTCAACCAATTGGGCCAAATCTTCTTTTCAGTTTCTAAATATTTTTAAGTCTCCTTTTTGGTAAAAGCAGACCAACCAACCAACATACTCTCACCTCTCTCAGCTGCATGTGTACCAGCTAACTCTTGCTCCTGACTGTTGTGTATCACCTAACTACTGTTCTTTCCTTCATTGATAAATTTCCTGAAATTCTAGCCCTATCTAATCTCTACCCCTATAAGAAAATTAATAACTTCCTATTTCAGTGTTCCATAGTCACGTTTTACTCCTTAACGTATAAAATGTCTTTGTTTCATTTGATAGAGCTCTTCATTCATTTGTTCTTAACCTCTGCCTAAAAAGTTTTTTCCCCCTGGTGAGTGCATGGCTTCTCATCAATTGGATGTGATCTCCATAGCAATGCCTGCCCTGACATTCTTATTAAAATAATTCCTTATCACCCTCTATTACATTACCCCTTCCTTATTGTTGTTAGGGCATATCATAACTAAAAGTCTTCTAACTTGTTAGTGTCTTTGTTTATCTTTTTATTGTTGACCTTCTAGCAAGAGAAAGTCACCAGAGCATGAAGGTACCTTTTGTAATTCATTTTCCTCCATACCTTCAGAAACTAGAATATAACCTGACACATACTATTGGAAAATGAAATAATTTCCTCTTTAATACACTCTTCCTTGGACTTCCATAATTATGTTTTCCTCCTAATTCTCTACATATTTTTCATAATCTCTCTTTTAGAAGACATATTTTTAGCTTTCAAAATGACTTTAACAAAAACAGTGAAAAGGAAAGATACTCTGATGGTTATTTTTAAATTATTGGCCAAATAATACAAATATCTAAATATTTTGTAAGGTAATATTTATTAAAATTAGGAAAACTTAAAGTATATTTTCTTCCCAACAAATCTGTTTTTTCTTATTCTAGTATCTTATTCTTTTTTTTTTTTTTTAAGATTTTATTTATTTGACAGAGAGAGACACAGAGAGAGAGGGAACACAAGCAGAGGGAGTGGGAGAGGGAGAAGCAGGCTTCCCGCCGAGCAGGGAGCCCGATGCGGGGCTCGATCCCAGGACCCTGGGATCATGACCTGAGCCGAAGGCAGACGCTTAACAACTGAGCCACCCAGGCGCCCCTCTAGTATCTTATTCTTAACTTATATAATTCTGTCTATTGATTTTGGAGATTATAGACTTGAAACATAGAGATATAAACCCAACAGAATTGTGCTTTGGTTACTTTGGTTAAATTTCTATATTACAATAGTTTTAACTCAGTTTTTCATCCTTTAGATGGATGTGCATTACATATTAGATTATAAAACATTTTGCAAATTTTTAAAATAATTACTATATGTCAAGACAACTAACCACTACTCTGGCTTATCTTTGTTATTTCTGCTATAGAAATGTGGTCATCATGTCAGGAAGCCTTGCATTTAGTGTATCATTGTAGCAAATACTTTTTTCAGTAAGTGTATATATTACAGTAACAAAAAAAAAATGATACAATTGACAAGCACCTCTTTATCTGATTTTTTACACCATGAACAGCAAAATGGATTGTGTGTCTCATGCTTAATGCTGGATTCAGTTGGGATGTACTAGCTTAGCACACTAGCTGATATCCCTTCTGATTGGTTAGGAGTGCATTTTAACTGATTAGTACTTGTGTTCCAGTTGTTAAAGATTTTAAATAGCTAAATATTATTTAAATAATTAATAGTTGTTAAATATTAATAGTTATTTTACCTTAAAATATTAATTATTTTATACAGCTCCCTACTTATGCCAACCCCTAGTTGGTCTTCATTAGCTGGATTACCATCCTGAGAAGGAGTTTGAAAAGATGATGACTGATTAGTGATGTCTGCCACAGGAGTGGGAGGAAACAGTATTGCTTTTCATGCTTTGGTACAGTGTGGTTTCCATGATAATATCTGTGTGATGGAAAGCCATTGAGTGAACTTGAAAAAGAAGTGCTAATAAAATTCTAGCAGTCTCTGAATTTTGAAGTCCTCATAAATATTAACATGTTAATGCCTTCTAGAAAAGAGAGGTAAACATGGGAGGACTTTTTGATTTTTACAAGTTTTTAGTAGACATAAGCACTAATTTGAAGAGGATTCAAAGCTAGATTATATAAGATAGTAGTAAATTTCTGAACTTGTACTTAGGTGACTAGTACTTCTGATGACACTGTATTTTGTCAGTATGAGAACTTCTTGGGCTTACCATTTCTGACTCTGAGTAGAAAATTACTGTTTTAGTCAAAGCAGCAATGCTTTTCAAACATTCTGTACATTCAGAATCTATTAGAGAAGAGCTAAGAGGATCCAGAGTGATTGATTTGGTTGAAAATGTCAAGTCTGAAAAATTTCAAAGCATACATCTTTCATAAGCATGAATAATTTTTGCTACGTCAAGAGAGAAGAGAAACATGGCACTGCCTTGTTCGTCACTGTGGAGCACAGACCACCCATAGGTAGATGGCCCTAGATATTCTTCTCTGACCTAGTTATTTCCATGATTGTCCTATTTATTTTATTTAGCTGACTACAGGAAATAACAATTCTATTCATTTCTCTTAGTTATTCCTTTCTTTTGCTTCTGCTCAGGATATTCTCACCATTTTTGTGTAGAAGCATTAAACAACTGATATAACAGAATAACACTTTTTAATGTTTTGAATTCTCATTATCTGGTTTATGATTCCTTCTACTCACATATTTTGCCACAAAAGATAATTGTATTTCAATATTTAGTGTTTATTTTGAAACCATGCCACTTTTTCTCTTAGCTGCTACCACACTCTCTGCTGTCATTGTAATACTTTAAAATCTTTAATGAAGTATAAAATGTTTGTTTTTTTTGTTACAGTTGTTGTTGCTGTTTTAAGTTCTTTGTTTTTAGTCAAAAATTAAAGAATAGAATTTAAATAAAAATTAATGTGTAGATTGGGGTGCCTGGGTGGCTCAGTCAGTTAGGCGTCTGCCTTTGGCTCAGGTCATGATCTCATGGTCCTGGGATCGAGCCCCGCATCGGGCTCCCTGCTCAGCAGGGAGTCTGCTTCTCCCTCTCCTGCTGCCCCTCCCTCTGGCTCGTGTTCTCTCTCTCTCTCAAATTAATAAAATCTTTATAAAAAATAATGTGTAGACTTTTTTATATCTCTCCCAGGTTAAATTAAAAAATAAATAAAACAAAAGAGAACTAGTTCCATTTTACTTTGCATCTCTCATTTACCCCCTCCTATGTGTCAGGGAAGTCCTCAATGGAAAAGCTGGTGCACACAAGTGAATAATTCAACCAGTACATAGGTTCCTGCTCATTTGATATTTTCCAAGGGGACTAGTCAGATGTAACTTAATCCTTGGTATTTGGACATAAATTAAACATAGTACCTCAGTTGGTTGACTGGATGATTGTCCAGTGTGACAGAATACGTATAATAAGAAAGGTTCATTGTAGAAACAAAAATGTGTGGAAAGAAATGGCTTGACATTTTATCATCATTGTATATTGATTTGTGTCTTAGAAAACTTCAATGTGCTTTCTTGCAGCTGTGATTTTTCAGTTTGCGTAAAGATAAATAGGAAAGACTTTCAGGAAGGA
Source organism: Mirounga leonina (assembly GCF_011800145.1). Classification (NCBI taxonomy): domain Eukaryota; kingdom Metazoa; phylum Chordata; class Mammalia; order Carnivora; family Phocidae; genus Mirounga; species Mirounga leonina. The sequence continues at coordinate 66,551,056 of NW_023270268.1, forward strand.
CCTGATTCAGAGGCATCTTTTGAAGGCAATAGATACATTTTTATTATCACCTGTCAAACCATGAGAACACTGATTTCTGTAATTATTGATTTTTAATGCAGAAGCCAAAATAAATTGGTATAATGATGCTGTGTTGAGGACAATCTTTGTGAAAAAAGGAAAAAAAAAACCCTCTTCTTACGTGTTAAAATGCTTGAATCTATTGGTGTGCTATTTAAAGAAAGATAATTAAAGAGCTCTTTAATTAAAATTGCCATTATTGAGGCAAGGTATTGCTATTTTCCAATAATGTAAACTGGTGTTTTTGTAACTCTCACATCTTTCTGGTATATACACAAACAAAAAGTCAAATTCTAGCTCACACCGTCTCAAGCCAGCATGATCATCCCCCAGCCTCTCCTAAATGTGAAAAATATGTTCATTAATATAACCAATTGAGTAATATCCTTGTTTTAAGATGATATCAGTGAATCACACATAATTAGTAGGTAGCTTAAAAATTTAAATGAATAATATGAATTCTCTCATTTTTCCACTATGATGATTATTAATATTATGTGATCATTTATTTAATCAGGCTTTTAAAATCATAAATCCATGGTTATTTATATTGTAATGGTATTAGCAAACTCAAAAATTATATTAATAAGACACTGCTTTAAATCCCATTTTAATAGGAACAAAATTATTATCCAAAACCATTCTGATAGAAGAGCTTTTAACAAGGTTTTCTTTTTTCTTTTTTTTTTTTTAGTTTTTGCTGTAGTGTTCCATGATTCGTTGTTTGTATATAACACCCAGTGCTCCATTCAATACATGCTCTCCTTAATACCCACCACCAGGCTAACCCATTCCCCCACCCCCTCCCCTCTAGAACCCTCAGTTTGTTCTCAGAGTCCATAGTCTCTTTTCTTAAGAAATCCATTTGAAAGTACAGCTTAACTTTCCAGAGATATCGTATAAACTGTAATAGTTTCAACTTACGACTGATGAAATAACAGTATATGCTGGACATCTGGGTGAAGAGTGAGAAATGTGCATGATGGGCCTTCACTGAGGAAAATTTTTATATATATATAAAGAGATGAGTCCAGTGAGGTCCTCATGAGAGTCAGAAATGAATCACTGTGGGATTCAAAGTAGAGAAGGTCACATACTTGGGCAACAGGGAAATACAGTTCATCAGAAGGTAACATTTGATTGTTCCATGACAATCATGGAACACTACATCAAAAACTAATGATGTATGGTGATTAACATAACATAATAAAATAAAAAAACAAAACAACAACAACAACAAAAGAAGGTAACATTTGAAAAGGGCTTTATTGTATCAGTAAAGTTTTGACAGATGCAGATGAATGAAATGGTTAAGGAAATATTTCATGCCAGAAATGTTTCCTCTAACAGATTTGCCAGTGTCTTGGTGGTATTCACATGTGCTTCTAAAAACAGAATTCTCTCTTCATATGAGCCTTCTATGGAAGCCCTTTGCATGAAACTGGCCAAAGAAATTAGCTCCAATTGAGAAAGGTGGGAAGTTAGAGGTCTGGATTCTCCACCTTTATTCTTTCACTATTTGCCACCACTAACTCCTTAATGTCTCAATGTGTAGATGCTGTAGTTTTAAACCGCACATTCTGTATTATCATGTTATCATTGGGAAGCATAACAATTGAAGTTTTTTTAAAGACATTTATTTTTGAGGTGGGGGGGGCACAGAAGGAGAGAATCTTCAAGCAGACTCCCCTCTGAGCACAGAGTGTGGCATGGGACTCGATCTCACAAACCTGAGATCATGACCTGACCTGAAAACAAGTCAGACGATTAACCGACTAAGCCACCCAGGCACCCCAACGATTATTATTTTAATAATAGAAATTATGGAAACTAAACCTAAAAGGAATAATCTTGGATCATAGGAATAAGGAATCATCTTGGATCATAGGAATATGTGTTTGATAAAACCCTCAGTATGGTACTTTTCAAGGAGAAGGAAAGGGGCAACGACATAGAGGATTCTCATTAGAATCTCCAGAAAGGCGTAAAATTTTCACATTAATAAAAGGGGACTTTTAAAAATAAGAAATATTTGATGTAGAATATAAGATAACTGTAAGGAGGTAGTGGGAAATGTGACAGAAATTGTAGTCTGGGCTCATGTTCTAAAATCCTTGAATGCCAGACTGGCGCATATAGTTGGTTGTACAGGTTGTATCCTGCATAACCCAAGGGGTTGTCATTCACACTGAATATATGTACCACCTGAACAGCTGTGCATGACGGACTTTACTTAATTTGGATAACAATTGAGAGCCTTTGGATTGTTTGTAAGTCTAAGAATGGTATGATTTTTGTCGAACTGTAAGGACATTAATCTTATATTTTGTGAAATGGTTCAAATTCCAGAAACATAAATATATAATATACCAAATTCGATCATCTGTTAGAGGAATGAATTGAGGGTGTAACTTGTTTAGAAGGGAGAGGGCAAAGGAAAAATGAATCTAAAACTTTTAAAAAAAATTTTTGTTTAAATTCAATTTAGTTAACATATAGTGTATTATTAGTTTCAGGGGTAGAATTTAGTGATTCATCAGTTGCATGTAACACCCAGTGCTCATTACATCAACTGCCCTCCTTAATGCCCATCACCCAGTCGCCCCATGCCCCACCGATCACCCCTTTAGCACCCCTCAGTTTGTGACTCTAAACCATTTTTTTAAGTGACCAGAGGAATTGTTTTATCCTAATAGAAATAGGAAGATCACGTCTGTAGTGATTGGGTCAGGGTAAGAGTAGAAATAGTTCTTTTTTGAATATTTCAAATTATTGTGAATGATTTTGTCATACTAAATGGACAGTTTGCTGTATTTTTCTTTTTCTCTTCTCTTTCAGGCTGAAGTCATTGATGTGGGTTATGGAAATGCAGATGATTTAAAAAGGATTCAAAAAATGAAAAATACAACGAATCAGATTGCACTCCTGAAATTAGGAAAATTGCCATTACTTTATAAGGTTGGTCCGATGCTGTTTGTTGGTGGTAGGGTGATATATATATATATATATATTTTTTTTTTTTTTTGAGTTACATGCCTCTGTGAGTGGAGAGAAAGAGAGAGACCTAGAAGAAGGGAAAAAGAGAGGCACAAAGAGTCAGAGAATGTCACAAGAGATGACTTTACCAAAATAGAACATTTTAAATTAAAATCTTTAAGAGAAAAATTAATGTTATTACTTAAGACAGAAGATACTTTAAGCTGGGTATTGGAGTTTGTTGGACCTTGATAAAATTGGCATACTCTTTATAATAATATCAATGTAGAATGCTAGGAATGAGAACCAGAGTTTCCTCTTACGACATATGACATATGTGAAACTTCTTTTATCAAAACTGACTAATTCCTGTGTGCTTTGTGTTAGACCAGTATCTAGCAGATTTACACTCCTTAGTGATTGATTTTGTCAACTGTATAACTTCACAGTTACCGACTGTACTCAAGAATTTAATTAAAATATAATATGCTAAGTAGAAACAGAATTTTGATTTATTTTATTTAAATAGAAGTTTATTAACACTCATCCACTAGATATATTTACATAATTAAAGCAGCTCAATCTAAGTATCTCATAATGAACCACCATGATAGACAGCTACTACTGCTTATTCTTACTTCATTTTCTTTTTCTATTAAAAAAGAATTGTCAGGGGCATGTGGATGACACAGTCAGTTAAGCATCCGACTCTTGGTTTCCACTCAGGTCCTGATCTCAGGGTTGTGAGCTTGAGCCCCGCATGGAGCTCCCAGCTCAGCATGGAATCTGCTTAAGACTCCCTCTCCCTCTTCCCCTTCTCCCCGCTCTCTCTTGCACACACACACTATCTCTCTCTAAAATAAATAAATAAATCTTAAAAAAAAAAAAAAAAAGAATGGTCACTGGAGTTGTGTCACTGGAACTGTCTGGTTCTTAAGATATATTGGATTTCTCCTCATCCAACACTTTAGATCTTTGCTTCCCAGGCCCAAAAAATTTTCCAGAAATCTGTTTGCACACTCTGTAAGGACACAATTCATTACCTTCCATGGATGCCCTTATACTTAAATCAATCTCTGATAATAGATAATTAGCTAGAATTTTAAGGTAGTCTTAAAAATACATTATATTTGAGATATATGATATATGTGTATCAATGTGATATTAATTTTTAGCAGTGTAATTTGTCAATGTATATTAAATCGCTTAATCACATTTTGATCCAGTAATTCCAGTTCAACCAGTATATTATAAAGAGGGAAAAACAGAGATGATAAACATCATCATCATCAATGATGTGACAAATTCTGGAATGATATGTATGTCCAGTTTAGTATTGAAAATGATGCTATTTGTATGGCTGAATACTATACAATTACAATGTAAAGAAGAATATTGAGGAGCGCCTGGGTGGCTCAGTCGGTTAAGCATCTGCCTTCAGCTCAGATCATGATCCCAGGGTCCTGGGATTGAGTCCTGCGCTGGGATCCCTGCTCAGTGGGGAGTCTGCTTCTCCCTCTGCCTGCCGCTCCCCCTGCTTGTGTGCACACTCTCTCTCTGTCAGATAAAATCTTAAAAAAAAAAAAAGAATATTGAACAGCATGTGAAAATCTTCATAAGTCAAACAAGTTATAAAGTAGACATTTATAATAATTATCATAATAATGATTGTATTATTGTTACTTCTAAAGATAGCATGTTAGTAGTATGGGATAAATACTTTTCAAAGTGTTATTTTAAATGTATTGTCACATTAATATTCACAATAATCATGTTGTTGGGTGGGGACCGTTATTATTTTCAGTTTACAGGAGAGGTAACTAAGGCAGGAAACGAATAAGCGACTGGCTCAAAGACGACCAGACAGTGAAATGAAACAATCAGGATTTATACCCAGACGGTCCCACCTCACATCCTGAGTCTTTAATGTGTAAGTGTATATGTGTAGTTAGAGTAGATTGGTAGATAGATTTGCTAGCTAGCTAGCTAACCAAGATGATAAATTGGAATTTTTAACTGAGGCTCTAATATATCCAAGAATGTGTATTTCAGTATGAACTACCCAACACCAGTATTTCAAAGGAAATAATTAAAAACTTGTTAGAGTGTTGCTGAGCCTCTTACATCTGGTATATAAAAGATTTGGAGGATGGGGCAGGGAGAAGATTTTATGAATATAAATTTTGAAGAAATTTATTTTTTTAAGATTTTATTTATTGAGAGAGAGAGAATGAGAGTGAGCATGAGCAGGGAGAGAGGGAGAAACAGACTCCTTACTGAGCAGGAAGCCCTTCCCAGGGCTCGATCCCAGGACCCTGAGATCATGACCTGAGTTGCAGGTAGACGCTTAACTGACTGAGCCATCCAGGCACACCTGGAGAAATTTATTTTAAGTTCCATTGTAAGCCTAGTGATTAGAGCTTCAATGGAACCATGTGGAGGCCTTAATGTGTGTCCTCTGCAGTATGGGGGACATGATAGACTGGTGCCTGACTCACCCAAGAAACCTGAAAGTAAGAGATGGTTTTTCTCAGCATCTAATAAATGAGCAGAATAGGAGTGTCTGTGTTGGGATTGGCCTATGTCTTCAGAGCTGGGAGCAGAAAAATATATGTGTGTTTATATATTTGTGTAATATCTATATCTCTCTATATTTATAAATAGATACAGTTATATATACATACACACAATATTTGCCGGAGACCTAGAAATGGTATCTATAATTGGCTCTTTAAGAAAATACAAAGTAGCTGCCTGCCTAGTCCTTCTGGTCTAGAGAATGCACTAATGTTTATTGTGACTCTTGGAAAAATAGAATGCAGTAGTAGAGAGGTAACACAAATTCATACTGATCTGAAAACTATCCAAAAAGAAAAACTAATTTATATTAGGTATATTTTCTAGTGAAACAAAAGAGTATAAGTAATTACATGTTTTTGTTAAGCTACTTGATTTTAGGTCTAGTCAAATCTGTAGTTCTTTGGTCTGGGCTAGACTAGTGGGAGTGGATTATTTCTCCTGGCCAAGAAATGGTTTGTCTGCCCACACCCACCAACCCCCTTGTTCTGATGCACCTTCCTTTGACCCAAAAAGGCTCACAGCTCTCCAGTGTTATTTACTCCAGCCTCTAGGGGCCAATTATATAAATTGGGTCAATGGAATTATGGATGATTTCTACTTCTTTATATTTTCCCATTGTTAGTAATATGGGCTAGATATTTTTCTAAGCATTTTTATGTACTATCACATTTGTCTTCATAATAACTATATTATTGAAGTAGGGACCATTATTATATTCAATTTATAGGTAAGTATCATTAGCACATAAGGAAAGAAAGGAAACAGAGTTCACTCCTTCTGCAATAACAGACCGGAGCTGGTGGAGGGCAGGAAGATGAAATTTTAAATCAAGGGTAGAGATTTGATCATGATGTAAGATGACATATTCTAATTATTTAAGACACGTGACTCAAATTGATTAGAGGACTTTAAAAATTACCAATAATCAGAAGAAGTCTTCTTCCAGGTGTTTGGGGATCCTCTCTAGATATGTCCTGAACGGACAATGAGAAACAGAGCAGCATTGTTTCTGGTACTTGAATTCTGCTTGTTCAGTCTTCCAGTGATATATGTTGACTAAAATGTTGTTTGTGGGAGGGACCAATTATGTAAATTGGATTGGTGAGTTTATGGATGATAAAAAATTCAAGTTACATAGTAAAGACATACAAAAACTTTTGTAACAGAATTTATAGGTCAAATACTCAAAATCCTTACCAGTAGATTGAGTTAAAGCAAGTTTCTTATATTTAACTGCTCCAGGGAATATTTATATTATAAAACCATTTGGCCATATCTACGAAGCAATGAATTAGTGGTTTATCTAGAATAGGACACAGTTATTAAAAACCTGGTGTATTTCCCCTCATCATCTTATTTATAGGCCCATGAGTAGATCTAACAAAGAGATCTATGCAGAAAGAGGCTTGCCACAAACAGTATTATCTTCTAGGCGGAGGAGACAAGGAATCCTTTCTTTAACTTTTTAAATTCCACTCTAGCCATCTCTGTGTTCTGTAGATTATCCCAGATATTTTGGTTGAATCATTGATAATACATTTATTAATACACATTCACATAGTGAAAAAAAAGGAAGCATGGACTAGATAAGGTTGTACAGCATGGTAACAGTTGAGTGTGTTTAACGGGTCTATCAAGTATATTCTGGGGCTGACACTAGAAAGCGAGGTAATATAGTGATACAGCTGGGTTGAAAATGGCAGAGAACCAATTGATGTGTATCACAACTGCTAATCATGATTCTCAATAAGCATCTGGACTGGGAACATGCAGCTGAATGTATAAAGAGAAAAGTTCATCTTTTCTTACTTGTGCAGTAGCTACTAAATCAGAGTTCAAAAATAAATTTGGGTGGGATTCTCTGCATCTAAGATAGATCAAAAAGGGAAACTAATTATGATATTATCTCCTAAAATGAGTAGAAAAATAATCTGTGGCCAAGAAGGAGGAGATCTCATTAGTTTTATCATAAATACTGTCTCTGTGTTAATTTAGTCTCCATGAATGGTTTGATGAGAAAATCCCTACAGTGTGTAGCAGAAACCATGAAAGAGGCACATGGCTTTTAGATGTATGTCTTGACATCCATACGTTGTTACTGCAGGGGAGAGCCAACCCAGTTCTCCAGATCTAACTTGTGCTAGTTCCTTAAGCTTAAACCTTAAAGGAAAGGCTTTGGGTTTATTTTAGTTTTGTATTTTAGCAGTTTATTATATGGGAGAGTGCTTTAAGTCTTTAAACTTTAAGACAGAATATTGTATGTCATAATGGATCCACTTAGATTTTTCTGTGACAATCTGAAACTTAGTAAAGCCCATCCTAAGACCGTCACATATTCCCAAATTGCTGAATAGCACTCTAGAATGAAATTTATTTTATAAATGTAATAAAAGCATTTGGCTTTCATTTTAGAGCCATTTTCACAAAAGCAATAATAAAAAAATTACTATACACTTCATGACAACTAGAAATCATATAAATCCTACTGAAATATGGAGGCTGGGCCATCGTCTAGGTCCATACCACACATCAGCCTCATGTCTTACAGGAGTTAAATTTGTACGCAGTGAAATTATAGATGAATGCATATATTTATGCCTTTTTTTGCATGGTGATATTACATATAAAAATCCACAAATGCTATTGTTGTTTTTTTATAAAAGAAGTAACAGACAGCACATTCCTAGCACTCATTGTTAAATGGTAAGATATATCTGTAAGTATTAACTGGTTTTTAAATTTTTCTTATTTACATTTCTATCCTTATAATCAGAATTTTAATGATCCAGGAATCCAAATGATTTTGTAATTTCCTATAAATGAACCATTTTCCTATCTATTCATCCAATAAGATTTATATTTTAATATTAATTGTGTATTGTTTGGCCAGTGTGTAACTTAACCAACCACTACTTAAATACATAAAGCATTCTTACACAGACCTCTTAGAAGAGCTGGAGGGAAATGAGAGGTAGTAAACAACTGTTAGGTGTTTATACTTCCGAATAGAATGTTTCCCACAGATTAGGAAGGAGTAGTATTATTCAAAGCAAGTAAACTTCATACTATTCACTTAATTTATAAAGTAATTAAATTTAAAATGTTGAGGTGGGGATTTAGTGAGGAAATATCTATAGGTATTGGTGATTTCCCAATCAATATTCAACAAATGGACAGTTGGATGATCAATAAAAAATCTTCTAGTTCAGGTAAAATAAATAAATGTTCTGCCTCTGTCTCTGCCATTCCCCCTGCTTGTGCTTTCTCTGACAAATAAGTAAATAAAATCTTAAAAAAAAAAAAGGTATTCAATATTTTTTAGAGATAAAATATTCACAGTATGTTTTATGTGTGTGTGGCGGATGCATGTGCACACTGGTATAATCTTATGTGTGATGTGGCAATGAGGCTGGAAAGATAGGAAAAAAAGAAAATAACTTTTTTTTAGGATTTTATTTATTTATTTGAGAGAGAGAGAGCAAGCGAGAGAGAGAGAGAGAGAAAGAGAGCACAAGCAGCAGGGAGGGGCCGAGAGAGAGGCAGAGGGAGAGGGAGAGGCAGAGGGAGAACCAGACTCCCCATTGAGCAGGGAGCCCGATGCAGGTCTCCATCCCAAAACTCAGGATCATGACCTGAACTGAGGGCAGACGCTTAACCCACTTAACCTACTGAGCCAACCAGGTGCCCTGAAAACCCCCATTTTTATTGAAATTTTTAGTGTATTATAATTTCCCCTGGTATTGATGATCCTAGTGGATCTATTTATGTGGCATTCTATGAATATTTCGGATTAAAAAATATTTAAATCAGCACCATTGTATGGTGCTTTTCGATATGGTTTTGTGTATGGAAGCAAACTTGCTCCTTTTTTCTTAAGACAATTTTTGAAAGTATTTTATGAAAATAAAAAACAAACACTATCTTGATATTTAGAAAGAGTACACTTGTTCACTGATTGATTTAATGAGGTACTTCCAACCCAGTTCTCAGAAGTAATTACAAAAGACCAATGCTCCATATTTTATAATTATAAGACTCCAGAGCTGCTCCGTTGATCAAAGAAAATATGGTCAGGACTGGAACACAAAGTCAGAAAACAATTGTTTAATGTATTTAAAAGCTAAATCTGCTGTTGTTTTTAAAATCAGAATGCTTTCCATTTTCCACTGAGTGACTTTACTTATTTTTCTAAATGACTTAGACCAAATATTACCATATCTACAAACTAAGTAGCTTTTGTTGAAATACAACTTCAATCATAAGTTGTAATGAAAAAACTTTGGACTGTGTCATTATTCTGCCATTTAGTAATCAATCAGACTTTAAGAAAGTGAGTTTAGGATAAGAATAACTAATTGAATGCTTCAGATCATATTCCAAATATTAAAGTATTTTTTGTGACTTAAAACCAAATGAAGGTATGTCTACAAGTCTTCAGTCTATAGTGAATGAATCCCATAATTTGGAAGTCTTGTCTGTATTTTACCTATGTGATAATACAATTTAATTACATTTACTATCTTAATATCATAAAATCAAAACACGTGACATCATGTATCAGAAGAGATGATTTTTTGCATATATGTTGTAATATGGTCAACAGAAATAATCACCATGTATTCACACAAGTTTGGCACCATAAGAAAGGGTGCAAAGTATGTTGTTGCTCCTAACTAAGAGTTATAGTATAAATTAAGAAAAGCAAGAAATCAAGAGAGAGAGAGAGACAGAAGCCAGAGACAGACAAGGATGGAAGGAGGGAAGGAAAAAAAACAACTGATTTTTTCTAGTTCATTCCCTAAAGTCACATGTTTCAGAAATATTTTTATATATTACATATTACTCTAAAATCTGAAAGAATAAGCTTTAGACATATTTTAACTTTTGGCAATTATAGATGTCTATTATGGCAATACATAGCTTTGTGGTAATCCCGAGCTATTTTCAAATATTCCAGTTTTTCCCTCTCCCCCTGTGTATGGTTGACAGTTTTATTTTCCCCTCTGGAGATAGGTGTCCCAGTCCTTCCAATCTGCTGTGTTTGCTCTGTGTTCAACAGGTAACTTGCTTTAAATCATGAAGCGCAATATGGAAGGATGTGAGGCTGGTAGATACAGGCTCAAGTCGTGGCTCTTCTTGATGGTTAAGTGACCTTAGAATATTATCTAACACCTCTGAAGTCTTAGAGGTTTTGTTTGTTTCTCTCTCTCTCTCTCTCTCTCTTAAATTACATTCTCTACAGTGGTGATAAAAATAATATCAACTCTTAAGGTTGTGTGAGCATTAAATTTGAAAATGCAAGCATAACTCTTTTTTTTAGTATTTATTTATTTGAGAGAGACAGAGATAGTGAGAGCATGAGAAGGAAGGAGGGGGAGAAGCAGACTCCCCGCTGAGCAGGGAGCCCCATGCAGGCTCCATCCCAGGATCCTGGGATCATGACCAGAGCTGAGGGCAGATGCTTAACTGAGCCACCCAGGCACCCCAGCAAGCATAACTCTTGATAAATATTATTATTAAGCCCTTAAAAACCGAGAATCTAATGGGAAGGAACATGAATTTAATAACGAGGAAATCGCAGTTCTTTCAAAGTTGTAGAATTGAACTGAAGACAATAATACACTTATTAGATAAATCAATTATAGAAATATTATCTCTCAAGATTGCACTTTTGCACAATTTAACAGTAAGAATTATGTTGATGCCATGTAGCATAATTTGAATCTCAAAGGAAAAAAATTAAACTTGTCTCTTCAAATTTAGATAAGACATATAAATTAATGGATAAATGAATGTTAAAAACAAATATAAATTGATTAAGGATGAATATAAACAATGAGTTAACAAGATAGTGCCTACTTTCACTTTTTACATTCTTCAGTATTTATTTTTATGCACAAACTTTTTTTGAGGTGATGGAGTTGTGTAACATGAAAATAACATTTTGGTAATGAAAACTGTATTATATTTATAGAATAGTAGTATAAACATCTACAAATTTTAAATTTATTGTGAAAGTGGAGGTATCATGTATGGTTCTAAAAACATAATGAATTTGCCTGACTCATAAGGTTATTATAGAAATTAATTGAAATAATATATATAAGTGTTCAACACAATGTCTAAAACATACTAAGCACTGAAAATAAGCCTATTTTTTATTTAATCACACCAAAATGTTTTATCAGTTACTGCATTTTCTATTTGCATTTCATTTCCTTGATGGTCCCTATCCTGTGTAATCAAAATCTAAGATCTTATTCATTACATTGTATAATCCCTGCCTTGTTTGTAAAGCTCAGTACTTCAGTAGAGTGTTTAGACTATTCCAGGAATTATTATGGCATTAAAGATTTTCTTACGTATTTGAATTTAGAATATCCTAAAACTAACTTTAACTTAGAGATTTTTGCATAGTTCCTTTCATTTCTGAAATTTCATACAGGGTGTTACAAAATTGAAAAATTAAAAAGTAAATAAACCCTTGGCTCTATGCTTAACAAAGTTTTAAAAAAGCCATATGATGTCTAATTATTAATTGCTATCTATTTGGCACTGAGCTCTCTCCCTCTCTCTCTGCCTTTTAATAAAAATAAATTATTATCTTGCTGAGGAACACATTGCTAAGGAATCCTAGTCAGCAGCTTGGATTTTACTCATTTGCTGTTGCTATAAAGTATGTGGAGACAGTTAAATTACTTCTGGAAAGAAATTTTAAAAAAATGAATATTTGTTCGGCAAAAAATCCCCAAAACCTCTCCCTAAAATTTATGTAATTAAAATTACAGCCACACAATGTATTGTAGCTGGTTTTGAATTCAATAGACTTCCTGTTTTTATAACAAATTAACCTTTAATAAGTTATAAAACATTAGCCTAGCTATACAAACTTAAAATATTCTCACTTGAACTTTGAAAATAATATACACTTAATAAATTATTATTTTAATAAGTAATTATTAACATATAGGTTTATTGTTCTCATAAATATTCATTAAGTTGCTTTTTAACTGAAAATATATTTTTACTGTGTTTATGCAAAAGCTATTGGGAAGGTTTTATAGCCTAATGTACATTATAGTTAAAAATAAAGCTTTTGTGGTTTTAATAATGTACAGTTTGAAAAAAGCCTATTACAGGTAAATTGAAAGTTACTTTTATTTACTAGATTTGCATTTCCAAATTTTATTCAATTTTTATGTAAGTTTTTGGTATATTTTCTCTTGTATTAAATTTTAGATTATACCTAGGAATCTCATTTAGCATAATAAATTTCTTATAAATTTTCTTAAATTAATAATAAGTACATTATTTGAATATTATAGTCATCCAGCTACTTTTAAAGCTCTTACAACACTAACAGTTCCAATCATTTTGGAATAATTCTGCATTTTAAATTAAGCTTGTATTGGAAAATTAGAAAAATTAGAGTCTCTATGCTCTGAGAATATATGTAGTATACTAACAGACTTCGATTTGGACTAGTAGTCATAATCAAGTAAGAGCTATCAAGCAGATTCTTCAAAAGATCATGTTTATTCTTAAATTTTCAGTTACGGTTTTCTTTTTGTTTTTATCCAAATGTATTAGGTTGTTGTTACCCCTACCTATCAGTAAAGAGCAGGCTTGGTTTTGTTTTTTGTTTTTGTTTTTTTTTTAAAGATTTTATTTATTTATCTGACAGAGAGAGAGACAGTGAGAAAGGGAACACAATCAGGGGGAATGGGAGAGGGAGAAGCAGGCCTCCTGCCAAGCGGGGAGCCCGATGCGGGGCTTGATCCAGGATGCTGGGATCATGACCTGAGCTGAAGGCAGACCCTTAACAACTGAGCCACCCAGGCACCCCAGCAGGCTTGTTTTTTTTAAGTGATAAATAATCCACATCAAACTTTTATAATTCTCACACTAAGAAGTTTTCAAGCAATGTTAGGATACACTCCATCATATATAAAATGAGTCATCAAATGAAATGCGGGAGAAATCCTTACGGTTGTAACTTGCCATACTTACCTGACATTGTTCCAATACCCAAACTAATGATTGTTCTAATACAATTTCTTTGTCTTTAAATAGTGGCATATCTAAAATTGGACAGGAGTACAACTTGGTGGTGGCATTATAGATATTAAAATATCTGTGATCAAATCTAAAATTTCATTTCCATTCTGTTAAGAAAAGGACAATGGTAACACTTTTCTTCACCTTATATTTTGGGTGATATCTATTTTCAGTTTTATAAATTTTACAACCTCAAGGATTCCTTAAGAGAAGAATTGGTAAAAAATAAAATTTGTAATATTTAGTAGATTAAAATAGAATTAGCTTCCCTCCCAAGTTACTATTGTATGACAGATACACAGAATGGTTCTATTTCGTATCCTTCCTTACTGAATTGTCTGTGACTCTGTAGGAAATTATCTCAACCTTTCACACATGTACCTGGATTAAATTTTTGTTTTTAATTTAGAATAGTAAACAAAATGAAGCAAGTCAGCCCACTTTGGCTTCCTGTGTTATTATGTGTGCTGATACATATGTTTCAATATTTGTAGTCATTGTTTCAACATGTTTTGACCTACAACAGCCTATTTTGAAGTAAACCAAAGAGAAGGGGAGCTACAGGATATGAGTCTGATTGGATCAGAAGATTTAATGAGGGGATCATTAAAAAATAATTTCTGAAATTTTCAAAATTGTCTGCAATATTCTGGATTCTTTATTGTCTGTTATTCTTAGACAGCAAAGCTAAATGACAAAGTATTTTATGCTAAACTGGAATCAAAGAGGCCTGGACAAAATAGCAGAGTAACCTGTGCTGGAAATAATGAAGTGAAACACGGCTACAAATGGTATTTTTTACATAATGATTGGTACAACATGTATGAATACTTTCCTTGGGCTTTTACAAAATTCCTAGTATGACTTACTAAATATGTAGATTTTGTTTCTTTTATTTTGCTGAGCTTTATCATTTGTGTGTTTTAATCACAAAACAGGCAGAGACAATCTGTTTTTTAAAATAAGGTCACATAGGGCAACTGGGTGCCTCAGATGGTTAAGCCTTTGCCTTCGGCTCAGGTCATGACTTCCAGGGTCCTGGGATCAAGCCCCATGTCAGGATCCCTGCTCAGCGGGGAGTCTACTTCTCCCTCTCCCTCTGCCTCTCCCTCACTCATGCTCTCTGTCTCTCTCAAATGAATGAATAGAATATTAAAAAAAAAATAAAATAAGGTCACATATAGATCAGGGAACTGATAAGCCAGGAAAGAATTTTGTTGTACAAGTAATTTGAAGTGGTTTAAAATTCTGTTGGGGGGTGCCTGAGTGGTTCAGTTGGTTAAGCGTCTGCCTTCAGCTCAGGTCATGATCCCAGGGCCCTGGGATCGAGCCCCGCATCAGGCTCGCTGCTCAGCAGAGAGCCTGCTTCTCCCTCTGCCTGCCACTCTGACTATCTGTGCTCTCTCTCTATCTCTCTGTCAAATAAATAAATAAAATCTTTAAAAAATAAAAATAAAAAATAAAATTCTGTTGGGTTAGAAAGTACCATGTTAAAGCTCTTTGCCCTAAAACTAGGAAACACATGTATGCAGATAGCATTTTACAAATGGGCAGAATATGAGACCATATTCATGTAATTTGAGAGGTTTTGGGAAGGTCTTTTTAGCCTAAATTATATCAGTTAAAGGCTAGAAATTAAAAGTTACTACTGGATACACTTAATGGGCAATTTGTTAAGATGTCACTATACATAATATAATTTATAAAGATTTTATTGAAAGGTAATTGATATCAGTTTAACACTAATTTCATATTCTTAGCATAGGGAAAAGAGTAGGCAGACTGTATCTGGGGTGAGGGGCCAGGTGTGGAAGAGGTGGCTAAAGACAGATTTGAATTCTTCACTATTTTGACCTCAGGGGTCTTTGTATCAGTTGTTTGTTTGCTATTTGTAATAAATTTCCTACCTCATTTCTCATGGCCAAAGTGTAGAATCTGATCAGTTATATGGGTTTGAGTCCCAGTTCTACCATTTAATTGCTATTAGTAGTCTTCAAGGCTTTAACCTCTTTAAGACTTAATTTTCTTCATTGTAAAATTAGTAAACTAGTGTTGTCTTTGTATCACCTGGCCTTTCGTAAATGCTCCATAAATGTCCATTATTGTTGTTGTGTTGTAACCATGGTAAAGGAACAGTTCTTATTTTCACTGGAGATTTTTAAAAATGTAGTTATCTGAATGATATCCTGTGTAACTGTAATTTTCAGAAACCTTATCTCATGTAAACACTCATAATCTTTACAAAATCACTGTGATGTGTAGGAATGGTCACTCCTCTACAGTAACTAAATCTCTGAAAGTTTGAGTGGTTTACTTGATGTCATGCCTAATATTAGCCAAGAAAGCTAGGGCTATTACTCTAAACCTTGTGTGCCTCTCATCCCCACAGCTTATTAATTTATCTGAATTAATGAAAGATGGGACGCCTGGGTGGCTCAGTTGGTTAAGCGTCTGCCTTATGATCAATTTTCCTTGAGCACAATGGAACACTCTTTGATTTATATTGATGTCAATTTTATTTTTAGTGTCACTGTACCCAAAACAATCTTATGCTTTTTATGTTTCTTCTAAAGTTTCCTGGGGCACCTGGGTGGCTCAGTCAGTTAAGTGTCTGCCTTCAGCTCAGGTCATGATCTCAGGGTCCCTTGCTCAACAGGGAGCCTGCTTCCCTCTCCCTCTGCCTGCCACTCCACCTGCTTGTTCTCTCTCTCTCTCTCTCTCTGTCTGACAAATAAATAAATATTTAAAAAATGAATTAATGAAAGAACCTTTACTTTAAGATGCCTTCTTTCAGACATTAGCACCGCTATGGCTACAATCATGGTTCTTTACAACTAAAAAAGATGTTTTTAGGGGCGCCTGGGTAGTGCAGTCAGTCAAGATTTTGACTCTTGGTTTCAGCCAAGGTGGTGTTATTGGGGTCATGAGATTCAGCCCTACGTAAGGTTCCATGCTCAGCGCAGAGTCTGCTTGAGATTCTCCCTCTCCCTCCGGCCCTCCCACTCATGCCCTCTCTCTCACATAAATAAATAAATAAATCTTTTTTAAAAAGATATTTTTAGATTACTTATAAATGGTTCAGAATGAGAAAGATACCAAAGATAAAGCAAATGTGGGGAGAATAACATCTGGAGAAGTCAGGTGATTAGAATGTGACTATTAGTCCTGCTATATTTCCATTTCTATTGAAATCTTAAAAATTTTTAAAATAAAAAGTTGGGGGGGGGTGAGGTTGGACTTAACCAGGATTCTCAACAGGTGCCTGAAAATGCCTATATTCTAGCATTAATTTAGCTTCCCCCACCTCCAATGAGAGCAGACTGAGTGATTACAGACATGCTTTCCACTTGGATGAGATTTCCCATTTATGTGGAGAGTCTTTCAACATCTGCCCTTTGTCAGTCAGGCACACTAAGCAGATGATTCAGACTTATCAACTTCACCGTCCCAAATCTGACCCGATTTAAGCGGTAAAAAATATCACTTGATATTTTCCCTGCGAAGTATGGTAAAAATCAACCAGTGGGTTGGATATGGTTATTACAGTTAAATCACTCTTCATCCACATTGACTGAGTTTTGATATTTTTATCAGATTACTGACAGCTGGGAAGACATTGCCTTAGGCACCTAAACAAAAGAAAACTGAATGTGAATTGGTGTTGAATTTATTCCAAACGAGAGTGCCTGGTGAAATCATAGGGCACTTGCATATCTCAGTTCGTTTATTATTATAGAAGAGTTCTCATTAACTTCTTCGGGAAACTGTTTCCATTAAATCTTATCTTGAATGAGAAGAATTTGTAACTTGAAAATGTTTATGAATTTTTCATAAGGATCGTTTTAGGGTGCGTGCTTGTATGTGATAGCCTGGTAAAGGTTGACAGATATGTGGAATATTTTAATGACCTGATGGATGCACATGGAATGTTTAATGGAAAAGTGAGAAGGGCCTGCTGGGTTGCTATGAACATCTTCCAGTATTGTACTGATTTTTGTTGGCTGTTAACGAAATCCTCACAGAAAGGAATAGTTTCTAACTAATGAGTTGAAAATGACAAGATTATTTTATTACACTAACTAGGCCTATAAGAAAAGTTTTTGGAGAATGATCAGTGACTTATTTTCTGTTTCGTTTTATTAAAACACATTTTTAAAATACATATCTGAGCTAAGTAGATCTTAATAAGTAGGCACACAGTGTTTTGTTTTTGTTTGTTTTTTTCTGATGAGAATCCTATGTAATTATATTCTCTTACTGCTTCAATGTCACAGAATCCCAAAGAAATTTCACAGTTACAAAGGAATATGAATAGTTTGGCCCAGAGCAGCAGACAAAGACGAGAAGATATCAGGAAAATAACATTAAAAACAAACAAAAACTTGATTCATCTTAGCAAGAGAAAGATATGCAAAAGTAGAGAAATAATCTGCCCCAAGCATTGTTAATTAGTACAGTATCAGGTTCAGTTTGATTTGCTTTATTTTAAAATGGGTAGAAGAAATTGAGGAATGGATTCAAAATGATTGGTAGATCAGGAAAATGTGATGAATTATTTAACTGGGAATTATTTAATCTGAAGAAAAGAAGGCTGAGAAGAGAAAGTTAAAAAAAATGTTTTCAAACACATGAAGAAGTTTCATGTCTCATAAAATATTCCAATCTTTGTAAAGGCTAAAGTTATAAAACATGGTCTTAAATTGTAGCAAAATATATGTAGGCTATTCATAAATAATTTTATAAAATAAGGCTGATTAAATACTAGAAAAGGCTTTCAAAGATGGTTGCCCCAGACTGCTTCTAGAATATTTAGACTATCTAATGTTTTATATAGCATTTCTTGATAAGTATATATGTATATTTATTTATCATAATCTTTGACAGTTCACTACAAAGTATGGAGTTGTTTAGTATATGTTGCATACTAGATATCTACCTTTTTCACTGTAGCCCCTGATTAGAAAATGTTCAAGCAAAAGATAAGAAGGTCCAGAATGTGACCACACAATGGTTTTGATCTAAGAAACCAAGAAATCTGCCTTTCTGAAAGAAAATGCCTCAGCATTTATAAAATCATTTAATTCGTTCTAGTAGAAGATAAGGTGTTGGATTTTTTCATTCAACTTATGGCAAATTCTGTACATTGTAAAAGTCTGTTCCAGGAATACATCAATTAAACATGTGTCTTTATTTAAAAAAATCAAAGAACCATTTTTTTTTTGTTTTGCTAAGAAAATGTATTTATCATATTTTCAATCAGATTATGTGAAGTATTAATCTTTAGTATAAAAATGGGGTTGTGTAGGTAGATGGACCATTTTCCTTTATGAAGTTGACCAGTGTCTATGCATCTCTGGCTATAAAATCCATATCTGGACTATGTTGGTTAGTGTGGAAAGAATGCCTCTGTTCTAGCATTGATTTAGCCAGATAAATTTGTTGATTTGTTTCATATCTTTTCTGCTTAAGGTCATTTATAACTTTAAAAATTGATCTTATTTATGATAACAATAAGTTACTTGGAAAATTTTATAATTCTGACGTCTGAAAGGGACTAGTCTAATAACACATCCCTATACATATTCCCAGAATAGACTCTAAAAAGAAGAGCCTTTAGTCTAAGTCATCATGGCCCTGTCCAGCTCATGCTTACCACATAGAAGATGGAAGGCCAAATTGCCTGAGATGTGCTGCTTATGCTTTATGTTATCATTCCAGTCTCAAGGAATCTTTGTGACAGAGCTAAGATTAATTAGCTTACTGGATCTGATTACCGTAGACCCTGATTTCTGTTAATAGCCATGTTTATCATCTTAATGTCAAATTTGCTTCTAGCAATTTACTTGATCACATAAATGTATGATGCATTGAACCTGCTGCATTTGACATCAGATAAATATTGAGGGTTGAGAGGCTTACTTCTGTGATAATATGTCATCCCTGGTACTGCCTTCTCTATCCCACAAAACAGTTTGAAGTATTACTTTTTCAATGTAGAAAATATATCTGGGGAGAGTGAAAAATCATACAATATGCATCATGTTTCTCCTATCAAATGGGATAATTCCATCTGTAATTCTAAGTCCATAGAAGCCAGATGTTATAAATTATCCATTCAGTTCTTTTGGGTTATTTATCTGATATAAGGTAAAGCATTGATATCTTACTTTCAAATATACTCTTTTATATGGGAGAGGGAAACTATGGTTTAAAAAAGTGTAAGAAAAACAAAGGTAGCCATAGTAACACAGCAATAACTTATAAGAATACCATGTAGATAAATTACAGATTAAGATAAGAAAAGGAACAATATTTATTTATATTTTATACTTCATCTATGGAGTATCCATTTTTCATAGGCCTACCTCTACACATTTCGTCTATTTAAATTCATGGCTTATGTAATTTAATATCAGATTCCCATACTGATTTTTAATGTAGTTTTCATTTTAATTGTAAAACATTAGGCTTCATGTTGTTTACGATTTACCTACAGGTCCATGTGAACACGAATACTTATTGTAAGCTGCAACACAAGTGTCTGATAGAATGCTGCATTTATTTATTTGTGTTGTTTATGTTCTTACAATTCATTCCACGTATATGTCTATAGAAATGAAAAATTCATCTTCTTTATTCACCAAGTTTTAATTTGGTTGCATATTTGTAATAATTTATCTTCCTTTAAGTATTTTATTTTAAAGTATTCTATTATAATATAAATTTCTTATTCCAAAGCAGTGCCAAGGATTTTCAGTTATTATACTACATTATCATCCATATTAGAATCTTGTTTTTTCATTCACTTAGGAAACATTATCATTGAAGATTATCTATGAGAAAAAACAGGATTATCTATAAGAAATTCTTAATTTTAAATGATATACAAAGAGATTAAGAAACTTGCATAGGTCAAACAGTTTTTGCATAGATCACAAGGAGACCATGTATTCTCCTTTTTACCCCTAATGTAAGAGAATTTCAAATGAATCTTCTGTGTTTGTGGGGTGGGGGATAAAGGATTGATATTTCCATTGCATTTTGTTTTGAATATACATCTGTGATGGAAATACAGAGTTTAGATTTTTTTTCTGTATATGTTTCTGTTATTAGAAATTTATAATAAACATGTATTACTATTATATTTTCAACAACTTTAAAAAGTTTCTTAAATAATAGGCATTTCTTTGAATTATTTGAATATTCTAGATAAACTGATTATAGATTAATACAGTTGTTAAGTAGAAATAGAAATGTTTCCCCAAATACTCAAAATAGCATAATAGTACAATAAGAGAAAGTAAAATATAGTACATGGACAGTATTTTGAATTTCAAACTTTGAATGCTATTCTATTAACAGAGGTTACATGGTCAAATTTCAGAATATTAGTGAGCTATGAGCTATGTGAACTTCTTTGTTTTGTTTTCATTTGGAAATAGCACCACAAAATTAACCAATAACGCAGGAGAGCTTAGTGCTTAATGGCATGGACTCTGAAGCAGACATTTGGGGGCTTAAATCTTGGCTGTACCTATGACATTAAGAGGATCACTTCACCTACAAATTCATCTATTCATCTGTAAAATTAAAATTACACTTGCCACAGAGTATTCACTAAGTCAAGTGAAAGTGAACTGACTTCAAGAGTTTTTGCAAGTTAATAAACTGGACCCATAATTTTCACATATTTATTCCATTGTACATAATTATTCTTTCCCTACTCTTGAAGATGGTTCACAAAAACAAAAACAAAAACAAAAACAATATTCACTTAATTGAGAAAAATGTGTCAGAGTGATGAATATAAGAAATAAGCCTTCAGGAAATCTTAAGAACTATAACATGAAACACCTCTATTTGTGACCCTTTTTATTTCACTTTATTCTCTAAACAGCTCCCCAGTCCTCATGTACTTTTTACTGGCTAAGTTTACCTCCATGTTTTGAAATGGTGGCAGTAAAGATATTTTAGCACTAAGTTTTCCTAGTAATAGAAAGCAGGTGAAGTGCCGAGGTGGTAGAAATTATATGTTAAAAAAAAGAAGAAGATAGCAGGAGGGGAAGAAGGAAGGCGGGGAAATCGGAGGGGGAAAGGAACCATGAGAGACTATGGACTCTGAGAAACAAACTGAGGGTTCTAGAGGGGAGGGGGTGGAGGGATGGGTTAGCCTGGCGTTGGGTATTAAAGAAGGGCACGTACTGAATGGAGCGCTGGGTGTTATACGCAAACAATGAATCATGGAACACTACATCAAAAACTAATGATGCAACATATGGTGATTAACATAACAATTAAAAAAACCTAAAAAAAATAAAATAAAATGTGAAAATCAAAGGCCATATTCTGATTTCATTATGAGTAAAGAGATGTTTACTGATGGAAGATGTAGAAGGAGAAAACTCAATTTCTGAGAATATTCACCCAAATAGCTTGATAAAGAATATACTGTATTCATATAGAAATAGTTTACCTTCTTAATGTTTTCAGGAAGATCTTAAGAGTCCCAAAAATTAAATAAATTTCTTTTCTTGTGTATTTCCAGAAAACTAAAATTTCACATAACCTTTCCATTTATACACAAGTGTGCAGTTCCTTTATCAGGGACCACTGCATATAGTTGTGCCAGTCACACCCTTTACGTCTTATGGGGCAACATTTACAACATAAACATGAGGAATTTGTGTATATTTTACATATGTTTTCTGGCTAAGAGTAGTAAAATGTCTCCTTCTAACAAAATCCATATGTAAGTCAAGTGTCTTGAGGACACTTGTCTTACATGTACCTCTACCCATATGGCATCTTTATGTGTGTTAGTAAGAGCTAAAAATTTAATAAATGTAAAATTATGACATATTTTAACCCTAAAATATGAAGATCAAATATCAAGTCCTATGCCTAGCCTTTCAACAAAATATATGAGTACTTTTTTAGTTACTCTTATTAAAAGATAGTAATTATAAATAAAAATTTTAAGGATGTAATAATAATAACAAAATTCCAAAGGTCTTTTTTTTTTTTTTCCCTAGAATTCATCACTGCAACTTTGGTACCCACCAGAAGTTAGTATGGCACTTGCATGATATAAACCATTTTAATGTTATTTTTTTAATCATATATAATGAATTTTAATAAAAATGCATCTATGTGAAAAAATTGCTTCATATTTTAATAAAAGTTATACTATAAATATTAGTAATCATTAAATTTCTCTAAGGTGAGTAAACATAAGGAAAACAAAACAAAACAAAAAACAGATTTACCATGAAGAACTTTTTTTTTTTTTAAGATTTTATTTATTTGACAGAGAGAGAGAGTACAAGCAAGGAGAGCTGCAGACTGAGGGAGAGGGAGAAGCAGACTCCTTGCTGAGCAGGGAACCCGATGTGGGACTCGATCCCAGGACCCTGGGATCATGACCTGAACTGAAGGCAGACACTTAACCTACTGAGCCACCCAGATGTCCCAATAACTTTTAAGATTTTATTTATTTATTTATTTATTTATTTATTTATTTATTTATTTATTT
>NW_023270268.1:66574271-66607157 GCF_011800145.1 Mirounga leonina
TTTATTTATTTATTTATTTATTTATTTATTTATTTATTTATTTATTTATTTAAGAGAGAGAGAGAGAGAGAAAGGGCATGACTGGATGGAGGGCAGAGGGAGAGAATCTATAAGTCTTTAAGCAGACTCCCTGCTGAGCACGGAGGGTGAGTGGGGTGGGGGTAGGGGTGTTGTTTGATCCCAGGATCCATGATCTGAGCCGAAACCAATCTGACACTCAACCAACTGAGCCACCCAGGCACCCCACCACAAAGTGCCTTTTATCTATCCTTTAAACAGAATTTGTTCATTGTTGAGTTTATTCAATGGCAAGGTCTCCATTTCTCTTTGTGGTATCATTAAAAATAATTTTTGCCTTAACAAGGCTTTTGAGAATCTCTTTGCAAATGTATTCTTGAACCCTAAGGCTTTCAACAGCTTTTGACGAGAAAGCAGTTAAGGAAAATCATGTAAAAATGACTAAGCAGATGTGAAAAAATTCAAATAGAGCTTTTATAATTGGGATCGATGAAAAGAGAATGCTAACAATGAAACCATACAGAGTAATGAGGAAGTTCAGTTTTCATTAACACGAAATCCACTTCTTTCATCTTCCAACCTCAATAGTGCAACCCAACTAATTTGACTAATCCTCTTATTTACCAGCTCACTTCACCTTCCCATCCCATTCTCAATTCCAGAGACACTAAGGTATGCTGACAACTGTTGGCGGGACCTAATTTTAATCATTCTTAAGACAACTTACAAAAAACATTCATAACTGTAAAAAATAAGGCTTCCAATATCAAAGACCCAAGGCTATAAAACCACTGACAGCCAATATTTTAATATCATCATGTATTGCACTACAAATTGAAATTTGTGTTTGATTTTATCAAATACAACTTTAACTCGGATGTGTTAAGTATCTATATTTTGACCAAAATATAAGTTGTATTTTGAGGTGATTATCAAGACATAGTTCCTAATTTATTCTACCTTTTCTGGAAACCTTAAGGTTGTAGCAAGGTCGTGGATTTACAAACCAATATAGGAGAGATTTGAAGAATTGGAAGTAATATGTTAATTTAGTAAAATGACCATATTTCCAGATATACAAGTATCTTAATTCAATCTTCATTCTTTTCAGTCTATCCTTCATTTAACAGTTAAAATGATCTTTTTCTTATACAAACTTGATCATATCAATACATGCTTAAAACTCTTCAGTGGTTCTCATTAACATAAAGACGTTCTCCACTGACATAGAGCCCAAAATTCTTAGTATTACTTACAAATCCCTTAATAATCTGACATTTGCCTAACTCATTTTTTACAACTTCATTTTTTTACTTTTTTAAAAAAAATTATTTTATTATGTTATATTAATCACCATACATTACATCATTAGTTTTTGATGTAATGTTCCATGATTCATTGTCTGCATATAACAACTTCATTTTTTTACTTGTCATCTTTTACCTTCTAAAATACACTATGTGCCCTCCTATCTCAGGACATTTATTTATTCTAGTTTATTCTACCTGAGTCTTCCTCCCCCTACCCTTTTTCTTACACATGTATATAATATAATATTACTTCCTTAGGTAATACTTCCCTAATTCCAAAGAATATGTTAGTGAAGCGTAAATAGCCTCTTTCTTTCTTAACAAATATCACTTTCATAATTTGATGTATTTGTGTATTATAGTGTATGACCTCCTACTAGACAATAAATTAATAAAGGAAAAGATGTTGGTCTTTCCCTGCTGCTGTATCATCAGCTTTTAAGACCATGCCATCTTCCATCCATGCTAGGTGTGTCTCAAAAAATTGTGTGTTGAATTAGTGAATAATTTAATTAATGTATCTGGTTAATATATCAGAGAGAAATCTCAAACATAGCTCTGTTTTCAGCTCTAGAACTCTTTCCTGTTAGCTGGTTGAGTAGCTAAGTTTAATCATCTTATGTCATTCAAGTTTAAGGGAACAAGAGGAATGCTAGTCGGGGTGTGACTAGCCAAACCCTGACCAGAGTCATTTTGAAAATAGAAACTTATCCATAGTGTGATGGGTTTGCAGCTCTCTACTTCTTTTTTGCTTAGTAGTACTCCTTTGGAAAAGTCCGATTTAAGTAACCTGTTCCAATGAGCAGGTGACTGCATTGTACCAGATGATATATTTATGTGACTTCATTTACATTCAGTCCTTTCCATGACCCTATTTTAAGGTATTCACTGCACATATGGGTAAAATGAAGACCTTGGTGATTAATTATTTTGCAATTATACAGTTTAGTAGGTGGAAGAACTTAGATTGGAGGATTAGAATCCATGACTGGAAAACTCATGTCCTTTTCCTATGCTAAGTTGTAGCAATTCCATCTGTATATGAAGGGAAATATATGAAATATTTGTCTATGAGATAGGAACTACCATCTCCTAATGTAACTTCTCCAAAGGTGAGATGCTGTTTTTGTTGTGTTGTTTTATACAACAGTTCTATATTCCAGATGGAGTGAGTGTACATTTCCTTCCTCTCGGGAGAGTCTACACAGTGTCCTTCATTTTAGAAGAGTTTAACTTTTTAGCTATGAATATATCTACTAGTTGCAATTAGAACTTTATTGTAGATAGGTCACCAGAAACACTCCCTATAAGTAATACACCATTGATAGTGACAAGCCAGATACAAAAGGAACTCTCAAACTTGGATTCATTTTATATGGAACCCTAGAGCAAGTGTATATTTAATCTAAGCTAACTGCAGAGATTTACTCTTATCATTGCCCATGTACTCATTGAAATTACTAAAATATTTTAGCAACAGCTCTAGGAAAAGAAAGTCCATCCTACCATCTAAAAGAATTTACTATGCATAATTCTGCCTGAAAGCTAAACCTCCTTAATGTGGATTTTAATGTCAGTTTTCATTTTAGATTCATATGTAAAGTGCTAATGCTTTTGATTGAAAATATACCTTTAATTAAAAGCATAAGAAGGTTTTTTTTTTTTTTTAATGTTCCCATTTGGGTTAAAACACATAGTAAATCTGTTGGTTGAATACATTCTAGGAATAAAATCATATATTATGTCTCTTCAAAACTGCATACTTTAATTCTTAGTTCAAACCATCTGGGTTGTTTTGTTTGTTTTTTTGTTTGTTTATGGCACAAGATACTACATAATGTCTGATTGCTTCCTGAAGTTTGGAGAGGGAAGAATGATCTAGAGTGGTAATGTCGGGAAGGCCAATATGATAAAAAAATTATTCTGAATTTTCCAACAATATTTATAAGATCTTCTACATGTTAGTAAATGTATATATTAGAAATAAAGTTGTACATTACAAGCTGCACTGAAATACAAAATATATGGTTATGGGAATTAATCACTGATAGATATGCACTTTCCTAGAATTTTAGAAACAAAAAGCCATGCAAATTTATGTTGGGAAACTGGGGGGGACACAAATTTTTTCTTCTTTTTTGATGGAATAAATGAACTAAGAGGTGGTCTTTGTTTTCACACCTTCATTTTAGATACTTTTAAATATTATTTTAAGAGAGGATCCAGTGACATAGCATTCACGATCTACCATTTATTTCTTGGCAGGCATCTGATATTCCTGTAATTGGAAAGATGAGGAATCTTTGTTTCTTCTTACTATTCTACTAGCTATTCAACTAGTTGTGCTTTTCTAGTTTTTCAGTCGAGTTTTTTTTCTTTGTTCTCCAACATTACCTCTGTTTACACCCTTGAAAACATTCTCTATTAAAAAAAAAAAATTCTACTTTGAAAAGAACCAGGTAAAGATAGTGCCCCCACCTACCTCCAGCCTTACCAGAATCCATAAAACCATTAAAAAATTTGTGAAGAAATGCATATACTCAGAAAAAAAAGAAGGGGGACTTACTGTTGTTAGTTTGTAATTAACATCTTAACTCCTATGTGTTACACATTCATCATCAGGTGTGTTTGAAAAAAAAAATCCTATTTCACCCTGCTAGAACTTAATGAGAGAGTAAGATTAGGGAGGTTGTCACATCTCAATGAAAGATGTGAGAGATGCTAGTTAAAATATGTTGTTACCAGTGAAAAATCATGAATATTTGCTTAGGAATCTTTATATGAAATTGAAAAATAACCTCAGTTTGAGAGAAACAAATTAGCCTTTCCTATTCCTGATACACTTAACCATCTTCTACCACATAAATACAGTGTGTATCATTTAGAGCTTAGTGGATAAGCAAGAATGTTTCGGCACTGTTGGTGGGAATGGAAACTGGTGCAGCCACTATGCAAAATAGTATGGAGTTTTTAATTTAAAAAATTAAAAATAGAACCACCATATTATTCTGCAATCCCACTTCTGGGTATAGATCCAAAGAAAACAAAAACAGTATATCAAAGAGATATCTGCACTTCCATGTTGATAGCAACATTATTCTCAATAGTCAAGATGTGGAAACAACCTAAATGGTTGTCAACAGGAGAATGGATGAGGAAACTGAGATATATATGCACACACACACATATACACAATGGAATACACAAAGGCGGACGCTTAACTGACTGAGCCATCCAGGCACCCCTCAGAAAATCTTTTTAAAACTATCTCCAGTCCATAATTCTAACTTCATAGAAGAATTTTAAAGGATCTTAACATGGTATATATATTTTGTATTATTTTCCTTAAAAAACTCCTTAGAATTTGGAGAACCTGGGTGGCTCAGTCAGTTAAGCGTCTGCCTTCGGCTTGGGTCCTGATCCCAGGGTCCTGGGATTAAGCCCCGTGTCAGGCTCCCTGCTCAGTGGAAAGTCTGCTTCTCCCTCTCCCACTCCCCCTGCTCGTGCTCTCTCTCTCTCTCTCTCACTCACTCTCTCTGTTAAATAAATAAATAAAAATCTTTAAAAAATCCCAAACTTCTTAGAATTTGTTATTACAGGGTAAAATTTAATTGCCTTTTCTAGTGTCACTTTCTGTGTGTAAGGTCCTTAAAGTAGTTTGTAACCAGTCTCACTTTTACATGTTACTGGTTTTGATAATAATTAAAAAGCTTTTTGCAATGTTTGTATTTTCTCAAGGTTCAACTGTTTTATTTAAATTACTTGATCAAGTTGATAAACCCAAAACATTTTAAAAGTATACAAAACCAATTTTTAATTAAACAATACAGAAATATGTTCAATCTGTGTGTCTGTACAAGTCATTGCCATCTTTGAATTGAGCACTCCATTTTATCTAGAACCTTCCACAATACAACACCTCACATAATACATCATGTATGTAATCAAGCTTTTATTTTTTAGAATTAGGGATTGCAACATCCTAAATAAAGCTTTATTTATTCTTGTGGATATTTGAATTTTGCTTAGACAAAGAATCCAGTTTTTTTTCTTGCTTCCCAAGTATTTTTTATTTCATTTTCCATGTGGAATGCTTAAGCTCTTCTCCATCACTTTGGGTTATCACAGGCCCCACTTCTCTTACAAAGCCTTCTCCAACTATCCTAGGTGACTTGGATCTCTCATTGAAAATCCACTGTAATCATTTTGTTGTTGTTGTTGTTGTTTCACACACATAATTTGTATCTTTACAAAGCAAATTAAATACAAGGATTATGTTTTATCCTTCTTTGATATCTCTGTTTTTAGTTTCTCTTTTCCTCCACCAAAATCAAGGAATAGACACCTAAAATTCACTTTAAAATATTTTATGATTAAATCATTTTATAATACAGTAAATCGTAACACATAGTAGAAATTTAATATATATATGTGTTTTACAAATGAACAAATGAAGTACTGAAACATTTTTTCTATACATATCAGAAAGCCTTAAAACCTGGCTTATGTTCCTACAATTAACCCAAGTCAATCTATGATAGTATGGCATGAGTGAGATAACCAGAAAATTGTGGCTTGCTGTTCTGTTACTTGATAGAGCTGGTCAGGGAAAATTTCCAATTCTTAGTATGCTTGTAAGAACATTTAGCAGGCTGCAGTTATTGCATGCTTTCTATTTTCTTTCCTTTGAAAGCCTGTGACATCAGCTACTTTTATAACTTTAAAACCACCATGTCAGCCTTTAAATTCCTTCAAATGTCTCAAGGAGAAATAGGCAGAGAGAGTAAAAGGAAAATAATCTGGATAAAAATGAATTAACTTTGAAGAGTTCTTCAAGCCCCACTCACCTACCCATCCCCTGCCCCACCAACTTCTACAGGTGACACCTAGGGGGTCATCAGAAACATGAACCGTTCTTATAGGGAAAGTTTAGGTAATGTTTAGTGCGTTTAT
This sequence comes from Mirounga leonina, assembly GCF_011800145.1. Lineage (NCBI taxonomy): Eukaryota > Metazoa > Chordata > Mammalia > Carnivora > Phocidae > Mirounga > Mirounga leonina. The sequence goes on from NW_023270268.1 coordinate 66,580,553, forward strand.
TCAGCAACATGGCATCTCTTAATTGAGGAAATTTCAGTGGGTGGTGAAGGGAGGGGTAATGCTGTAGTTCTGCAATTTTGATTCTTTTTAGCCTCTGTCCCAATGTCTTCAAGTTTGTGACTCAACCTTTTATTTTTATTTTGGTGGGAGGGAGAGGGTGGCTGTCTTTTCTTTCAAGAATGAAATATACAGATATTATCTCTGTTTTGATATCTACTTTTCTTCATTCCCCAATTATTCAGGATTTGTTCTCTAACAGAAATTCAACAGTAACAGAATCAGCAATGACAGCGATCAATACTAATTTTTTAATTCTGACAAAAGCAGGGCTACAAGGAGATATAGACACAACATTTGTTTCAACATTGATAAGTTGAGGGGAATGGGAAATGGACTCAAATTAAAATATCTGTATCTATTTCTATATTTATAAATATTTATGTTCTTTATATATGTATACATAAAGAATACAAAATATTCTTCTAAGGATTCAGATGAACTCCATAGCCATTTGCATGCATGTTTTAGGATTCAGTGTATGCTATACTAAAAACAGCATGATGACCTCTTGACCTCTCCTTCCCTTACACTTGTAGGTTGCTTAGGCAGTTAGGAAGCACAAAGAAGTATAAATCTCAAATAAAATGTGACTGCAGTTTATATTTTCTACCTGAAAAATATTCATTATATTTGCTGCTGTCATCTGGATTACCTAAAATAAGAATCTGTGACGTTAACAGAAGTTACTTCTTCAATGTACTTTACAAAGAGCCTTTGTTCTATCAGACAGGTCTCACATGCAGTTGGCACTCATTTTATGTTCATTCTCTTCCTCCTATTAGAGAAATAAAACATTTCTGCCAACAGAAAGAGCCTTCCATATCAATGCTGAAGCGAGAGAGAACATAATTTATCATTGTGTAAGCATTTAACAGATTTACTTATACATAAGCACAAAATTGACTACAGAGTTAGGGCAAAGTTTCATACAGTTGATACCGAAAAGTACAAGACAGAACAATAACTTTTCTTATCTGTTGGAGGGACAAGGATCTGCACCTTGTGTCTGTTTCCTGAACATCTTACCAGAGACCCCCGAACTATTTCTGGAAGTATGTTTTAACATGTCTGGTGGTCATTTGGTTGTTATCTTGGAGATATTTCTACATTGTACAACTGGGAACTAGGCTTAATCTCTAGAGAGATTTATCTCTATCCTAAAGCAATGCCTGTTCTTGGAAGGTTTAAGAATCAGATTCTTCCATCAGATAGAATAAACAATGTTTCATAACAGAAAAGGGAAAAATGATATAAAACCTGTGTTTTGATATGTATGTTTGGGCACTAAATTGTCCTTGTGTTTGGGGGAAGGGGGAAGGTATTGTGGTACGTTTGGAGTCTGGATTCAGGTGTGTGAATTGTCTAAAGTCCAGGTTGGAGATGCAGCATCTTTATTGTTGACTGTCAGTTAAACCCCAATAAGGTACTGCAAAGAGCCTCATTCTGTGGACACAGAAAAAGTGAAAAATGTCTCTTTTGTCTTGAGACTTTTTCCTCAAGTCTAAATCAATTCTTCAGGTTTGTTTGTCAGTTTTTAAAATACAAGCAAGCTCTCTACCTGTCAGTGACACTGAAGAAGAGGCAAGATACAAATATTCATGTCAAAATACCTGGTCAGTTAATTCAGGAAATTATTTAGGCATTTTTTTCAGATTTTTTTCAGATTTTTAACTGGACTGACAAATTATTTTAATGTCCTATAAATGTTACACAATAGGAAACTTATGGTGGATTGATAAATGGCAGTTGATGGAAACAGTTTTTATGTCTGGGTGAACTCACCTCAACATATTTACTGCTTTTAAGTGTGCTAAGAACACTTAAGTGGTACTCTCAGAAAATTTCAGTTCTACACTACGATATTATCAGCTATAGTCACTATGTTATACACTAGATCCTCAGACCTTATTCATCTCATAAAAGAAAGTTTGTACCCTTTAACTAGCCTCTCTCTCTTTCCCTGGCCCAGCCCCTGGCAACCATCCTTCTATTCTTTGTTTCTATGAGTTTCTTTGTTTGTTTGGTTAAGACTCCACATATGTGATACCTGCAGTGTTTGTTTTTCTCTGTCTAGCTTATTTCACTTAGCATAATGCTCCCTCAGGTTCATCCATGTTGTTGTAAACGGCAGAATTTCCTTCTGTTTTTTTTTAGGCTGAATAATATTCCATAGTATATATTTATACTACATTTTTTTATCCAATCATCTGTTGATGAATACTTAGGTTGTCTCCTTGTCTCAGCTATTGTGAATAATATTCTAAGGAATAAGGGAGTGCAGATATCTTTTCGAGATACTGATTTCATTACTCTTGAATATATTGCTGGGAGTGGGATTGCTGAATCATTAGGGTAGTTCTATTTTTAATTTTTTGACGAACCTCCGTACTGTTTTCCATAGTGCTGTGCCAATTTACATTCCCACCAGTAGTGCACAAGGTTTACCTTTCCTCCACATCCTCACCAGCATTTGTATCTCTTGCCTTTTTTGTAATAGTCATCCTAACGAGTGTAAGGTGATCTCTCCGTTGTGATTCTGATTTACATTTTCCTGATAATTAGTGATGTTGAACAACTTTTTATGTATCCTTTGGTTATTTGTAGGTCTTCTTTGGAAAAAATGTCTCTTTAGGTCTTTTGCCCATTTTTTTAATCAAATGATGATGATGATGATGATGATTGCTATTAAGTTTTATGAGTTCCTTTTATATTTTGGATATTAACTGCTTATCAAAAAAGTGGTTTGCAAATATTTTCTCCCATTCCATAGGTTGTATTTCATTTTGTTGATGGCTTCTTTGGCTGTACAGAAGCATTTTGGTTTCATGTAGTTTCACTTGTTTATTTTTTATTATTATTATTTTTTTAAAGATTTTATTTATTTATTTGAGAGAGAGAGAGAGAGATAGTGAAAGAGAGCATGAATAGTGGGGGAGGGAGAAGCAGGGAGCCTGACACGGGGCTCAATCCCAGGACCCCGGGATCATGACCTGAGCCAAAGGCAGATGCTTAACTGACTGAGCCACCCAAGCGCCCCTCACTTGTTTATTTTTGCTTTTGTTGCCTTTGCTTTTGGTGTACATGAAAAAAGAAAAAAAAACAAAAACAAAAACAAACATTGCCAAGACTAATGTCAAAGAGTACAGTCTCTGTTTTCTTCTAGTAGTTTATGATTTCAGTTCTTACATTCAAGTCTTTAATCCCTTTTGAGTTTATTTTTGTGGATGGTGTAAGGTAAGGGTTAGGTTTTATTTATTCTTTTGCATGTGGCTGTCAGGTTTCTTAACACCATTTATTGAACAGATTGTTTCTTCCTACTGTGTCTTCTTGGCTCCTTGTCAAAAATTAATTAACTATATATACATAGGTTTATTTCTGGACTCTCTATTCTGTTGTATTTATCTATGTGTCTGTTTTTGTGCCAATATCATACTGTTTGAGTTACTATAGTTTTATAATATAATTTGAAGTTAGGATGTGTGATGCCCCCAACTTTCTTTTCCTCAAGATTATTTTCACTATTTGAGATCTTTTGTGGTTTCATATGAATTTTATTATTGTTTTTTTTTCTATTTTTATGAAAAATGCCATTGGGATTTTAACAGGGATTGCACTGAATATGTAGATCGCTTTGGTGTTATGGACATTTTAACAATTTTAACTCTCCCGATCCATGAGCATTAGGTAGCTTTCCATTTATTTGTGTCTTCTTCAGTCTCTTTCATCAATGTTTTATAGTTTCCAGGGGACAGATTTTTCATCTGCTTGTTTAAATTTATTCTTAAAGGGCACCTGGGTGGCTCAGTCGTTAAGCGTCTGCCTTCGGCTCAGGTCATGATCCCAGGGTCCTGGGATCGAGCCCCACATCGGGCTCCCTGCTCGGCGCGAGGCCTGCTTCTCCCTCTCCCACTCCCCCTGCTTGTGTTTCCTCTCTCGCTGTCTCTCTCTCTGTCAAATAAATAAATAAAATCTTAAAAAAAAATTTATTCTTAAGTATTGCAAATGTTTTGATACTATTATAAATGATATTGTTTCCTTAATTTTTCTTTCAAAGAGTTCATTGTTAATGTATAGAAACACAACTGATTTTTGTATATTGATTTAGCATCCTGCAACTTTATTTAATTAGTTTATCAGTTCTAACAATTTTTTGGTGGAGTCTCTTCTGTATGTAATATCACATCATCCACAAACAGCAAGAATCTTATTTCTTCCTTTCTAATTTGAATGGATCTAAAGCATATTTAATTAAATGATTGTAAAACACCTAACAAGCCACTACCATTAAAAAAAATCACTTTCATAATCTTTCATTCTTATGTAGCTAAACTTTCTGTTTCATAAAATGTTTATTGAAATACCACACACGCAAGGAAAAACACACAAAGTATAAGCATACTACTAAATGACTTTAATATACCTCTGTTGCTGGTACCCAGAAGCCATCCTTATAGCTTCTCTCTATCACTGAGCCCTAAGAAAAACAGCTTTCCTGACTTCTATTGGAATAGTTTAATTTTATCTGTTTTGAACTACATTTAGTAGACTCAATAGTATATACACTTAGTGCTTGCCTTCTTTGGCTCAATATTATATTTGTGAGAGATTTATTCAGATTGCTGTTGTCTGTCATTATAGTTTTACTCATTCTTATTGCTGTACAGCCTTTCATTATATGAATATATACCACAATCTGTTGATACATGCTATAGTTGCTTGCTATTTGAGTTCTTTCTATTTTGGAATTATTATGAATGGTGCTGTTGTGAGCATTCTTGTACAAGTCTTTTGGTGAACTTATGTACCAACTGCTGGTGGATATAAAGGAAAGAGTGGAATTGCTATGTCTTAGAGTATTCTTATTTATGGAGTTACTATACATGGAAATCAAACTGGGTTGAAGCTGTGGTGTCAATGTAGTTTCTCAGAAACAGTTCTTTTGAGAATGAGAACAGAGTTAAAGCACTGCTAGAATAGGTACTTCTTGAAGGATATGATGTCCACCCAGGCTGTAAGAAAGAGTTTTATAACAGAGACTCAGCAGAACTAGAGCTTTGAAGACTCTTATGTGTCTAAGAATCAAAATAGTGAGCCAGGTTTTCCAGAGCTATGTACTAAATTCATTCTTTCCCTAAGTACTTGTGGGGCTATCTCTATAACATCTATAGATCTACTAGATTTTCTATCTTATTCCATTGTTTGTTTCTGTAGCAGTGCTACACCTTTTATTTTTATGTGTTTGTAATATGTATTTACATTTGGTAATGCCAGTCTTCTTATTTTTCCAAATTGTTTTAGTTATATTTTACAAACATTTTAAAATTAATTTTAATTTAAAACTCATTATGTGGAAATTTGCCATATTAATAATGTTGTCTTGTTCCATGAATGATGCCTATGTTTCTTCATTTATTCAGGTCTTTTTTCATGTCTTTACTTTAATAGAGTGTTAATTATTTCCCCATAAAAGTGTTCTGAGTTATTTTCCAAATTAATTCAAAGATACTTTATTAGTTGATTGTTATTGTAAATAGTACTTAATTTTCTCTTGCATTTTTCTTTTAAAAATTAATGAGTACATATTTCAAGTATCCAGCATAGGAAAAAAAAAAATGACATCAATGTCACCTATATACTCAGCAAGAGAAAACAGTTGCCTCAGACTATAAAAACTGCATTTTTAAGTGCTTATTATACATGAGGCACTCGTATAAATGCTTTTACATGTGTTAACTCAGTAACTCTCATAACAATATAATAAGGAAAGTACAATTATCACCACTTTATAGTTGAGAGAACTGAGACAGAGGGAGGTCACATAATTTGTGGAAGTTATACAGTTGGTGACTCTGAGAATTTGAATTCCAGCCCATGCCTTTTGGCTCCAAAGCATGTGCTCTTACCCACAGTGCCATGCATTGCTAAGTAACTGAATTGTTACAGATGGAGCTAAAGCCTCATCCTTCATAAAACCCTACCACATCTGGCAGTGCATAGTCTCCATCTTGTGGGATAGAGTGGGAGGAAGTACAAGATCCCTGAGAAATGGAGTGTGTACATTTGTCTTTGAATCCCCAATGACTAGCATCTTGCCTAGGACAGAATATAGTCTCAGTAAATGTGGTTTGAATAAATCTATCCTTGTCATGGCAAATGAATACTGGAAAAGAGAAAAATTTGGGCCGTGTCCCTACAATTTTCCACTTACTGATCTTGTTATAAACTCTAATAATTTGTTTCTTTCAATATTAACATTCTATGTTTATGTTATCATATGAGCATCTCATGATATATCAGAGTTAAACACATTTAATGTTTTAATTTTTAATGTTTACTCACCAGGATTTGGACATGACCCCTTTCTGGACTTATATAAATTTTAGGAAAAGAAATGGGTGAGTTTCTAGAGTGTAATCAATAGTTATAATCAATCCAAGATCTCCATAGCAGCTGTAGGAATTATGTATCTGCCTATATTCTATACTTACTCTCACCAGAAATCTCTATACCTATATTACTGTTCTCCAGAAAAATAGAACCAATAGGATATATATGTATATGTGCACACACGTATATATAAAGAATTCATTGTATATATAGGAATATATATTTTTCTATATATACATAATATATAGAGGTATAGAAAATAGAAATAGAAAAAATATATTTTAGATATATTTTTATATCTAGAAATATAGAAATATATAGAAAATAATATATAGAGGGTGCCTCAGTGGCTTGGTCCAGTAAATGTCTGCCTTCGACTCAGGTCCTGATCCCAGGGTCCTGGGATCAAGTCCTGCCTTAGGCTCCCTGCTCAAGGGGGAGTCTGCTTCTCCCTCTACCCTTCCCCCCTGCTTGTGATCTCTCTCTCATGCTCTCTGTCAGATAAATAAAATCTTTAAAGAAATTAAAAAAAAATATATAGAAATATTTCTATATTGTGTGTGTGTATACACACACAAATACACACACAAACACACACACATACTTTACATATATACATATATATATAAAGGATTTATTATGGTGATTGGAAAGTCCTAATGTCCCAAAATATGAAAGGTGAGTTGGCAAGCTGGAGACCCAGGAGAGCTGATGGTATAGTTCTAGTCCCAAAGCTGGCAGGTTTGAGACCCAAGAAACGTCAATGTTTCAGTTGGAGTTCAAAGGCAGGAAAAAGCCTTACTTGAAAGAATGTCAGGCAGGAGCAGTTCTTTCTTACTCAGAGGAGGTTCAGTCTTTTTGTTTTATTCAGGCTTTCGACTGTTGGATGAGACCGACCCACAATAGGGAAGGCAATTTGCTTTTTCATTCTACCAATTTAAATGTTCGTCTCATCCAAAAACACCCTCACACAAATACCCAGGATAATGTTTGACCAAATAATGGGCACTCCATGACCTAGTCAAGTCAACACATAGTATTAACCACTATAACATCTCAAATTAAATATGTGTCGGAAAGCAGCATGATTCTTCAATTTATCCATCCATCCTTTGTTTTCCTTGCAACTCCTCCGCCAGGGATGTTTCTACAGATTGATATCCAGATGGTTATTCAGTCAACAAACACTCCAGTATACCACAGCCAGTTGTTCAGGATCTATTCTGATTGGTCAGTTTCCTTGGTGCATGGTAGTTAAATATTTCTCATATTATTCTTGAATAGAACCTAGATATATTCTGGTAGCATGATTGTATTATTGTGGGATGCTGAACTGTATTTGTGCCAAACTAAATCTGTTACTGTATTTTTGCCAAACTAAATCTGTAATTACTCTTTTTCTTTGAGCATTTGAACTCCGGATGTCTTCCAAGAAGCTTTTTCTACTTTTTCATTTTGGTAAAACTGACTATTTAGGAGGTCAGAAGAGAGAAAACTGCTGATTGATAGGCTCTTGAAAGCAAGCATGACAAAATAAGGATAGTGTGGAAAACCTAGTAAAAATTGATATATTTGAAGTTTAGTATACTTGTTATTTCTAATGAATTGTGACTTAGATAATTTTTATAGGGTCTGTGTAAGATTTTTAGAGCTCATCTCTAATATTAAATATTATATTTGTAATGTCTTTTGCTGTGTCATGATCAGCAAGAAAATAAATATCTTTTGACATCTTTTCATAAATATCAATTATTATTTTAAAAATACAGATTGCTCTGTGAAATTTTTAGATTTTAAGGAATTAGCTGATATGCTATGAAGTTTCAAATAAATATATGTTATACTAAAACTAAACTGAAGTTTGAGGTATTTGTACCACTTTATCTCAAGATTTCTATAAAACTATGGCAATCAAGACAGTGTAGTATTAGAATAAGGTTGAATACACAGGTCAGTGGATAGAGTCTAGGAAAAAAATGAAATATTACTCTACAATAAAAAGGAAATATAGGCAAGAAAACAATGAATCTAAAAAATATTAAACTAAACAAAACAGATCTGAAAAATTATACATTATGTTATTCCATTTATATCAAATTTAAAAAAAAAGCAAATCTAATCAATGGAGACAGAAAGTAGATTAGTGATTGGTGATTTGACAGCAAAGGGACAGAAGGAACCTTTTGGGAGTGATAGAAATATTCTATACTTTGTTAGTGGTGGTGGATACATGGGCACCTATATTTTTCAAAACTGTTGAAATATACACTTAAAAACTAATAAATTTTATCATATGGAAACTATAACTCAATAAAGTTTATTTAAAATATAAGACAAGGGGGCACCTGGGTGGCTCAGTCAGTTAAGCGCCTGCCTTGGGCTGAGGTCATGATCCCAGGGTCCTGGGATCGAGTCCCACATCGGGCTCCCTGCTCAGCGGGAAGCCTGCTTCTCCCTCTCCCTCTGCTGCTCCCCCCTGCTTGTACTCTCTCTCTTTCTGTCAAATAAATAAATAAAATCTTTAAAATTGAAAAATAAATAAAATAAAAAACAAAATGGAAGTTTGTAAACCTTACTGTAACAACTGAATAGGATGTTAAATTACATAGGCTCTTCCAAGATCTCCATGTCTTCTTGTCTTCTTAGTGATAGGAAAGTTAAATATATATCTTCCAATTTCGATGGAGAAAGAGAGATCATGTATTTTTTTTCTCTACCACCAAGACTTTCCTCCAAGCAATAACTTTATTGGGAAAAATAACAATATAAATTTCTTTGGGCAATAATGCTATTATATATAGGTGTATATATATATATATATATATATATATGTACATTTTATATAAGCATATATATAAGCATTATAATGAACTATTTTTACATTTCTCCTCTGCTGGTTTTCTTTAGACTGAAAGTAAGCTGCAAGTATGTCTATTTGGTTTATTAGCATGAATGTCTATTGACCAATAATTGAGTAGAAAATAATTTTATGTGAGTTCATTTCAGAGCCAAACAAAACTGTTTTTTTTAAATTTTTTATTATGTTAATCACCATACATTACATCATTAATTTTTGAAGTAGTGTTCCATGATTCGTTGTTTGCGTATAACACCCAGTGCTTTATTTGCTTGGAATCCTAAGGTATACAGCCCCCTAAACATTCAGGTGTTACTGAATGCTTGTAATTACTTCCAAATACAAGCATATTCTGGTGACAGTTGATTTGATCTAAATTAGAGGGGTTTTTTTCCATTCATTATGTTTTATTACTTACTTGTATCTATTTTTCTAATAAGAATGATAAATAAGTTTATCTTGCAATACTTATTTACTTAAAGATAAGCTCTACTGAGTAATTAAAGATCAGATGTCTACTGAGTAATTAAAGATCAGATGTCTAATTTTTAAGTGAATGTAAAATATTAATTGGCTAGTTTATTCGAACTCATATATACCTACCCATGCCTGGAGTTACAAATGTAATTCAAGCTGGAAATAATTAAGACAGAACAGAGTTGTTTAAATGTTTTCAAAATAATATGTTTGAAATACTAGAGAATAAGCTGATAATTTTAGGGTTTTTTTGTGACACACAAAAAGTGTGACACACAGGAACTTCATCTCAAGGAATGAAAAGTCCTGAGTATTCACAGAATTTTATTGGGGTAGGATATACATTAGTGCAATGATATTTATGCGGTGACATAATGGTGAGAGGAAAGGGAATCCACAAATCAGGACTGTTGAAAGCAATCACATTTAAAACATCTATCAGAGGTTCTAAAGCTGCAATTACCAGTGTACTAAATGCGTATTAGTGATTAAAAGACTGAGGATAATTGTTATATTTTTATGAGTTTTAAAAACATGTACTAATAAAGGCTCATTTATTCATATATACAAGGCAAATACAATTTCTAAATTCTTTTTAATCTCTTATTAATCTGCAATATACTGTATATATTAGCCTTGCAGATAGTTTTACAAAATTATTCAGAGGATGCCATTTGAACAACAGAACTCGCACTGACTTCATTCCCATATGTTGAAATGTACTAGCGCTCTCTTCCTCATCAGATATCCTTCCTTTGATGTCTTCATCACTTGAATAAAAGCACCAGACTTTGACCTATTGGCTATATATACAGAGTTTGCCACCTGGCACAAATTCCCACATCAATTTAAATGAAAATGAACAAATATGAAAAGCAAAGCCCGGCAAATGACTGGTAGGCATTATGAAGAATTCTGCCCTAGTCTTTTTGCCTAAAGTCTTTGAGGACTACCCTGATTTATAGTTTTAGGTCATGGGAATATAAGCTAGTATTTATCTTTGTGGCAGCTTTAAAATATATCGGTACTTTGAATGATAGAAACTTGGTATGTGTGTGTGGAGTGATTTTTGTGGCCTGCCATTTTTTATCTTGGTAAATTCTAGCTACAAAGTGCTTAACTCTTTGGTTTGGTCTATGGATAATTGTCACTATTTGTCAATGGCACACAATAAATTGAGCCTCTGCAAATGCATGGTCAGTCATCTGATTGTGAGTTGGGATTTAAATAATCTTTTTTGACACCCAAGGGGATTCTAGATTTACCAGATTCATTCTGGAGCCACTCTGAGAATTCAGTCATCCATTCAGCGAATGTTCAATGATCAGCAATGTAGTAGGCTGTGTGCAAGAGTCCAGGGATATAAAAATGGAAAGAACTTGGTTACCGCTGCGAAAGAATTTAATCTAATTGTGGCTGTGTACAGTCCAGCAGAGGAAGATATAATCTTTTTCAGACTCTCACCTTGTGATCAGTTCTCTTGGAGCTGGGCTTGTTTCTGTAAGTAGGTGGACTTGCAGGGGAAAAGCTGCAGAGTAGATATCAGATAGCCACAGCTACCAAGTTCAAGCCACGGCCTGAACTTCAGATATGTCTTCTGAATGGAGTACTTAATATATATTGCCACACATTTGTTTTGAAGTTTAAATAATATATCTAAAGTGCTTAGCCTGCTGCATGTCACATGGCAATTAATTAGTAGCAATCATTATCACTATGAATATAGAAAAAAATTAGCAAACTAACTTTTTTTTTTTTCTGAATATATATAAATTTTCCAGGAGAGCTCATTTTCTTGAGCAACCCAATGTGTGGCCTCAGGTCTGTTAGCCCAAGCAGTTCAGAGCACTAGACTTGATTGGCCCTTGATCTTCAGGTCATGAAGCCAAAGGCATCACAAAGAATGGGCAAAGCCAGACCATGCCAGGCAGAGCATTTCCAACATCTCAGGCCACATTCACTAGCAACAGATACTAGGGAAGAGGAAAAGAATCCAGGGAAATGAAATGTTAGCCAGAGAATTTGATAGAGTATTTGGGAGCAGGATCCTGGAGAAATTCCCTAAAGACCTAGAACATAGTCGGTGGAGTAGAAGTTGCTAAGGGCACCAAGATAGCCCAGCCAAAAGAAAAATATGGTGAATTTTTTTTTATAGGTATGATCTATGGCTCTGGGGGTGGGTCAGCCTGTCCAAGATCATATAGCTTGTGGGTTTCAGAGTCAGGATTCCAACTCAACTCAAGCCTGTTGATAAGCACTATTTATAGTTTAAGAGGAAAATAAAAAGCTTCTTTTTGTGAAACTAGAAATAAAGGCAATGTATGAAAAGAGCTTCATGGGTTTACTGTGAGGGATTACATGAGTTAATATATATAGTCATGCTGAAGAATATCTGGCATAGAATATGTGTTCAGCAAATGTTAACATCATTATATATTTCCAGAAATTCAGGGACAAAGAAACATACGCATAGACTGTCTTGTCACTGATAATACCATATGAAAATAAATTAGCTGATCATCTGTATTCTCTGCATGTTTACGGAGAGTTTCAAATGCTTCATCAAACAGTAGACTGGTGTTGTCTTTATCATAATGTCTGCAAAGAGGGGTTATCCATCACAGTCCAACCCACTGAGTGATGGACTACTCTGTTTAGATGCTCTGTTAGATGCTTCACCTTAACTAAACATGGACAAACCTGAACCCATTTCTTCCCTCTACCCTTGCCAATTCTGTATTTTTTTTTCACCCTTGTGGAGCACAGCAATATACCTTCTTACACAAGTTAGAAATCAGTAAGTCACCTTGGTTCTTCAAATTTCCTTCATGCCCTAGTAAAAAAAAAAAAAAAAAGCTATCAAGGCTTACAACTTTAAACCATGCCTTTAATCCTTCCTGTCTTCCCCAGCTGTGCTTCTGCTCCACAGGTGCGGCTTTCCCTGGCTCTGGGCCTCTTTCATTCACACATACTCTCTGTGCTCCTGCTAGAGCATTCTCCAGAAACAATCTGACAATGATGCTTCCCTGCTTAAGTCTGTCAGTTCCCCACACCCATGGTCCCATACTCTTCCATGATTCTCAAACATCTTCAGGACAAATATCTGAAGTCCTAATGCAGTCATACAAAGACTTCCATAATCTGACCCTTTTGACTTTTCCAGCCTCGACACTCATCATTTCCTGCCTCATACTTTTTCATCAATCAAAATTAACTGATCATAATCCTCATGCAAACCCATGCTTTTGTGTTTTTGCTACTGTTGTGTCCCTGTTTGGAAAGCACTTTCCCAGTGACCAAAAGCTTTCAGACTTGGTCTAGTCTCAGCTATCATAGGAAGCTTTCTTACCCTAAATGCCTAATTAAGGATCCCTTCTCTATTTTCTTATAAAAACCCCGTTCATATCTGTATCATTTCCCTGACTATAATATTAGATTTGCCATATCCTCTGAGGACACAGTCTATAACTAACTTCTCTTTGCATTCATTAGATCAATGGCCCACAACCAGCATCCATTTGGAAATATGTAGGGCATATTTTGGTTGTCATAATGGCTAAGAGGCACTACAGGTTGTAAATGGCCAGGGACAGAGATTCTACACTCTGCATTGGGTGGAACAATCCCACAAGAGGAAGAGCTGTTTTGCCAAAATTCCAAATATGTCTCCTATAAGAAGTTCTGCATTTGACTATATACATCATGAAGGCATTTTATCTCAAGACTCAAAACAGCTGGGTCTCACCACAGATCTGCTAAACCAGATCTTAGGCATGTATGTATTTAAACAGTTTCCCAAGTAACTCTGATATACCTTCCTTTTTTTTCTTTTTCTTTTGAGCAAACATTTTATTGAGCTATAATTATACATACAGGGCATACATACATACCTGCTGTTTAGAAGTCACTAATATAGCCCCATGTTTTTTTCTTTTACCCTGGCCAACAGGAAGCTCAGATTTAATGTCCAAGAAGACTAGTATTTCTATCTTTCTCTTGGAAGATATATTTATTCCTCATGTCCCATCAGAATTTCTTCTGTAAATTTCCAGATTATATTTTGAATGTGCTCACAGTATAAATGCTAAATAATAAAAATAATTGCAATGAATTTTATTAGGATGTACATGAGTGAGGCTGTACATTGGGCTGCCTCTCAGAGTTTTACCAAGAGAAATGGAGTGACTTCATTCTCTACACTTCAGGGAGGAAGTTGTTACCTTTAATGACTGATAGGTTGGCTGATGTCCATGGGAGGAGCAAGAGCAGATGACTTAGAATGGCCATGTGGGCGCTTGAATAATCCCCCAGCCTGGCTTATGTAAAAAGCTACAGAAGGGCTCTAGAGCAAGAGTTGGCAAACTTTGGCCATGGGCCAAATCCATCTCACATCCAGTGTTTGCCAGTAAAGTTTTATTGGAACATAGTCACTAGCCCATAGGTATTGTCTATGGCTCTCTTTGTGCTGCTGTGGCAGAGCAAAGTAGTTACAGCAACCATACGACATGCAATGCCTAAAATATTTACTATTTGGCCCTTACAGAAAACATTTGCTGACTTCTGTTCTAAAGCAATGCTTCCAGCAAAAAGCCGACAGAAAATTAAGTGTTCAACTCAGTACTCCTTTTTATTTAACCATGTTAGTGTATCAAAACAAATGATCAGCTGCAATCACCAGAATAAAATTCCAAAATAAAATATAGTTTTGTTTCCAGGGATGTATTTTAAGCTGCAATTTTCAGCATGGACTGCTAAAAACTTCCTCATGTTGTTTATGAACCACTTTATAGAGCAGCATTTATGAATGAGCAATTGGATCCTAAGCAAAAGTGATTTATCTGGCAAAATTGCTTTTTTCTATTTGTCTAATTTGGAGAGTATGCCTTTATCAGATTCTGCCCAGTGTTTAGTCATTTTTGTTGCATTTTAGGTATAACTTTATTGTGGTATTACTCACTAACCGTGGGTAATTCACATTAAATTTACCTGATACTTGATGTTACTCTAGCCACTTGTGGATTTGGTTTTGTGGTATTTCTGTCAGTGGCACATACTTATAACAGTGCAGGTTGGGTAACTTATCTTGCAGCAAACTAATGTACACATTTTCCATTTTACCTAAAAATATTATTTTAATTTCTTTTAGGTAGAAATCTAGCGTTGTCACATATGATGGATTCTGAAAATTTCATGCCTATGAACACATTGTCTCCCTTTGAAAAAGTGGCTGGAAATGATTGCACATAATTTTTGCTAGTTCTTGTGTCCCAAACCCTACAACAATGCCTGGTATAAAGCACCCCCCCCCCCAAATAAGTACATGCTGAATGATAGCTGAATTAATGAATAATGCATTTCCATTTCATAACTTCCACAAATAAGACATGAGGGGAGAAAGCAGCAAAATACTCCTATCCAACTACTGAATTTTCCCCATTCTCTTGTTGGGCTTTATACAGGTTTTTAATGTAACTGTTGTCCATTCAAAATTAACTTGTGGTTGTGGGGGACAAGATGGACCACATTGGCATGAAGATTATTTTCAGTTAAAAAGCAGTCAAAACCCAGCAGATTCAGGAAAAGCTTTTTACCTCCCCCACAACTGCCTGAAAAGAATTTAGCTAGAGGACCTGCTCCAGGAGGAGAGCTATCAGCACAGATGACTACATTATACTATGAACGAGACATGGTAGACAGCATGGAGCCAGCAAGGAAGGCCTGTCTGATCAAACTCCTGTATGTCCCATTATTTCTGAAGGGCCAGCAAACATTTGTTTACCAAACATTTATTCTTTTATATCTTCTTGTGAATTTCATTTCTTCCTTTTGAAGTCACAGATCCCTGCCCAATTCACCTTAGTTCAGAAGGACATACATACCTCATTTTGCCTGTCTTTGGAATTTCCATCTGTATGGAATACTGGTACATACAAAATTAAATTTGATTTTCTTCTGTTAATCTGTCTCATGTCGATTTGATTCTTAGTCCAGCTAGAAGGACCTTGAAGGGGGCAGGAAGTTCTTCCTCCCCTACATGGTGAAGCACCTCTGTTGGGTGACCTTAATGAGCGACGGGCTAGATGGACTTAGAAGCTTGTTTTGTGGTTTTGTTAGTATTAAGTCTTAGACGTGATATTCCTAAGCAGATGCTTCCATTAGTTTTATTGCTTCTGAGCTCTGATTGTTGCATCTTAGTTATGACTTTGTGGAGAATGCAGATTACTCTTCCTGAACCTGATAAAACTCAATCAACAGACTTCTAATAATTCATAATTTTCTTTGATCATTAAAGCAAGTATCTCACAAAAGGAGTAAATACAAAAGAAATTCTTAATGTTCTTTGTGAGCCTCCCATTTCTGGGATTTGTATTGTCCAATTTTAAGTTTTAAAAGCTGTAGAATTTTGGGGGTGCCTGGATGGCTCAGTTGTTAAGTGTCTGCCTTCAGCTCGGGTCATGATCCCAGGGTCCTGGGACCAAGCTCCACATCGGGCTCCCTGCTCAGCAGGAAGCCTGCTTCTCCCTTTCCCACTCCCTCTGCTTGTGTTCCCTCTCTCGCTGTGTCTCTCTGTCAAATAAATAAATAAAATCTTAAAAAAAAAAAAAAAGCTGTAGAATTTTCAAATCTCTCTGCTTGCTATCCCCCCCCCCCCCCCCCCCTCCCCCCCCCCCACCCGGCTCCATTCTGCTGGATACCCTGGTTCTCAGCCCAGGTTTTCTGTTTCCTCTCCAAAGGCCTGGCCTTCAATAAGGTTGAGTCTTTTCTCTGTTATGTGTTGTGCATTTCTATTTCTATACTGGGTTTATTTAAATCAGGATAAAGCTAAATCATTTTAATTTAAGTGGGAAACAGTTTTAGGACTTAAAAGATCAACTTTCATTTATATGGAAAGTACACTTTTTGTGGAATACCTTGTATCTTAATGAGGTGCAAATCACTGTTTATTCTTATCCTTTTGTTAAATCTTTGTGTTTCCCTTAAATTACCTTTGGGGCTATATTATGGAACATTTTTAAGTGCAAGTAAAATTGTGTTATTATATATTTATTTATTGGGGTTAAGTTTTAAGTCAATCCTCTCAAAGTAATGACTGCAAAGTCTGTGGAACAGCTTAGATACCACTATAAAAATGCATGCAGCTGTCTCTCTCCTTTGCATTCTTAACTCACTGTTCATTCCAATTTCTCTATTACATATTTCTGATTCACTGAATATGAAAACTCATATTGAAGCACATTTAATTAGCTGTGATTTAGTCTATTGATATAATGAGGACGGGTGAAGAAGAGAAAAAAAGGAAAAAAATAATCACTGAAATACAGAATTTTGGCAGAATTGATACCTACTGATGTATATACCAGAAAGAATGTGAGTGATGACGTTCTACTGGACCAAAATCATCCTCCCTTTTTCTTAAGTGAAGAATGGCATCTAGCTGTAAATTATAACACCAGTTGCAGTGGGTATTTATTGTGGATTACTCAGTAATGTTGATGCTGTCCCAGTCTGAAGATCTGAGGCTCTTTGCTTTGAATCTGAATTGAGACAAAATACAAGAAAGTTGTGCAGATATGGTAAATCCAGTTGCCCTTCCAGTGGGGGACACTGTAAATTGATTAGACCTACTCTTGTGACTCACCAGCTGTTAGCCAGAGGCATGAGGGATAGTTCAATTTACTTAAAGAAGATATAGAATGAATTTGATCACAAAGATGCAGTAAGCAGTAACCAATCTTAAAAGAAGCAAGAAATATATATTTTTTAAATTTTTTACTGTGGACAATTATTTAAGCACTCTGAGCTATTCAATTTATAATTCTCCTTTAAGTTTTTTTTTTTTTTTTTTTTTCCCCTGCTGAGCCTAAGTTATTAACTACTACAATATTCAAGGAAGTACAGTTTGGACCATGTAATATCATAGGAATTAAGTAATACTTAAAGGAGAAAGAAGTAAATTAATGATTTTTTTAAAGTGAATAATGGGCAAGAATGAATCAAAGGCAAACATTTGTTTTACTGACCTGTGTTTTTCAGTGGATTAAATTTTAGGCCACTTTTATTTGTCCACCTTAATTAATGATAGCCTAGCTGGGGCTTAAGAGATTTTAGAATAGTAATTATTATTCAGTAGCCACTCTTTAGAGTAGTAAACTTTCTCAGTAAAGTTTCCTTACTATTTGAAGTATGTAATATTTAATATATACTTCCTTTAAGGAAATGCAAATACTATGTAAATTTATCCCCATATATAGGTTAACTTAATGGAACATACATTGAAGAAGGATAGATATATTTTTTCATATATTTGATATGTTGTATTACTAAAACTACCTGTACTTTAACATGAAATTTTCTAATATACTGTGTTAGAAAATGGCATGTAGCACAGGGATTTTGTAAATACAGGACAGTAGGCCTCCTGGTACTTAAATTTTACCCACAAATGTTAATGAATGAATGAATCAATCAATCAATCAATCTCTCTCAATCTCCACACACACATATGCATGTATGTACATATAAAAGTGTGTGTATATACATACATATATACAATACCCATCTTTCTGCATTGTGTAGATCCAACTACAAAGTATAAGTCAAGATATGGGCAAATAATAAATGGTAGTTCTTAGTTTTTAAGGATAAAACCAATGAACTGGTTGTATAACAATCATGTAATTTTTAAGGCTGCTGGAACTAGCTTCTTTAAGAAGCTTTTGATATTTGCATAGTATGAACAAGGAAAGTACCATCAAGAAAACCATTTCCCATATAGCAGATTCTAACTGGGTTTTTCTGCTTTCTAACCCCTAAAATGTATACCAAGACCTGACCTGAGTCTCCTTATCAGATAATCTCATGTTATATATTACTACTTTCCTTTTAAGATTTTATATAGAGATGGGGTTATAATAATTTTTCTTAAACTGCCCCACACAATATTTATAGCACAGTTATTTGGCCTCCATTCCCATTTTTAAGTTTTCTTTAGAGCTCATACTACTGAAGAGGCTAGATAATAACAATGATCCTAATAGATACTTTTCACTGATAAGACATGAAAAAAGTTTCTGTGAAAAATGTCACAGTTCTGAAATGATGTGGTTTCTCAGTAATTTGATTTTATGATTTACCTATTGCATTGATTCACTGCACTCCATTCTAGATGTTAGTTATGAAGCCAGTAGGAGAGCGATGGAGAGCAGCTGGGGTTTACTATGGAACTTTTCATTCTGTTCCTGACATGCTTGTAAAACTATATGTTAGTAACCCAAAGGAAGTCTTGGTGGCTAGCTTCCCCGAATAGAAATTATTTGTCTACCTTAAGATGAGAGAAAGATCAGAGATCGACCTACACAACCAAATCGACAATTTTCTTATTTTATTTTACCTTTCAGACTTTTAAGAATGCATAGTCACTATGAGTTCAGTAAAGAAAAAATATCACTATTTGTCCAGGCTGGGGGAGAAGGGGAAGTGAGAGAGAAACGGGCTGCTCCCTGTGAGTTGTCATCACCTGTCTGCTTCCTTTCACATCAGTGTCAGTCACAAAATCAAGAGTCATGAGCTTTTTGATTTGCAGAAATGAACTTGTCAGTGAGTAATCTCCTTTTCTTCAACCGTGCAGCTATAGAAGAATCCGACCTTCCTTTAGTTTCCATTGTCTCCTATCCAGAGAGGTTACAAACATGTGCAAGTATGCCCTAATGTTTATGACTTAAATATTTAAAAATCACAGGCCTCTATTAAAGCCTGGTATGACTCCCCTCTTTGCAGATTTGACTTTTGTAATTGAGACAAAATGGCACATGCCTGTACTAATTCCTATTTTAATTTGGCATTGTTTCTGCCCATTGTTGGCTTTATTAAAGGCCCTTCCCCTTGGCAGCCTCCTCTTTAGCTGCCAAGGGAAGCCGGTGTTCATTGCTACTCACAGGGTGTGCTGAGCAGCTGCAGGACCAGATGCTCCACTCCTGGATACTTTGTCTGATTTGAGTCTAGGGACATGGTCAGGCTGCTTACAAAATATTTAATTTACCCAGCTGCCACAGTTTTCAACTTGCTGTCAGTTGTGATGAATTTGTTCCATACTTAATATTTGCAGATATTTCAATGTGCAAATACTTCTTCAGATCTGTACATTAGGGGCACCTGGGTGGCTCAGTCGGTTAAGGCTCCAACTCTTAATTTTGGCTCAGCGTTGTGATATTGAGCCCCATTATTGTGAGTGTGGAGTCAGCTTAAGATTCTCACCCTTCTCGAGGCACCTGGGTGGCTCAGTCAGTTAAGCATCTGCCTTCGGCTCAGGTCATGATCTCAGGGTCCTGGGATCGAGTCCCACGTCGGGCTCCCTGCTCAGCGGGGAGCCTGCTTCTCTCTCTCCTCCCCACTCATGCTCTCTGTCACTATTTCTGTCTCTCTTTCTCTCTCTAAAATAAATAAATAAAATCTTAAAAAAAAAAAAAAAGATTCTCACCCTTCTCTCCCTCTGCCCCTTCCCCCACCTCTAAAAAAGAAAAAATAAAGTATATGCTTTTCTTTTCTGTTGTTTTGCATTTCATTATTTTCTGCTTCTGAATGAAATAATCCCCTCTTTCTAACTAATTTTGTTTCTTTTTCTAATTTATTAAAAAGAAAACCAAGGGGCGCCTGGGTGGCTCAGTTGGTTAAGCGACTGCCTTCGGCTCAGGTCATGATCCTGGAGTCCCGGGATCGAGTCCCGCATCGGGCTCCCTGCTCAGCAGGGAGTCTGCTTCTCCCTCTGACCCTCCTCCCTCTCATGCTCTCTGTCTCTCATTCTCTCTGTCTCAAATAAATAAATAAAATCTTTAAAAAAAAAAAAAGAAAACCAAGTTCCTATGTAAGCTATATGTGAATGCTAGAAACTATTAAGTTTTTAGCTGAATAGAAGTTCCACTGTATCACAAGTTCCATTGTTACGTATTCTACTTTTCATTGTGTTCCAGATGCTTTTCACTTGTTCTGTGATCTCTGGTTATCAAGGAATAAATTAATTTTGTTCATAGTTTTATTCATTTCTAATTGATTGGATTACGGTAACTAATATCACCGATACAAATACAGCTTTTATAATTTTTTCTTTGTGGCAAAGTTCATGTAAAATGATTATTTGTGGTGTGCATGAGCTTTGTGAAAAATGTTAAGTTCATAAAATTCATGATTTATTTGATTCCTGTATATCTTTACAGTTTTGGCTTTAGAATTTGTCCAATTCTAAAAGAAGTATATCCCCTATATAAGTCTATTTTTAGAATTTCATCTTGCATTTTCAATATATTTTTAGTTTGGCATTATGCTGTTTAGTACACTCAGGTTTGTGGAATATCCTTTATCTATTTTGCTGATTTTATTTTTAGCATTCCGTAGGGTATATCTTTAATCTTTATTGCTTTTAATTTCAGATATTTTATATGAATTTGCCTCTTCTAGATTTTTTTATTTGCCAAGTGCCTATTTGCTTATCATTTCCTTCAATCTTTATTATTTTGTTTCAGAAAGCTTTCTTGTAAAACACATTGCTAAGGTTTTGTTCCTTTTCAAACATCTCTGATTTTAATGGGATGATTCATCTTTTTTTTTTTAGCGTAAAAATTTATATGCTTTATTTATTTTTCTTTCATCATACATAATGTTTATTATTTATCTTTTTTCCCCTATTTTCTGATTTGATGTGTTCATCCAACTTTATTACACTCATACTTTTTTTTTATTCTCCTAAACATTTTTGAGATCTAATAAAAAGTGTACTTCAGGATTAATTATGATGATGACACTGTCTTACATATGCCTGTTTAAAAGTCTTATCATATATCATTTCATTTATCTCATCTTATTTATTTTACCTGAACAAGGCAAATACTATCAGAGAGGTAGATTTAGATAAAACTTCTGTCCAGTGTTAGGGTGACTTCTACGAATCCCCGACAGATGGACATTTCTCCTGTGTAAATTCTATCTCCTGAAGAAGTATTCCTGCTTATTTCATTGTTTGGCTACTGTAATTGTTGCATTGTCTGTTCTTACAAAAGTCCACAGCTGGGTAGAGATACTGTCTAGGACTTTTCTAGAATCAATGCTCCTTAATCCAACCTTATATCTAAAGAACACTCTTTCTGAAGTTGGGGGAGCCATTCCATTTTCAACCTTCTGGGCTTAGTCGTGTTAGGACCATTGTGATCTCAAACTGAATCCTGATATAAAATAATTGAAAACACAAAGAGAGGGGAGCATGGGATAATTTGATCCACTCTTTGTCCAACAGTATACTCTTCATTCATGGTTAGTTTATTTTTCCATTTTTCCTATTATTTTAAAACCAGTGTTTCCATCCTCACTATTACAGTCTATATAACCATGGAAATGTTACAACACCTCATTGAGGCACAGTTTTCTGAAGTTGAATAAGCAAAACCAAATACAAATAAGAAAAATAGTAAGAGTAATCTTACAAATCTCCCAGGGTGGTGTGACAATTAAACAATGTTAGTCAAGGATTTGGGAAAGTCTTTTTTTTTTTTTTTAATACTAACCCAAGTAAAACCTTTATAGTGAAGAATAATAGTCTTTTTATATCTTTTAAAATTAAAAAAGGAAAAGTTCAAGGATGTAATTTATGGTGCAGCCTTAATAAATGTACATATAGAAGTTGTGAATAATAAAGATATCTGGCATATTCTTAAACCCTTAAGTGTCTTGAAACATATATATGGGATATGCAGTCAACTGTGAACATTAGAAAATATAATAGAATTGCAGAAGATTTGGAAGCATGCATTTCTTTAACAATGTAAGCATTTTTTTGTCTACGAGCAATTCAATTATTCTGTTTCTGAAATAAATTAAATAAAGCTTATTGAGTCTGATCAGCCCTTGTTTCCAGGGAATTGCAGTTCAATTTCATTTTTAATTAGAATTGAACATTTCAGATTTCTTAGCACTGGTAAGCAAGACCCAACAATATAATGTATGTACTTAATTTGTATTAAGTTTCTAAAATTTAGTGTTGAGAGTGAACAATATGTCTGGTTAATATTTAAACATCTCACAATGTTCTGTTGTAAAAGTTTCCATTTATAAAAGCTACTATTCTGTAACAAATTACTTTCACTTTCAAATAAGCCTGTTATCACAACATGAGCAAAACTTAATCAATTAAAAGAGAAAGCAAAATAAAGTAATTATTTACTCCTATTTGAGGTGCACAATAGCTTTTAAACATCTAGAAATGCCTAGGAAAGGTAGATATTGGCTAAAAATCATTTTCGCTTAATATTACTGCTTTAATAAAGTATACAGTTATATTCATATGGGATAGACATTTCTCTATAGGAAACCATTTTCTCATGGAAAAAGAGACTTATTCTGATGACCCTGCATGGAAAGAAGCCAGGAACCATAAAATCAGTTATGCTACTGTGTTCTCCTTTTTCAGTTTTTCACACCTCTGTGTGTGTGTGTGTGTGTGTGTATGTGTTGTGTATTTAGTCGTAGTCTAATGCTGCTCATCACACTGGGGCTAGTTGAGAACTATACACGCAAGTTATCTTTTTCCTTCATTTCTGTGCACTCAGGCATTAAACTGGATGTGTTCTTTGCCCAGAGTTTTGTCTTAATACAGCCCTAGGGGCTGGGAGAAGATTGCAATGGACGCCTCAGTCACCTGGGACATAGTACATTGAAATAATACTTTGAACTAAACTCCTAGGTATCTGCAATGAAAAATGTAGCAAGTAGACTTTAACAGTGAATATAGTTTTCAAAAGGTAACTCAGAGTCAGAATGGACCTTTGCTATCTTACCTACTTAAAAAAAATATCTAAAATCTGAATGAAAATGTACATATATGTAATTTTTTTCATCCAAAGGGCATAGTGATTCTCAAGAAAATCAAAAGACTTTCTGGGTCAGGAAAGTGGAAACTCTGTGACCTCTGATGTGTTTGTGCTGTAAAAAGGCCTTGCCAATTTTTGCCGGACAGAATTGTAAAGACAACTCATGATCTATTAACTGCATGGACAAGAGACATACACTCTGCCTGTTGTTTGGCAACTATAAATCTTTCTAATTAGTGCCATTAGAAAAAATAATATGGAAATTATTTCTATTCTTACTGAATTCTCTGTAAGACCTATGCATCAGATTTGCTCTCTAGGGAAAAAAAAAAAAAAAAAGCTGCAAATAATCCGTGTCCCTGTATATGTAATCCTTTCGTGTGCCTGGGAATAAGACCATCCTTCAGCTGTTCATTTCTGGTTACTTGTCCTATGCCTGACTGAAATCTCAGGTTTTATATAATTAAATAAGTTAATTTCAGGAGGGGTTGAGAAATTATGTCTCAGTGGAGTAGACTGCCTTTTTTTTTTTTTAATGGGGAAAATCAATAAAAAGGTAACAAAAATAGTGTTTCCTTGATTGGTAATGTAAATGTAATAATCATTATTATAAGTTTAAAAGATATAAAATAACATTTCAAGTAATAGAATTATAAAAATTAAAAGACACTAATGCAGTTTGGGGAAAAATGTATGCCTGGGAGGATCTTAGAATTTTTCTTTTCACATTTCCTCTAAGATACACCAAAAAGCAAACAGAAGCTGGTAATAAGTGAAAGATAATGGAAGAGTAGATTTAAGTCATATGAATATTTACTTTTGGAAATAAACCTATGAAATTTCATCATTTATATGTCAAGAAACATTTTTTCAAGATAACTAGTTTTGGGGATTTTTTTCTTCCTTAAGAGCATTCCCTATCCCAGAAAAATGCAGAGAAATTACACTCTTTCAATTATCAACCTGGTGCTTCTCCTTGTCTTCATTCTTCTCATCATCAAAATAAAACCACCTCACCCATTATATAGCATTTCACACTTCTCAAAGTCTTCAGACAGACCACCTCCTTTGAATCTGCCAGTCATTTTGTGTGACTGGCAGGGCAAATGTCTGGATGAGAAATTTGAACTGTATAGCTTTTCAGTGGCAAGCCCAGCATCCCTTGCCTAATGGCCAGTCCAGTTCAAGACTTTCAGTTCAGTGGTGTTTCATCTGCCATGTTGCTTGCAAGCCAAGCTACAGCCAAACAACTCCATAAATTCAGATGTATTTCTAACAACTTAGAACATTATATAACACTTGCAGGTAGTCCAAGATTTGAAGTTTTTCTATGGTGAAATTTTAAAAGTAATTCAAAATATGCTCTTTTATGTTACTCATGTAATTTTCCCTCATATATTCTCTCCATATCCACCCACCTTGCAGAAGATACATATACCTTGTATATCTATATCTTATCTATCTACATATATATGGTATTTTTTTATCTGAT
Organism: Mirounga leonina; assembly: GCF_011800145.1. Lineage (NCBI taxonomy): Eukaryota > Metazoa > Chordata > Mammalia > Carnivora > Phocidae > Mirounga > Mirounga leonina. The sequence continues at coordinate 66,605,679 of NW_023270268.1, forward strand.
ATACCTATATACATATATATGTAAAAAAATAAAAACACTATGGAAATTTGACTCTATTTTTTTATGATCCATAATACTAAAAATTAAGAAAACATTGAATATCGAATATATATCTAATTTTTTTTCTTTGTGTATAAAATTGGGAGCTCTTTTTAGTATTTCTGTTAAAGAACTAATTTTGTAGGCAGTAGAAATAGAAATTTTGAGTATTGATTCTTTAACACAGTGAAACATTGGAAAATTATTTATATCAATAAACCTAAACAATAACAAATTTCTGTGATATCTTTAGAGATATATAATTCTTATTTATTATCCATGGTTTCTCCCCATTATGGCTTTAGTTCACTATGTTCTTAGTTAAGTTAGAAACATACATTAAAAATTATTATTTTTTGTTCTTTTTGAACATGATTTATTTGGTAGAGCAACAGCATGCCTACAGATGGAAAAGAAGTATATGAAGTTGGTAATATCAGCAATTTATTTACTAATAGCAACTGTGTATTTTCCCTCAATATTGACTATAAGGAATATGAGTAATATGTCAGAAAAAATGATGTGTTATCAATTCATGAATCTCCTTGACAGAGGAAAAGACCCCAGGTGACTGTGTTTCCTATCCCAATCTAAAATCCTCTCCCTGAAAATAAAATGATTTAGGTTAATACTTGCTCATCCACACTCTATCCTTGTATTCTCAACCTAGAACCTAGAATAATGGACCCATGTAACATAGGTGGATCCATCATTGATAGGAAAGATAGGAAATGTAGAAATAAAATACAGCATTTCTTCAATATTTTGAAGCTACAGTTGGAAAAATGATACCATAATTTAAATTTTTTAAAGATTAAGCTTCTATATAGCAAACATTATAAAGGTTGTAAAATAACTTAATAGGAATTTTTAAAATTGAAAGAAATTTGCAAAGTTACATTTTTTTCATGATTTGGAAGTAATATAGTTTAATGGGAAAAGCACAAGAAAATAAATTTCTCTACTCTGAATATACTGTTAACTATATGGCATGATCTAGTCATACTTATTTCATTTGTATGAAATAAATGATTACTTCATTTGTGAAATGAGAATAATTGCACAGGGAACAATGAGACATTAATTAATTAATTTATTTTTATTTTTATTTTTTTTAAAGATTTTATTTATTTATTTGACAGAGAGAGACACAGTGAGAGAGGGAACACAAGCAGCGAGAGTGGGATAGGGAGAAGCAGGCTTCCCGCGGAGCAGGGAACCCGATGCGGGGCTCGATCCCAGGACCCTGGGATCATGACCTGAGCCGAAGGCAGGCGCTTAATGACTGAGCCACCCAGGCACCCCAATGAGACATTAATTTAAAGTGAAATAAAAATGTTATACATGAGAGTACCTTACAAAGTAGGAAATCTTCCCTCCCTCTTGCCCTTCCTTCCTTCCTTCCTTCCTTCCTTCCTTCCTTCCTTCCTTCCTTCCTTC
>NW_023270268.1:66607167-66617629 GCF_011800145.1 Mirounga leonina
TTCCTTCCTTCCTTCCTTCCTTCCTTCCTTCCTTCCTTCCTTCCTTCTTGAATTGTGTGATAAAGTTGAGGTTTCTTTTTAGAACTTCAGCAGCAGGCTTAATTTTTTGCATAACTTCAGGCTTTTTCTTCACAAAAGCAGAAGGTCATTGCTTCTTATTAATCTCACTAGAATTATTTAAATAACTACGGATACATTAAGTAAAGCAATTTGAAATCTAAGTAGAGGTGTTCGGTGAAATCAAAAAAGAATGCTGTGATTATGCCTTGGATATAGTCAGTCTGATTACAGTGAAAATTCCTCACCATAATAGTCTTTTTTTTTCTTTAACAAAGGAAGGTGAGTTTATTTCTGAAACATAACAAAGCAAACAGGAATCTTACAAATCTCTTTAATGGTATACTAACAATACAATGCATAATTAAAGGGCAAAACAACAAACCTATTAACAAGGAAAACAATCTCAAGAAAGAAGAATAACATAAAATTTAAGCCCTGAAGCCAAAATATCTGCTTAAAGAATGATCACATATTATGTGTCCAATATTTTCATTTTTCGTCTATGCCAGAGCCATGTAATTTACATGAATAAGAATGTGCTATGAAATGTTAGGTTCATGGTTTTTTTTTAAGTTTATTTTTATTTTTCTGTTACTATGGCCATGAATCTTTAACACATTCTGTTATAATGCATATTAATCTCCCTGACAGTACTTTGTAAAAATCCAGGTCTTTTTAGCAATCTAAATAAACAGGCATATAATTCACACGGTATTGATTCCAGCATCCTCTCAGAAAGCAAATCACAGCAAGAGAATCTGATGTGTTTTATAAATTCACCCTTTAGCCAGTCTATTTGTCTTTGTAAAAGATGGATGTATAACTGAAAGGAAAGGTGTGCTTTAGCAGAAAGATTGCCAGACTTGAATTTGGAAAATTGTGGTTTGATCCCTGGAATTATCACTTAGTAGTTCTGACTGTGGATCAGCCTTTTACCCTTTCTGAATCACAATTTCAACAACTACATAGTGGGAATTGAAATGACATATCAGATATTCTGAATGAAATTCAACAAACCACTTTGGGGACAGTATCTGGCTCATAGTAGATGTGCAATTAGTACTTGATGATTTGGTTTAAAAAAGACTCAGAAGACTTAGATGCTGATCACAATTATTTTCCTGAGTCTTTGTATAAAGTTTGGCACCTTATGTGAATGTAGGAGTTTGCTAGGGCTGCCCAACAAAATACCACAGCCTGGGTAATTTCAAGAGGAATTTATTTTCTTATAGTTTTAGGGACTGAAAATTGAAGATCGAGGTGTTGACAAGTTCGGTTTATCCTAAGCCTTTCTTCTTGGTTTGTCAATCGCCTCCTTTTTGCTGTGTCTTCATATGCCTTTTCTCTATGTACACACATTTCTGATATCTATCTCTCTTCTTCATAAGGACACTAGTCATACTGGATTAGTCCATCAGTATAACCTCATTTGACCTTAATTACCTCTTTAAAGGCTCTACTTCCAAATATAGTCACATTCTGAGGTACTAAAGGTTAGGACTTAAACTTGTGAATATTAGGGGAACACGATTCAGTCCGTAACAGTGGACCTTAATTTTATTTGTAAAACTAAGGCCCTCTTTTTATATTTGCTCTTGTTTTCCACATGAAGACTCAGAAAGCTTTTCTAGCCATGGAAGCCAGAGAAATGGTTCTAGAGCTCAGCCAATGTTTTGAAGAAGCTAAATAACAGAGAAAATCACAAGCTTCCAACTTTGATTCTTGAAATCGGGTGTAGTTGAGGGATTCCACACATTGTAGCCAGTGAAAATAAAAAGAGCAAGGCTGACATTCAATGGGTTCAGAAGGATGAATTGATAACTTAGGAACATCTGTAAATGGATTAAAGTCTAGCTGTGGAATTCACAGTGAAGACACTGGAGAAGTGGATTGTCTAACTCATAACAGCATCCTCCTTTTGGAATAGAAAAAACATTTTGATTGAATAGAATAAAAGTCAAGAAGGAAAGAAGTTAAGTGACAAGAATCAGAACAGGGTCCTTTCCCTTTCATCATTCCTGGCTTTGATCTCCTTCAAATGATTTTTTCCCTGAATATATGAATACCATGCAGCCACCCACATGCTGCCAGTCTTAAGGCAATGGGAATATAAGCCTCTGTTGGACCATTTTTAGGTACCAGACTACTTACTCCCTGAATGAGTAGTTTTCAGGGAGCTTTGAGTTTTGTAAGATCTGCTCAGTAAGACTGCTGTATCCTGCCCATGGATTTGTAGTACCATTTATTTCAGAGGCAATTATTTGGCAACTGTTAGGACCTAGCTTTATACACTATACACAAGGAAAAATGTATTAATATGATTCACAACAAGAAATATGGGATCAGTCACCTTGAAGTTAGCCAAAGACATTTTATCTGCAAGACCCTGTCAACAAGACAAACTCACATGTTCAAATCCCAGTGCATTAGTCTCCACTACTCCTTATCTCTAACTCTTAGATAACAAAACATAAAATGAAATAAAACAAAAATCAGAACAAATTCTATTTTAATTATACATTTTTATAGAAGTTTAAGGAGAAAACAACACATTTAATTGAGTATGTGTGTGTGTTTTAATTTCAGAAACAAGATGGATTAATACTTATATTCATATTCCAACAGACATATATACAAAATGCCACAAACAAAATGTATTGCATGTTTTCCAGCCAGTGGGTGTGAAATATGGAATAAAATAACATTCATGTAATACATTTGTCCCATATGCATTATGTATTCATTCACTCATTGATACATACACTAATTTATTCATTAACTCAACAATAGAGAAATCATTTGGTGCCAGGTACTATACCAGGCACTGGGGATATAAAATAAAGCTATAGCATTCCTGTCTTCAAGTAGATCACAGTCTAGTGCTACTAAAAATACCCATCAAATCCTGATGAATTCCTGGAGATAAAAAATACAATAGAATTTTACTTTGAGGACTATAATTGTTTCAAATGATGCCTCTTTTGTTGGTGGAGCCATGACCTAGCTTGAAGGGAATTGACTGACTGCATAAAGAAATAGAAAAGTGTCCCAGGATGACTTGACCATTTCTCAGTTTCTAGTCCAGCACCTATCTCAGGCATCTCAGGTGTCTTGAGATCTTAGCACCCATGAATACTTAAGCAAGGTTCATGTTGGCTCAGCACTTAGTAATCTTTGAGCGAAATAAAAGGGTGGAAGCTATGTGAGTAGGACGCTGCTGGTTTACCGATTTCTATTTTCATGGAAACATACTCCTGTGACATTCTGTGTAAATCAGGAAATGGTGCCCTTGAGGGATGATACAGCCTAATGGGTCATACAGTATACTAGCCAGTGGCCGTGGCTTGCTGTACATGACCTTATAACACTTGAGCTCAATACCCTTTGCTTGACTCATTTTTTTATGTCTCTGTTCCAATTTCTAACTGGCTCTATTATGTTGAACATTGTCTTAGTTTACAAAGTGGAAAGCATGACAAAGAACCCCAAACTTATCACATATGTACTTGAGAGAGAGAGAAGCAAAGGATAATCAAAGTTTAGTATTAGGAAATCTTAGCCTTACGTTTGCCCTCTCTTTTCATGAATTAGACCCCCAATAATCATCAACCTAGGCCCAAGCGACCTGAAGGTATGAAAGGTGCTGGGCAGAGCTAACAACTTTTACCTGTGCTCCCAGGGACAGTCAAAAGCAGACAACTCAATGACAGCTGGCTTCATCCTTTTTATATTGACTTGCCTTTGAATGCATTTTTAAAGAATATGATCTCACCAGAATAGTACATTCTTTGAAAATTTTAAGCAACCACTACCTCACCATCTTCAAAATGCAATGCTAACAACGCAGGGGAACATTTTTAAAAAAAAATCTGATTTAATATAGGCAGTTGCCTCAATTGCCAAATTCAGTGGAAATCCAGCAATAGATAATTTCTAAAATTAGGTCACCAAATTAAGCTACTTATTTAAGAGCTCTAGGGCAGCCAACAAGGGACAGCATCATGAACCAGATTTGACAACATTGGAGAGGTATATACCTCAGGTCTAACCATTACAGGCAGAGGATGAGAAGAGGGGGCTAAAATCACACATAGGGCTATCTCTTCAGGGTTGTAGGGAATTAATCAACTCTGGCAAAAGATACCATACTATTAAACTGCATTGCCTCATTGTAAGCTGTCATGTATAGAAAAATATCATGTTATATATTGATTATAAAAGGAATCACAGTGTTTTACCAAACATAATCAGAAGAAACAAAATATGCAACTGTAGCATTTTATTTTTGATTATGATAAATTCTAAGTCACTAGTTTTCCTAAACTTTCAATAGTCAAATAGTTAATGTACTGGCTTTTTAAAAGAGATTTTTAAAGATAATGTGACTATCCCACTACTGCAGGGTCAACAACAACAAAAAGATGTGAATCACCACTTTCCTTTCATGTGTCCATGGCAGACATCTCTCACAGAGCCATTGTCCACTTTGGCCTCAAAATGCTTCCCCCAGGCAGCCACTCATTGCCAGTTAATTGGGGTTAACACTTGAGATGAAAACCATTCATCATTCCACCGGTTAACTGAACTTCCTGAGAGCAGAGCAGGGACTTTGTCCTACCTATCTCCATATGCCAATCCCAGCATATTACCTGCACAAAAGTGACACTCAATATGTAGTTGTGAATGATTAAGTACCCCAGGAATCATAAAAAATTTCACCAGCAGGTAATTCTCAAAAAAATTATGCAAGTGGCCAAAATTACAAACAAAAATAAATTTAACTTCACTTGTAAATTTAAAAAATGGACATGTAATTTTTGGCTAGATTGGCAAATATTTCTTAAAAAGTAATATGCAATGCTGGTGATAGAGGAAACAAGTACTCAGATATATGACTGGTAAGAATGTAACTTGTTAGAGCTTTTCTGGAGGGAAAATAGTTTATCAAAACTCATAGAAATAATAATACTTTCACCTAGAAATTTTACCTGTGGAAATAATAGTTCATGAAGAAATATATTTGTGCAGTGGTTTAGCTATAGGGAAGTTTGTTGAAGTATGATATAAAAAATTCAAAATTTGTAAAACCAACAGCCAAGGACTGGTCAAATAATATTTGATAGCCTTTCTATATATTTTTTTGTTTCAATTTTTTATTTAAATTCTAGTTAACATGTAGTGTAATGTTGGTTTCAGGAGTAGAATTTAGTGATTCATCACTTACATACAACACCCAGTGCTCATCACAGTAAGTGCCCTCCTTAATCTCCACCGTCCATCTAGCCCAGCGCCTACCCCCCTAACCCTCAGTTTGTTCTCTATAGTTGAGTCTCTCATGGTTTGCTTCCTCTTTCTCTGCTTTTTTCTTTCTCATATGTTCATCTGTTTTGTTTCTAAAATCCACATATGAATGAAATCGTATGGTATTTGTCTTTCTTTAATTATTTCACTTGGCATAATACACTCTAGCTCCATCCACATCATTGCAAATGGCATGATTTCAGCCTTTCTATATTTTATTATTTTATTATTTATAGCATTCACATATGTATAGTATACAGCTATTAATATTGTATAAAAGTATACTTATCAACATGGACAAATATTTAGTATGTGCTTCTAAGTGAAAAAATAGATTACAAAATTTATGGTGTGTGGTCTTATTTTGTTAAGATATGTGTATATGTGTCTAAGCCCAAATAAAAGGGTTTTGAAACTCCAACATATTAACATTTGCTATTTCTTGATAGAATAATAGGATAGGATAATAGGATAGGATAATAATAGATAGAATATTTTGTGATAGAATAATAGGATAATAGGACTGTTGCTATTATTATTAATTATTATTATTATTATTTTGTCTTTTTTTCTCTAATGATCATAAGTCACTTTAATAAATTTTTTAATATTTAAAAATTGCTTTCTGGAATTGTTCATATTTTTCTTGATTTATTCTTCTATAGTAAGCAGAACCTTCAAAATCATTCCATTGATCATTCTTTTTAAAAGTAGCAATTTCAGCATCTAAATATTAGAAGTCCTCCCTAAGGACTTCACTGTGAGCTTTTGGAGAGTCAGTCTTAAATCTGGCCCTCTTATTAACATATTCTTTGCTCTTTTTTCCTTTTCTCATTCTTCCCCTCTCCCTAAATTCTTCTCCCTCTGACGAGAAAATCGTAACTCAACATATGAGTCAATTGTTCTTTGCTTAGGTTCTAAGGGTTATTTTTTCTGATTAATAATTAAATATATCTTATTTCATATAATATATTAATTAAATAATACCTACTTGTTAATTACTCAAAAATTGGAAAACACAGAATATTTTTAAGGGAGTTGAAAAAATGCCATTAATGTAATATACTTAAATCAAGTATTTTTTTTATTTTTCTGCATATAACTTCTTTTATGTAAAAACCATATTATATGTCCAATCATATGTTTTACTTTACAACAGAAGTGCATTCTAGGGCACCTGGGTGGCTCAGTGGGTTGAGCATCTGGCTGTTGATTTCAGCTCAGGTCATGATCTCAGGGTGTTTGGATCGAGCCTAGATCCAGCTTTGCGCTCAGTGGGGAGCCTGCTGGAGATGCTCTCCCTCTCCCTCTGCTCCTCCCCACCACTTGCACTCTAAAATAAATAAATTAAATAAATGAATAAATGAATAAATGAATAAATGAATAAATAAATAAATAAATAAATATATCAATCAATCAATCTTTAAAACAACGAAAAAATAAGTGCATCCTAAGTATTTCCTCAGAAGTCTCTCTTTTTCTTTTTAAAGAGTTGCTGCTGTGGCAAGCCAGCATCTTTCTCGTTTGTCCCTTCATTTAGCAATACTGGTGAATGACTACTCTGGGCCTGCTAAGTGCATATGTACATTGGTACAGAAGATAAGCATGATGCTGTCCTCATGGAGGGGCCCAGCTAGGCCTACAATGGCCACCTTGCTTAGTCCACTGTAAAACTTAATAAATAAGATAAGCAGTTCCTGGGAAGCGAAGTATAGGTGTTAACTAGAGTCACACAATGAACAGCTACTCCCTACATTTCATATTGATTCCTAGTCATAGTCTTCGTTATTTCGCTCCCCAGTGTCCCCCTATGTGCTTTTCCTCTCTCATGGGAAACACATGGATTACCAAATTATAAGTATTGTTTCTCACATTGGGTAAGTCACACTAAGCTCTTTACCCAAAAAAATTAACTTATAAGCTAAAACAGAAACAACATGAAATGTCAGGTTCATCTGCCCCATCATACTTATATATTATGTACATATTGAAAAACAGAGAGAAACCTGCGTTAGATACGTCTCAAATGAAGTAATCAGGAACTGTTTTCAAAATCTTTAATGACAAAGAGCAGGAACTGACCATTCAGAAGGAGGCCTCTTGGTTCTTTCCATCCCTCAGTTGCTATATCTGCAAGGTATGACTGGAATATCCAGGGCATAGATCACAGTGACTAGGACAGTGGAGGCCCTCAGGAGGGTTCAGGACAGTGGCTATTTGCCAAACAGTGTAAAAGTATTTCAACAAATTAGCAACTAGTATGACAGACTTCGCCCTCTAGGAAATAATCTCAAAATGCTGCAGGTGACTTGGCTTTAAGGGAAGGACATGATAGTGGCCAGAAAAATTCTTCTACAGCAGAATTTTGTCTTTGGTAGATCCTTTGTTAATCTCATGAGAGTGAGACTCCAGATCTACTTAGATAATTAAAAGTGAGAGAGGGAGAAATTCCATGTGCAGACAACTGAAATCAAATACAGACATTATAGGAATGCTGCTACAATAATGTTGAGACAGAGGAAAAAAGGAAGAGGCCAGTGGATTGATAATTGGGAAATCTGATGTGCCTGCTCATTTTAAAAGAAAAAACCCAGAAAAGAGAGTCATCTTATTTTATTTTATTTATTTATTTTTTGGGTGGGGGGGAGTCATCTTATTTTGCTGACAGTTACCAAATGGCACTACTTTCAATGCATAGGATAATATTTTTAATAGTTTTCTCTTTTCCTCTTTTAGCTTTCCTTATTGGAAAAGGCTGGATTTGGTGGTGTTCTTCTGTATATTGATCCTTGCGATTTACCAAAGACTGCAAATCTTAGCCATGATACCTTCATGGTATCACTGAACCCAGGAGGAGACCCTTCAACACCTGGTTATCCAAGTGTGGGTAAGTGTGCTGTTAACCTTTATTATTCTTTTAAGCATTACAGGTTGTAATTTATAAGTACATGCTAAATTAATCAAGGGATAACAAAGTTGAAGAATTCTTACCACTCCATATTCAAAAAATGATTTTTATCTGCTCAAGTTATAGACTATCCCTTTGTTGGAATAAAACTTTTTTAGAAGTCTGTAATAGATTTTTGTCTGGATAAGTTGCAGTATTGTTAGCAAAGAAAAACATATTTTATATGTTGTTATTGATTGACTGAAAGATAAATTAATACCAGGTGGGACAAACACTTCATATAGGTCGAAACCATACAAATACCTAGAAGGATGAAATACCTGCTGCTTTAGGGTGTCTGTAATTACTTTAAGTACAGAGTCTAGGGGTACACATGGTCCGGTTAGGTGACTTAAGTAGTGGGAAATGATGCTGGAAAAGAATGGCATTTATAGGATCAACTTGTCTGGCTCCCTAAGGGAAGGGATCTTACTCACTGGCAGCATAGAAAATGGCCATCTTTGCATCAAACATCCTTCTCTCTTTCTCAATAAGTTGTTCATGTTATTGGGGGGTCAGGTGGCAGAGAGAAGACAACTGAATTTGGTGGGTGCTCCCTGCATCATTGAATTTCTGTCCAATGTATCATTGACAAGTAGTCCATTAATATAGTCTTGGCTGGGGAAGAAGCTCTGTGAACCTTCTTCCAGGGTGATAGCAACCCATTAACCATGACACTACAGTCAATAATTGAACTAACAACAACAACAAAATCATGTAATTACTCATGTGTTCTGTCAAAATTTTTCCATTTTCTACAAAATGTCACAAAAGACTTTCTAATTATCTTGTTCAAGCCCACTTGTCCTCTATGTATATTAACTTTACTGATTAATCAATAACTCTCCAACAAAGAAGTAAATTCAATCAAATATAAGTTATAATTTATAAATTTTGTTAGGTCTACTGATTACTGCTTTGTCCTCTAAAGTACACTTTTAACAATACATTTAAGAATTTTCCTTGAGACCTTATTGATATGTATTTTTATAGTCTATTGTCTCATTATTAGAATTTTGAAATTAAAATTAGGAAGTGTCCATCTACATCACCAAAAATGTCAGTCCACCTCTCTCATTTGCAAATGCTCTAACTTCCTTGGGTTATAACACCTCTGCTTCAAGAGTCTGCATATTATAGGTAACTTTTTTGTGACAGATCAATGGGCTGCAATACTATCAAAAAGCTACTTTATGAAGACTCTAAGTTGGTAAATTGACCAGTTGGCAAAATTTGCTCTTAACATTTTTTTTGGCTCACATCATTTCATAATTGTAGAATTCCATAATATCTAGGAAAATGTTTGCCAGAGTCTCAAGCAATCTCAGAATGCTTTTTTTTCCTTTCCTTTTTTCTTAGGATATTTATTTATTTATTTATTTATTTATTTATTTATTTATTTATTTATTTATTATTGTTATGTTAATCACCATACATTACATCATTAGTTTTTGACGTAGTGTTCCATGATTCATTGTTTGTGCATAACACCCAGTACTCCATGCAGAACGTGCCCTCTTTAATACCCAACACCAGGCTAACCCATCCTCCCACCCCCCTCCCCTCTAGAACCCTCAGTTTGTTTTTCAGAGTCCATTGTCTCTCATGGTTCATCTCCCCCTCAGATTCCCCCCCCCTTCATTCTTCCCCTCCTGCTATCTTTTTTTTTTTCTCTTAACATATATTGCATTGCTTGTTTCAGAGGTACAGATCTGTGATTCAACAGTCTTGCACAATTCACAGCACTCACCATAGCACATACCCTCCCCAATGTCTATCACCCAGCCACCCCATCCCTCCCACTCCCCCACTCCAGCAACCCTCAGTTTATTTCCTGAGATTAAGAATTCCTCATATCAGTGAGGTCATATGATACATGTCTTTCTCTGATTGACTTATTTCGCTTAGCATAACACCCTCCAGTTCCATCCACATCGTTGCAAATGGCAAGATCTCATTCCTTTTGATGGCTGCATAATATTCCATTGTATATATACCACATCATCTTTGTCCATTTGTCTGTCAATGGACATCTTGGCTCTTTCCACAGTTTGGCTATTCTTTCCTTCTTTCTATTCTTTTCTTTTCTTTTTCCTTCCCTTTTCCTTTTCCTTTCCTTTCCTTTCCTTTCCTTTCCTTTCCTTTCCTTTCCTT
>NW_023270268.1:66617639-66858506 GCF_011800145.1 Mirounga leonina
TTCCTTTCCTTTCCTTTCCTTTCCTTTCCTTTCCTTTCCTTTCCTTTTCCATTCCTTTTCTTTTTCCCTTCACTTCCTTTTCCTTTTCTTTCCTTTCCTATTTGTCCCTTTTCTTTTCTTCCATTTCCTTCCCTTTTCTTTGAAATAATTTCAGCGCCTAAAAAATTTCAAATAGAGTATTTAGAGAATCTGTATGACTTTATTCCAGACTTCTTTCATATTAACATCTTACATAATATTATACAGTCATCAAAGCCATAAAATTAACACTGATGCAGTACTATTAACCAATTATAGACTTTATTCAGATTTCTCCAGTTCTCTCTCTCTCTTTTTTTTCCTGATCCAGCATCCAATCTGGAGTTCCATGGTACATTTAGTTGCCTTGTTTACTTAATCCTCTCCAATCTGAAACAGTCCTTCAGTTTCTCTTTTATTACCTTAACCCTTTGAAAAATACTGGAAGTTTATTTTGTAGAATGTCTCAATTGAGCTTGTCCAATATTTTCTAATGATTAGATTGTGGTTATAAATTTTTGGCAGGAATGCTGCAGAAGAGATGGTATACTCTTCTCAATGCATTATATGAAGAGGTACATGTTGCACGTATGGGTCATTTCTCATGAGGCTAAGTTGTATCTCTTGGTTATGGTGGTGGCTGCCAATTTTCTCTACCGTATAGGTACTCTTTTTTCCCATATGTAATTAATGGATATCTTCTGGGAAGATACAAGATATAATATGAGGCTACCTAAATATCCTTTCTTATTTTACTTTTCCTCATAAATAATAGCATTCATCAATGATTCCTTTTTGTTACAATTATTTCTATGGTTATTTGCCAACTCATGATTTCCTATTTCCATCATTCCTTTATAATCCTGCTTAAAAAAATTTTTTTATAATATGAGTAGTCATCCTTGCTGCCTACATTCCTTAACAATCGTGAAATGACTAACCATTTTGAGCAAAATTAGAAGTCAAAATTCTTAGACTCAATTACAAAAGTATCAGTGCAATAAATAACTTTATTTACTATATTACTAATATAGAGGACTCACATGAAAATTTCTTTTACAGATATCATGCCAGTGGCACGTGCGCACACGTGTGTGTGTGTGTGTGTGTGGTGTGGTGAGAGGATCTCTTTTTCACATATTAATCTCTATAAAATATACAGAAAAGGAAAAATTAAATACGTTGTATTTCTCTTTTTGCCCTGTTTGCTAAGAAGCTCTGATTAACCGTAGTGACTATACCACTGGCTTCTGATTCATTTATCCCTTCCTCTTGCAATTATCTTAAGATCTCTGTGTCTTATAGTTTTATTCACATTTAAGAACAAATAACACAACCCTCCTCAATTTTGTGGGTAGGGAAGGAGGAGGAGAAGGCAGGTTGCGAATTGTAAATAAAAACTACAAATAATAATTTATTCAAAGTGAATAACAGCATCTGACTTAATGCTCTACAATATTGTTAGGTAAATGATTGTTAGAGGAAGTAATATAAAACTATCTCTTTTTCCAATTTTAGGAATTCTGTCCTATTAATTAATCTAAGGATAATGAGGTCCTAAAGAAGGGTATAGAATAATACAAATCCAAGTAGGTGGTTTTATTTGTTTGTTTTTAATATATACATAATAAACAGAATAGCATAATGAACTTTCCATATGCCTCACCTTGCTTCATCAACATCTACATTCTACTATTTTTATGTGGTCTGTACATTTCCTCATACCCCATAGCGCCACTTGCTATTTTTACCAAAAAAAATCACATAAATTGAAATGCACATAACTTAACTGGCAAAAGGATATACCTATGTAATTTCCATGCCTATTTAGCTATAGTACATTTTTATCACCTCAGAAAGTTCAGAGTCATTCCCTATCACGAGCCCTTGCTAAGCACCAGTGTCACTTTTATCATGGAGTATATATTATGTTAGGTGCAGGTTCTTTTGCTTAGATAATGTCTTTGATGTTTGTTTGTGGTTCCATGTAACAGTTTATTGTTGGGAAGTGTACCACAATTTTTGTATTGATTCAAGTAGGTGTTTTTTTAATAAGAATGCCAAGGCACTCTTCCACAACATATGATCCAAATAGGTTGTTCAAATAAGACACAGGAACTTCCTATAAGATAGTTCTGCTCTATGGACTCCGAGAAACAAACTGAGGGTTTTAGAGGGGAGGGGGGTGGGGGATGGGTTAGCCCAGTGATGGGTATTAAGGATGGAGCACTGGGTGTTATACGAAAACAATGAATCGTGGATCACTACATCAAAAACTAACAATGTATTGTATGGTGACTAACAAAACATAGTAAAATTAAATTTAAAAAAAAAACTTGCAGAACTATACACTAAAAAAAAAAAAAAAAGGTAGTTCTGCTCAGTAAGTCTCATTGCATATCCAAAAAGTTCTTGATTATTGTACAGTCACAGCAAAGAATGAAAAAAGTTTTTAAAAAATCTTTTCTCCTATGTCACAGAAAATAATGTCTTCTCATTCTTTTCATAAAAACAAGCCATTAGGTTCACTTGGCATATTAATCACTCTGAGCCTTATTTTATTTACCTTAAAAAGAATTATACTAATGTAATATATGTGTTGATACATAGATGATATAGATATAGATACAGATCTTACAAGATTGTTTGTAAGGAAATACATTATCTCAAACTTTGCCCCAAACTTAACTAGGAATTCTGAGGGAAGGGCCCAACCATCTGTGTTCTAACAAACTTTCTAGATGATTCTGATGCAAATGAATTTTGAGACCTACTGAGCTAGAGAACTTTATGCTTCATTTCCAAATCATAGTTGGGCCACTACGACTACTGACCTAAACTTTGTGACCTCATGTTACCGTTCTTTCAACATCTTATATTGCTGCCTTTTATTTTCCCTGCCTCCATGTCAGTCAGGACTGAGGAATATTTGTGTTCTGGATCCTGGACCCAATTTTTGTACTCCATTAGCTCTCAGTAAATATTGAATGAGTGAATAACTTGTTCCTTTAATGTGACTACTTGTCTGTGATGATTCTGACTCTGGGCTATACCCTGACTTTAATTAACCTAATTAAAACTAAAAAAAAAAAAAGTGTGTATAAGCATGTACCTCTGATGGGTCTGTTTACAAAACCCATGGTTTTTCTCCTTAAATGCTTCTGTCAATTCTTTCATACCTATTCTACCACTCAGAACAGCAGAAATTCTGCTTAAGATATTAGGATATTAAAAGTCTAATCTATTCTCTTAATTCCTTTGATAATTTATCCAATATGTCAAAGATTAAGTGTCCAAAATATCAGACTTCATCATACCTACTTCCACCAACTTGCTACAAGTATTTCAAACATTAAACTATGATCTAAGCAAACCTCATTCACTGGAACCATCTAATTTTAGAATTCTAAGAGACTTTATGGTTCATATAAGGTTCATATAGTTTTGAGGCACAAAAACTTGATCATGTTAGGTAGGGGCTCATATAACTGTGGCATAGGAGCTGACATAGTAACTGGTCATAATTATAACACCAGTGATCAGTCATAATCAAATATATGCTTAGCTTAAAATAATTAATTGGGGGGCACCTGGGTGGCTCAGTTGTTAAGCATCTGCCTTCGGCTCAAGTCATGATCCCAGAGTCCTGGGATGGAGCCCCGCATCAGGCTCTCTGCTCAGCGAGGAGCCTGCTTCTCCCTCTCCCTCTGCCTGCTGCTCTGCCTACTTGTCCTCTCTCTCTATCTCTCTGTCAAATAAATAAATAAAATCTTAAAAAATGAATAAATAAAGTAATTAATTGGTTTTGTTCAAAACAAAGAGGGAATCAGAAAGCTATGGATGAGAATAAAAATAGGGAGGTAAGAAATGGACACTTTCAAGGAGTGTATCATTTAGTCGATGTTGAAACAAGGAAAAGAAAATCCTTCCCCAATTTGTAAGCTTCTGATTGTCTGACAACCAGACTAGAAATAGTATTAGTAGTTAGAAATCCTTTTCTTTCCATATTTTTTAAAAATAATTTATCTTCTGAAATCTCTGCTGGCTCTAGAGTTTAATTTTAGTACAATCTCCAGATAACTGCCTGTCTAATCTATGGGCAGCTAGTTAATTGAAATCCAAATTTTCTTTTATCTTGCCTTAGACTTAATTCTCCTTATATCCCATTTACTGAAATCCATCCTGATTTAAAGTTTTGTGTGTATGTCCCCCTCTCTATTTGTTACAATCCTGTTTTCTCCCCCATTTTTTCTTTGTTTTAAATTCTGGAGAAGAAAGTTGTTTCAGTGGTTTTACTTTAGTTAAGTGTATCTAATGACACAGTTTATTTAACATTCCCAGTGTTACAATTCAGTGGATCTGTGTGTTGTTTACCTGCTGTCTGTTCAACATCACCTCTGCCAACCCAAACCATTCAAAGAATAAAGAATATCACTGTAATTTGTGACAAGTCTTCTCCAGGTGTTCTTGGTCCAGTTACCTGGACAAATGTCTAAAGACTGACTTGAGTTGGCACTAAATCAACTGAGACAGTTCCTCCTGACTAGAATAGCAGGAAATATAAATATGTGCCTAGTTGTCAAAGTGTTAGATATTCACAGCATGAAATGCCTTGTCATTTTGTTGGGGAAAAATTAAGTGTCTGTATTTTTATTATCTTACTCTACCTGGTGGTTCTTGTATGTGTCCTGAAGGCTTCAGATTTACATGAAATATTGTCCAAATTGGTCCTAAGAACCATTTAAAGAGTGGCTCACTGTTAAGCTGATTTTTTTTTCTGTAAGTTTAATTTGCAACATCTTGAAAAGATAGATTGTTTGAATTCAAACTTCCTTTCAAAAATCTAAATTTTGTTTTGAAAAATAATTTTAGTTACATAAGTTTTCTTGGTCCAAAACAGGGAAATTTATAATTGATTGCTGAAATGTCTAAGATTACAGCCCTGTAGAGAATATTTTTGAATGATTATTGTTCCTGGACAATATGTATTCCACATGGTTTATTAGTCCATCAGAATGTTCTTATTATTGTACTCAGAACTCTATTTTAAACGAAACACATACTCTATCAGTGGAGACAGTTTGTTTCAGAATCGAAGTTTCCACAAAAATATATGGGGATTCTAAGAAGATGATAAAATCTACTGCTTGAAAAAATGATTTATCAGTAAATTTCCATCACAATGAAGATAACAACGTAGTTGAAACAACAGAAAAATTAGTTTTACATTTTTATAGTGCTTTGTGGGCTTTATCTTATTAGATCTTTCAACAGGACAGCTTTTACTGTCCCCACTTTCTAGATGAGTAAACTGATCCTTAAAGAAACTGAGCTTTAATCAAAGTGACCAGACTCATATAACCAGCACTTAAATCCCAAGTTGCCCAACTTCTAACCTAACGGGGGTTCCACTAATATTATCTTGCATCAACCATAAAATTTAGGTAAATTAGATTTATGAAAATAAGAATTGCATTTGGTGTGACATCAAAAGATTAAATTTAATGCTAAAGAACACTTGGATTTAATTGTTTGTTTTCTCCCTACTTTCAACACATGCTTAAGTGTAATGTTAAAAATGAAATATAAAATATAATGGTAAAATTATAAAGCTTGCCTGCAGGTTTAGACTGTATCAATTTGACATCAGAACAAATTTGGATTGAATCATATGCAATTGCCAATATTCTTCCAGAGTATTTTGTTCTACTCTTATCTACAAAAATACAATAATTATAAAAGAAATTATTATAAAAGAAATAAATTGAACAACTAATTAACTAAAGTATATGAGGAAAAACAGTAACGACAAAAGACCTTGTTTTATTTTTTCAACCACAAAATTATCTAGATTATTTTAGTGGAATATATTCAAAACCTGTCATTTCCCCAACTTTATTAACCTTTTTACTTAATAGCTTTAAACCATGTAAGATACAGCCATCTGATTATCTTTCTCAAAGATACAAATTGTTGTTCTAATCATGGGTACAACTTACTTTTTCAAGGTACTAGACAGTAGCTGAGCAGAAAATATCAGCTGAAATTGCATAAAAGAGCAGGAATATGCCTGTACAACACAAATTTTTTTAAAGATTTATTTATTGGGGCACCTGGGTGGCACAGTGCTTAAGTGTCTGACTCTTGGTTTTGGTCAGGTCCTGATCTCAGAGTGGTGAGATGGAGCCCAACTCTCCCTGCTCAGTGGGGAGTCTGTTTAAGATTCTCTCTCCCTTTCCCTCTGCCTCCCCAAATAAATGAATAGATCTTTTAAAAAAATAATATTGATTTATTTATTTGAGAGAGAGAGTGCGAGCAGGAGCCAGGGGAGGAGCAGAAGTAGAGGGAGGGAGCATCCTCTCCCTGCGGAGCGCAAAGCCCCACTCAGGGCTCCATCCCAGGACCTTGAGATCATGACCTGAGCCAAAGTTGGACACTTAATGGACTGAGCCACCCAGGTGCCCCCACAACACAATTAATTTTGCTTTTCCCAGACAGTTTTCATACTTTTTTATCTATTGTGGTCAGGCCCTATAAACTACAGTAGCAGGAGGTCTTACTATTGACAAACTTAAGCTATCTTAGAGAAAATATCATTAATAGAACTAATGTCAGACATAAACTTAAAAAAAATCACTGTAGTCTGTTTTTACGTTCACTATCAAATGATAAAGGCAATATAAAAATAATAACAATCTTTTTATTTCTGAACTATTGATTATGAAGAGTGAATTTTCAACATGTGGCAAATTAACATGGTGGAAGTATGAGACAGGATTCTCACAGCCTTATATATTAAGTCTTAGTATTTTAAGAAGTTGATTTCCAAATCAGCAATTATAGTCAACTCAAATGTATTCCTTGTTGATGTCTTTTAGAAAATAAGGCACGGTTTTCTGTTCATTTTTTCTTTTCTAGTTAGTGGCAGAAAATAATCTGTATTATGCTAAAGCAACTTGAAAATTAATACTTAGTTATATAGTGGCTACAGTAAAACATTCTATATCCATGTTAAATGTGACACTCTTGCTTAATTATCTAAATAGGTCAAGGTAATTATGGCTTTCATTAACTCCTTTTTATTTTTTTTCCATTTTTCAGCTTTATATTGAAGAATACTTGACAAAAGTTCAGTGTATTTGAGGTATACAGTATGATGAGTCAATACGTACAAATTGCAAAGGATCCCCACATTCCTCACCTAACATATTTATTTATCTTTTTATTTTTTCTTGAGAACACTTAACTTTTACTCTCTTAGCAAATTGCAACTATATAATACAATATCAGCAACTATAGTCACCATGTTTTACATTAGATCTTCAGCCATTATTCTTCTTATAATTGAAAGTTTGTACACTTTTGCTAGACTCTCCCTATTTCTCCTACTTCCCAGACCTGGCAATCACCATTCTACTTTGTTTCTATAAGTCTGTAAGTTCAACTTTTCTTTATTTATCCTTTCTCCTCCTCCTCCCCCTCCTCCTCCTCCCCCTCCCCCTCCTCCTTCTCCTTCTCCATCATCTTCTTCTTCTAGATTCTGCATATAAATGATACCATGCAGTATTTGTCTTTCCTCGTCTGGCTTATTTCATTTAGTGTAATGTCCTCCAGGTTCATCTAAGTTTTTGCAAATGGCAGGATTTCCTTATTATTTGGTTGTGTGTGTATACCACAATTTCTTTGTTCTTTGTTCATTCCTCTGTTGACTGGCACATAGGTGGTTTTCATACTCTGGTTATTGTTATTAATGCTGCAATAAACATAGGAATATAAATATCTTTTTGAGATAGTGTTTCCATTGCCTTTCAATACATACACAGAAGTCTTGGTCATATGGTAGTTATATTTTTCTTTTGTTGAGGAACCTCCATACTGTTTTCCATACTGGCTGTACCAGTTTACATTCCATTCCCACCAACAATGTACAAGGGTTTGCTTCACATCCTACCAGCATTTTTGTCTTTTACTTTTTGATAATAGACATCCTAACAGGTGTAAGGTGATATCTCATTCTGGTTTTGATATGCATTTCCTGGGTGATTAGTGATGTTGAACACCTTTTCGTGTACCTACTGGGCATTTGTGTATGGGCTTTAAAAAATGTCTATTCGGGCGCCTGGGTGGCTCAGTTGGTTAAGTGACTGCCTTCGGCTCAGGTCATGATCCTGGAGTCCCGGGATCGAGTCCCACGTCAGGCTCCCTGCTCAGCAGGGAGTCTGCTTCTCCCTCTGACCCTCCCCCCCCTCATGCTCTCTCTCTCTCTCTCAAATAAATAAATAAAATCTTTAAAAAAAAATGTCTATTCAGGTCCTTTACTCACTCACTTTTCAATTGGACCCTTCCCTTCTTTCTTTTTTTCTTTCATGAATTATATGAGTTCCTTGTATATTTTGGATACTAACCCCTATCTGATAAGTGATTTGCAAATATATTTTCCCATTCCATAGGTTGCCTTCTTATTTTGTTGATTGTTTCATTTGCTGTGCAGAGCTTTTTAGTTTGATGTAATTCCACTTGTTTATTTTTGCTTTTTTTTTTTTTTTGGCCTTGCTTTTGGTGCCAAATCCAAAATATCATTACTGATATCAATGTAAGGGCTTACCACCTATATTTTCTTCTGGGAGTTGTACGATTTCTTGTCTTATGTTCAAAACTTGAATCCACTTTAAGTTTATGTTTGTGAATGGTGTGAGATTGGGGTCCAGTTTCATTCTTTTGCATGTAGCTATCCAATTTTCCCAACACCATTTATTAAAGAGACTGTCCATTCCCCATTGTATATTCTTGGCTCCTTTGTCCATAATTAATTATCCATGTATGTATCAGTTTATTTATGGGCTCATCTGCTTTTGCCAACACCATACTGTTTTGATTACTATAGTCTGTAATATAGTTGCAAATTGGAAAGCATGCTACCTCCACCTTTGTTCTTTTCAAGATTGCTTTGACTATTTGGGATCTCTTACAGTTCCATACAAAGTTTAGGATTGTTTGTTCTATTTCTGTGAAAAATGCCATTAATATTTTTATAGGGATTATATCAATCTATTATCTATTTTGGTATTATGGAAATTTTAACAATATTAATTCCTCTAATCCAAGAATATGGGATATCTTCAAATTTATTTGCATGGTTTTTTTTCAATTTTTTTCAAGTCAAGGTCTTATGGTTTTCAGTGTACATATATTTCACCTTGTTGGTTAAATTTATTCCTAAATAATTTATTCTTTTTTTAAAGGTTTTTATTTATTTATTTGATAGAGAGACACAGCAACAGAGGGAACACAAGCAGGGGGGGTGGGGGAGGGAGAAGCAGGCTTCCCACAGAGCAGGGACTCCGATGCAGGGCTTGATCCCAGGACCCTGGGATCATGACCTGAGCCGAAGGCAGACGCTCAACGACTGAACCACCCACGTGCCCCTAAATAATTTATTCTTTTTGATGCTATTGTATATGGAATTTTTTCTTAATTTCTCTTTCCAGTAGTTCATTGTTAGTGTATAGAAACATAACTGATTTTTTTATATTCATTTTGTATTCTGCCACGTTACTAAATTTGTTTATGCTAACAGATTTTTGGTGGAGCCTTTAGTGTATTGTCATCTTTCATCACTTCTTCTTTTCTGACTTGGATTTTTGTCTTTCTTTCCTAATTGCTCTGGCCAGGATTTTAGTACAGTGTGGAATAAAAGTGGTGATCTTGTTCCTGATCTTAGAGGAAAAGCTTTCAGTTTCAGCTTTTCACTGTTGATAATAATTAGCTGTGGGCTTGTCACACATGGTCTTTATTATTTTGAGGTACTTTCCCTCCATACTCACTTTGTTGAAAGTTTTCATCATAAATGGATATTGAATTTTATCAAATGCCTTCCTTATATCTATTGAGATCATGTGATTGTTATTCTTCATTCTGTAATGTGGTATATTACACTGATTTACATATGTTGAACATCCTTGTATCCCATGAATGAATTCCATTTTATCATGATGTATAATCCATTTAATGTACTGCTGAATTCTGTTAGCTACTATTTTGTTGAGGATTTTTGCACCTATGTTCATTAGGGATATTGGCCTGTGATTTTCTTCATTTTTTTTTTTTTTTTTTGGTGGTGTCCCTGTCTGACTTTGATATCAGTTTCATGCTGACTTTATAAAATGAGTTTGAAAGTATTCCCTCCTCTTCTATATTTTGAAAGATTTTAAGAAGGGTTGGTATTAGCTCTTCTTTAAATAGTTAGTAGAATTCACCAGTGAAGCCAATTGGACTTTTCTTTTTTGGGAGGTTTTTTTATTTAAAATCCTTACTAGTAATTTGTCAGTTCATATTTTCTATTTCTTCATGATTCATTTTGGTAGGTCATATTTTTCTAGAAATTTATCCATTCCTTCTACATAGTCCACTTTGTTGACATAAAATTATGCATAGCAGTCTCTTAGTTCATCCAGCAATCTCTTTTTAAAATTAGTAGTAGCCAATAATATAATATTGAATTTCTTTAACAATATTTGTTTCCTAAATATTTTTTAATCATTTACTGAATTTTAATCAATTACTTTACTTTATGTGCCTATGAAAATGCTAAACTGTTTGTTTATATATGGCATTTGATTTTTGTGTATTTTTCTCCTTTTGCAAAACCAGATGTAGTAAAGATGTTTAGTTTCTTTATAGCTTCACTGCAAATTCATTATAAAGTAAATCTAAACTTTAAGTGGAAATATGGCTAAATAGACCAAGATTTGAAACTACCTATTTGTCAATTTTTTTTTAAGATTTTTTTTTTTTTTTTGAGAGAGAGAGAAAGCATGGTGGGGAGGGGTAAAGGGAGAGGGAGAGAGAGGATCTCAAGCAGACTCCCTCCTGAGGGAGGAGCCTGATGTGGGGCTTGATCTCAGGATTCTGAGATCATGACCTGAGCCGAAATCAAGAGTCCGACACTTAACTGACTGAGCCACCAGGCACCCATATTTGTCAGTCTTCATATGTAAATAGCAAAGTACAGTAACTGAGGTGTGAGATCTTGTTACATAAGATTATATATGCTGCAATTGGGAAACTATGGGTGCAATAGAAGAATATAGATGAGATCTTGCTGATTTTCCTAAAAGCAGTTATATTAATACATATAAATTTATTTTCTTAGTTATTTTTGTTATTTTTAAATTTTGATATAATTTAAGATTAAAGACAGATTGGTAGAGTAGTACAAAGAACTTTTGTTCTGCGCGCGTGTGTGTGTGTGTGTGCGTGCGCATGGTTCTTCTCTTTGAACCAAGGGTATGCAGTAAAAATATTTGATCAGAAATTTCTTGGGTTAGTTCTTCATCCTCACCCTCTCTTTAGTGTGGTTGTTATTTATTCAAAATGTGTTTAGATTTATTTGTTTCTATTTATATTTCACTTTAAATGTTTATTCCCTCTGTCTTTAATGACTTCTTTTAGTATAAAATATAACATGGTTCCAAAAGTCAAAATTATACAAACATGAGTACTCAGAGTAGTGTCACTCTCTTCCCCCCGTGGGATGAAATTCTTCCATTTCACTTTACTCACTCCCTAGTGGTCTTTCCTGTAATTTTTTTTTCTAGAAAATAAGCAGATAAATGTATGTTCTCTTATCCCCCCCTTCAATTTTACATAAAATGTAGCATACCTTAATACTTACTTGTATTTTTTTTTCCATTGAGCAATTCTAAAAACCTCTCCCTATCAGTTCTTAAAGATTGCCATTAGCTGGGTTCTCCAGGAACAGGTATGGAGAGAAAGTGTAGTTGGCAGAATTTTTATTAGGGATTGATGCTTATGGGAAAAAGAGAGCACAGGCAGGATTGGGTAGGGGTAGAAGTGGAATTAGAGAACAATCCAATCACCCATGAGCATATGGTCTGTCAGAATTGTTCATGAGTGGACTGAATGATCAGGCCTTTATGCCTCTTCTGAAGCCAGTCTTTGGATGTGTGCCTCCCCAAGAAGGGCATGCCACTGGGTAAAGTGATTCTCCATGACTAAGGCAAACTCGGCTCAGCTTAACAGCTGGTGGCTCTCTGCTGAGAGCACTGAGAACATCAGCTTTAAAAGTACCCCCCTTGACAGAGTGGCATGTAAAGACATGACATCACTATGTCAACTACAGAAATTTGGCTTTCGCCCCATTCTTGGTCATGAGGTACAAGGTCTAAATCTGTGCTGTCTAATATGATAGTCACTAACCATATGTGGCTATTTAATTTTAAATTCAATTAATTAAAATTAAATAAAATTAAAAATTCGGTCATAGGGACCACATTTCAAGTGCTCAGTAGCCACATGTGGCTATTATAGAGCATTTCCATGATTAAGAAAACTTCTATTGGATGAATAAATGCCTGAAGCAGTGTGATTTTATACAAAATTTGGTGATAACTACTGTTTTAGATCATCCATGAGACTTCTTCTGTGTAAAATCTTAGAGAATCAAAGATTGTTTGTCCTTTTTTACCACTTGAATTATTTAAAATCTATTTACAAAGCAGACTGTAAGAACCACATGTTGGGTATGCTCCATGAATTGTTTTATGGTTTAGTGTTGAACCAAAACATAGTTGAGTGCTCCTAAAGTAAACATTTTCCATTTCCAGTATTCTCTGAAGAGTTTTTGAATTTTAATTATGTAAAAATAAATCTTGTAATGCTACTTTAAAGTGTTATTACATTTGCTTCACACTGCAGCATTGTAAATTTTAGTCCCATACAATTTCATTTGAGAGATACATCCTGGATGAAAAAATATGTTCTACTTTCTTTTGCTTATCAACAGCCACTCAGTTCTAAATTTTTCAGTGAGAATTGAAAAAATTAAATCTGGGGAATATTATGTTTTTTTGAGAGATAACCATCTCAGTGTTAGACTTTTGAGGAATATAAATGTGGACTGCTTTTGTAATAAGTTGAAAGCCAGACTCTGGTACATCTTTTGCATTAAAAATTAACTTGTTTGGTGGAAACAGGTCAGATAATCAACTTTCTTTCCTTGACTCCTGAATAACATGAAGTGATACTACCTATATATTCACAAAAAATGTGACTTACATGCATATACCCCATATGATTATTGAATACCCTCATTGCCTTCTACTGGGCACAGAAGCTCTTGAAAGCCTTTCTTTTCTACTTTTCCTTCTCATTAATTCCTGAGGCTTTTGACTTGATAACATTTACAGAAGTATATTCAGTACATTTATTAAGGAAATGGAGGGTTAAACTAAGCGACACAGATTTCTTTACTACAGACCTTTAAAACCTATTATTGTGATGTGTTTTCCAAAACTCCAAAAGCACTGTAGTCTGGGAGGTTTCCCAAATTTATTTGACTATGGAGTTCATTTTCAGAGGAGCATCTGGAAGGACTATTTTTTAGTCAAACATACTGTGGGATTGCTGGCCTGTAGCACCTGCCTCATCCCCTTTCTGCTGCAAATCCTTCCCTAGTTTTATGCCCCTACACAGAGATGTATGGCTTGTACCTCAGCTTTTGCACATTTTGTAGCTTGAGGTACAATGTAAAAAGTAATACAGAAAGTTGAAAGGGCAGGGCTGATTAGGTCACGTGGTGACAGCAAAAGGAAACAAAACACCCGGCAACAAAAAAAATAATCTGGTTGATTGTTTAACAATTAAAGTTGTAATTAGATTTATAATTGAATTTTTGGTGTAGTCTCAAGTCTGGAAAATCAGTGTATCCCAGCTAATCTTTTACTCAGCATGATCTGTTCTGGTTCATCGTTGACCATGTTCAAAAATCTGTTTTTTAAAACACAAATCTGAACAAAATTCTTAAACAGCTTTCTTTAACCAGTCCCTCAGGTGACTGTTCTTATATCACCAATAGAATAGGAAATGCATTTTTATCCTGAGAAAAATAGATAGATAAATTGACAGTTCTTAAGATAATACAGATATACACATTTTTAAGCAATAGGCCAAAAAGATAATGTGCTTTAGGCAATTATTTCTAGAATACATCTTATTGAAATTTTCACTTGCTCCACAAACATACTTAAGTTATTGCTGTGATATGACTCTGAAAATCTCAGTCATTCCAATATTTCAAGGAAGCTTTGGAATCCATGATGCATATTAAACTGAGTAGTCACAGGCCAGATTACTGTTCAGTAACCTCAATCAGGGTGATGTCTGCTGTTCCTGGGATGGCTTTTGGTACACTAGAGAAAATGGGACAAAACCAAGGATCTTTTTTCAGACTTAATAGGGTAACTATGAAATATACAGACCAACCAGAACACTTGAGAATAAAAGGGGTTGCCATGAACAGCTACTTAAAATAACAGGTATTTACTGAATGATATGGTGACACTATTTAGATTAGAACTAAATTTCCTAATAGATTTGACCATGGAATCCAGGTGATTTTCAGTCAAGGGGTGTTATGAGCTAAATTTCCCTCCCCCAAGCAAATTCGTATGTTGAAGTACTAACTCCCTGTATCTCAGACTGTATTTGGAGACAGGGTTTTTAAAGAGGCAATTAAGTTAAAATGAGAGCATTGAGATGGACCCCATTCCAATATGACTGATGTCCTTCTAAGAAGAGGAGAGTAGGACACAGACATAGAGAATGGACGGCCATCTACAAGCCAAGGTGTGAGGCCTCAGAAGAAACTAACCCCGCAGACACCTTGATCTCAAACTTCCAGCCTCCAGCACTGTGAGAAAACAAATTTCTGTTGTTGAAGCCAACCAGTTGATGGTACTTTTTTATAGCAGCCCTAGCAAACTAATACAATTGGAAGGTATAAAAACAGATTCTTTGACATTATCATAAAAAGTACAAAGGAAAGTGATCCACCTTTAGCATGCCTCTATTTTCACAGTTCTCAAGAAGAAAAACAAAAAGTGCTGAGTGCAACAACTATTATGGTCGTTTACTGGCCTCTATTCCGGATTAGGTCTAAGTAACTCTTTTTGGCTTATGACTTGATGGTGGTATCACTTGGACAATCCAGTATAATCAGGCCCTAGCACCCTAGCTCTGGCATCAGCTCTAATGAAAGAAGGGCATGGAATTTTGCTTAATTGATCAGTCCTAGTCCTTCACAGGAGAAACTGGACTTCCCAGCTTCTACAGTAGCAAAGCATATAAATGAGTTTTTACATACACAAAGCTATGTGAGGAATGTGATTCTGTGGTGGAAGACAGGTTCTTAAAAGAGAGGTGGAACAGTCTGCGTTCAGTTGACCCTAAGAGAAGACACGACTTGAAAGAAAGTCCCTGTGATGGGACAGATTTGATCCATTTTTAAGTATAGTGATGGCGAATATTCAATATTAAGTTATTGGTTTTTTTGGTATGTCATCCCAAGCCTTCCCTAAAAGCCTAGGAAAGACAACAACTCTACATTAGGTTGCTGTGGGAAGATGCAGGGAAGGGGCAATAGTTGTAGGTGGGAGGGAGCTGAGAGATTGGGGCAATCTCAGCAATGGGGTTCTGCAGTGGGACCCAGTTCCCATGAGAAAATTATAAAAAGTATTACAGGGTCCCAGTTTTAGAGCAGCAGAGATGCTGCGCAGGTTATCAATTTAGGAAAGGCAGAGGAACAAGAAAAAAAGCAAAACAAAAAACAAAACAGTGACTGAGTGCCTAGACCAGTATGAAGAGTTCCAGGTCCCAGGCAAATCACAGTCACTAATCTGTGGACAGGGATGCAAGACTCCTTTGGGTTCCCCTTAAATAAAGTTCAGATCAGTCCTACACCTGCTCTGGGACTGAGCCTTGTGGCCCTGTCAGGTCAACTGAGGCGACGAGGAAGGCATGCTCAAGGAAGTGAGTGAGTCAGTGCCTCAGCTGAGCTAGCTGAAGTGCTGCAGATAAAGGAGGGAAGGCAGCCCAGTAACTGCACTGCTGGTGTACAGAGGTGAAGTATGGTAATTAGATCTAGGGCAGGAGGAGTTTGAAAGAGTCACCAAACACAGCCTCGAGTACAGCCTCTGGCAACATAGCAGAACCGGGAGTTGGGCACCACCGAGCTGACACAGTGGACTGGCGTGCAGTTCAAAGCCAGTTTTCAGCAGACTTCAGGAAGACAGCGTTAAATCTTGGAGTCAGTGTTGCAACTAGTGGCAATCACATCATGCATGGACTACAATCAGTAGTGAAAATTCCAGAGCCTGTGCAAAATGAGGGGGTAGGATGATCCCACGTTAGGGATCTTCCAGCTTGAAATTGCAAGGCTCAATTGAGGTGAGTGCAGTGTGAAGGAGTACAACACATCCAAACTGTTTATTTCTTTTCTCCCTTTTTTAACTCCACTGCTGCGTCTGAATAATGATTCACAATTTTAGATTTCTAGCACCGAAAAGGAACTTGGAGGTCACAAATGCACTATGTTCCATATAAAAATGAAAAAATACCAGACTTGTCTCTTCGACTGCACCACGAAATACCTGAATCTTTGAATGCTGCCTGGTATTTGTCTTTAATCCCTTCCAGTGTCTAGCTTGATCCTGTGGACATATTATACCTGAACAAAAGAGTGAATGCTGTTAATGAGAATAAGCACAAAAATAAGTGGCAATTATTACTTGAGGTGCTGACAACTTTGAGACATGTGTCCTCTTTCCAAAGACCCATACATAAAAACATATTTACTTTACCTATAATTCTAGAGGATTCATGGATCCCCTAGAAAAAAGGTATCTCTAGATAATCCCCCTTATGGATTTATAGAAACCAGATTAAGAATTTCTTTCCTCAGGTATTCATTGCCTATTTGGATAGACCTTGTGTTCAGAAGTAAAATAAAGGGAATATGATTAGGGGGATCAAGATTTTCCTAGGGGCAAAAGGTTCAAAATTAATATAGAAATGTGTTAAAATCTGGACACTGAGTAGTCAGCAAAGAGTTGCATCACTTTCTGAAAGAAAGGTAATCTCAACACATCACTATTTAACAGTCTATAATTAAGTTACGTGGATCATTATTTTTAGCCTTGTGAGAGTTTCAAGTGTAGAGCATGTGATACTCACAATCACTGGTAAATCTCTAATAATTTTACATTCTCTTCTCTCAACCAAGAACAAAACATAGGAGAGGAATCATTTTGGTAAATATAAATCAAAATTTCATATTGCCAGTTAGTAGATAGTCCATTTTAATAAAGAAATATCATGTAAATCTGGATTCTGGGGGCGCCTGGGTGGCTCAGTCTGTTCAGCGTCTGCCTTTGTCTCAGGTCATGATCCCAAGGTCCTGAGAGCAAGTCCCACATCGGGCTCCCTGCTCAGTGGGCAGCCTGCTTCTCCCTCTGCCTCTGCCTTTCTCTGGCTCTCATGAGTAAATAAACAAAATCTTAAAAAAAAAAAGAAGACATAAAAGGAATGCTGCAAATTTTATAAATATGAAAATAACTGTGATATAGTTAGGACTGAAATTTGAAAACAAATTTCAATGTGATGGGGTAGATGTTGGTAAAATAGGACTTTTTCCTTAGACCGTACGTTTCAGTGTAGGAAGTGCTAGGTGATTTACATCAGAATGGTGACCAAGGCCAGAGATCAGTGAGCTGTTCAATGGTTGGGATAAAGTCCACTGGTACTTCTGGATCATCCCTTCTGGGAGGAATTCCAACTGGGATCCATGGCAGTTGGATAACTCATTGTCCTCTTACTTCTATATAGAGAAGGCAGTTCTCAGTAGGGAGTTTTAGGAGTAGCTTTGTGGCAGCATAGCTTCTTCAAGTGGCCCTAGAGTGTGGAGGCAAGCCCCTGTCACACTATTCAATGTGCTTACCAGCACCCTTTTGGTTTTGATGAAGTAAAGAAGAGATATTCATGATCATGGAGTCTTCTTTCCCTCAAGATATATTTATATGCCCTAAGAGGGCCCTCCTTTATTCAATCAATAAGCATTTCTCAGTGACTATTATAAGCGAAGCACAAGAAAGCAAAAGTGAGAGTCTTCTTATTCAAGAAGGTAAAGATCCGGAAGGGACAGAGAGAATTACAAAACAATGTAACAGTAGTCCAGAACGAAAAATAAGGTCCTACAGGAATGGGATGGACACATTCCTCACTCTGTCTAAGAAGTCAGTTACAGAGGAGGTACAACTTCCAGTAAAGTTTCTATTTTTTTTTTCATTTTTTTAATCATTGAGGTATAATTCACATATCATAAAATTCACCATTTTGAAGTGTACAATTCACTAGTATTTTAGTGTATTCACAGAGTTCGGCAACAATCACCACTGTTTAATCCCAAAACATTTCATCACTCCAAAAAGGAAAACCTGTACCCATTAGTAATCACTCCTGATTTATCCCTCCCTCCAACTCCTGGCAACTGCTCTCCATTTTCTGTCTCTATGGATTTCTCTACCCTGGATATCTCATACAGATGGAATCATACAATAAAAGGTCTTTTGTGATTGCCTTCTTTCACTTAGTATAAAATTTTCAAAGTTGATCCATGTCATACATCCATACTTCACTCCTTTTATATGGCCAAATAATTTTCCACTTAATGGGCATGGCACCTGTTATCTATCCATTCATTAGTTGACAGGCATTTGACTTTTCTTCACTTTCTGGCCATCACAAATTCTGTTACTACAAACATTGCTATACAAGTTTTTGTGTGAACATATGCTTTCAGTTCTCTTGGGTATACACCCCTCATAGGTTGATGGGTCGTATGGCAGCTCTCTGTTTAAGTTTTGGAAGAACTGCCAAATTGTTTCCGGTAGATGTACCATTTTAGATTCTCACCAACAATATATGAAGGGTTCACTTTTTCTATACCTTTACCTTCCCTTGCTATTTTTCTGTTTTTGTTTTTTATTGGTTTATTTCTGTTTTTATTTTTTTTTAAAGTTATAGTCATTGTAGTGGGTATAAACTGGTAGTTCATTGTGGTTTTAATTTGCATTTTCCTAATGACTAAAGATATTAAGCATCTTTTTATGTCATTATGGACCATTTGTATATCTTCTTTGGAGAAATGCCTATTTTGATCCTGTGTCTACTTTTGTCATTGAGTTTTGTCTTTATCAGTACTTGATTTCTAAAAATGTCCTACTATGTAAGTTGTCTTTCACTATCTTGATAGTGCACACCGATGCACAGAAGTTTTAAATTTTGATGAAAATGAAATTATCTTTTACCCCTCTTTGGTTGCTTGTGCTTTTGATGCCATATCTAAGAAACCTGCCTAATCTGAGGTTGCCAAGTTCAAGATTTATACCTATGTTTTCTTTTAAGAGTTTTATAGTTTTAGCTCTTACATTTAGGTCTTTGATTCATTTTTGAGTTAATTTTTGGAAGTGGTATGATACAGGGGTCCAAATGTACCCTTTTGCATGCGGATATCTAGCTGTTATAGTACCATTTGTTGAGAAGAGTTTCTTTTTCCCATAGAATGTCTTGGCATCCTTGTTGAAAATCAATTATGCATTGGTATATAGATTTATTTCTGTACTCTCAATTCTATTCATATTTATATGTCTATCCTTATGCTAACACCATACTGTCTTGATTATGTAACCTTGTATTAAGTTTTTATAGTTTGTGGGAAGTGTCAGTCCTTCAACTTTGTTTCTGTTTCAACTATTCTGAGTACTTTGCATTTCCATATGAAACTTGGACTAAATTTTGAAAGATGATTTGGAGATGGCCAGCCACAGAAGAGATCAAATTTCTTGGATGAAATGCTTTTGGATAAAGAAATGTGAGAGGAAAACAAAGGGAATATGACTAAAGTCTAAGCATGAGATGGATTCCAGGTAAAGAGCCATGCAATCACAAGCACTGAGACAAAGAAGCAGGTACTTGATGATTGAATGTGGCTGGACCAGAGGATAGGGAATTGTAAGATATGAGGATGGAATTATAGGTGGGGCCAGATCACAAATCATTTGATCTGATAGGCAGTTTTTTATCCTATAGCGGAGAGTCACTAAAGTTGGTGGCAATTCTTTCTTGTTTCAGTGTTAAAGTAAATACTCTTTCCTGGTATTTGCAAAACATTGGAGTTATTTTGGGATATGGGTATGAGTATGGATACACACACACACACACACACACACATTTTTTAAACTAACCCAAAACACTCTCCCAAATAATATTGAGTTCTATTTATACAAAGTAAGTCTCAGGAGGTGCTCTGGATACTTTATAGTTAATTCCCCAAGATAGATATTCAAACCAAAATGTAATGGTGACTAACCTCTCTAAATTATGTACATTGAGAAAGGCCAAAGAAATAATAATGAATTAAAAGAAAAATGTTCCCCATTATTTTTGTTTTCAAACTTCCCTGTATGTTTGTTTGTTTTGTCTTTTCCTTGGTACTTAACCAAAACTTTACAACTAGTATTGTCCTCAGAGACAGCTTTTCATAATGCCTAAAGTTTAATCACCTAGGGTGAGTGAAGCCATACCTTATACTTTAATCCCTAATGGAAAAGTCCAATACTATATGGTACCAGTCAGTTACATGAGTTTTTAATGCAGTGAAATTTAGCACAAGATTTCTTTTAAAGGCCCCAGAAATAGGTTTATGGTCTTAACTGCACATTTTCTATAATATTCATGAAAAACTCTGTGTGGTAGAATTGTGTCAATAATAAATAGCAAGTGCTATTAATTATTTCAGTTTTCTCATCACAAATAACTTCTATAGCAATAAATATCCTGAGATATATGGAATTTCTCCATTGTACAGATGAAAACATTGAGGTTGGATGAATTGGAATACTGTTTCCCTTTATATCCAACCCATTT
Organism: Mirounga leonina; assembly: GCF_011800145.1. Classification (NCBI taxonomy): domain Eukaryota; kingdom Metazoa; phylum Chordata; class Mammalia; order Carnivora; family Phocidae; genus Mirounga; species Mirounga leonina. The sequence continues at coordinate 66,638,439 of NW_023270268.1, forward strand.
CCTTATTTTTTTAGATAAATTCTAGATAGTCATTAAAGTACTATAGATTACAATAGCTTAAGTAACTTTTTTTTTTTGAAAGGTATTTTTATTTATTTTAGAGTGTGAGAGAGAGAGGGGAGAAAGAGGCAGAGGGAGAAGAAAGGAATCTCGAGTAGACTCCTCCTTGAGCATGGAGCCCAATGCAGGGCTCCATCTTACCACCCCGAGTTCATGACCTGAGCCAAAATCAAGAGTCAGACGCTTAACAGACTGAGCCATCTAGGTGCCCTTTTTAAGTAACTTTCTAAAATAATGTGCTGAACACAGGCATAGTCTTTAAATTCAAAATACTTCAATTCAATCTCAATCCATCCACTTATTACCCCCACCCTCCCCCTTTTTAAAAGATTTTATTTATTTACTTATTTGAGAGAGAGCAAAGAGAAAACACAGAGAGAGAGGGAGAAGCAGACTCCCTGCTGAGCAGGGAGCCCAACGCAGGGCTCCATCCTGAGATCATGACCCTGAGATCATGATCTGAGCTGAAGGCAGACGCTTAACCAACTGAGGCATGCAGGCTCAGTATCTTTCTAAAATGTGTTGATGGCCCAGTCTGACATCCAAGAAACCAAGAAAAAATTAAATTAAGGAAACTAAGCAAGGAAACTTAGACCATTTTACAATCTAAGTGTTTTGGGTGCTGTTTAGTTCACTGAGCATCTTTATGCATCTTGTGTGAATCTTTTATGCGTCTGCCTGGAGGCTCTGTATTGGTTATGTTTTTCTTTTTTCCTAATGATCAAACAGAAAAGTGAGAGTCAGGGAGATCAATAAAAATATTCATTGTATACAAGGCAATGGTTAGAAAATAAAATTTATTTTAAAAGTATTAAAAGTGAAAGAAGGCAGTAGAGGGGCAGGAAAGAGAACAAGTGGAATGAGAAGATATAATGAATGGAAGTGCTATTTGAGTGACCTATATTTTCATCTGCAAAGAAGAAGGAGAAGTTTATTGAATAAGTTTTGGTTAAAAACAAAATCTTCTTTCTTCTATGCTGTAAGATTCTAGAACTTATCTCAATTTTGAAATAACTCCATTTCTGTCTCATAAACCTACTTCTGAGAAACACCAGTTTAATACTTACAAACTGTTATTTTCTCTGCCAGGATCACTCATGATTTTGAACTGCTATTAAAAAATTTCAAAGAGTTCTACTAGTGCTGAAGAAAGAGTCCAAAGTGTTTATGTGTTGGCATCTAGGTAGATTTCATTGTATTTGGCAGTTTCTTTACCAGGTGCATAAAAATGAGCGCTTCACTATGGTAACAGTCTCTCGGTTTACTTAATCTGTCTCAACTTTGCAGCATGGCTAGAATTCAATAGTGGGAAAGGCAGGAAGTCCTGCCCTGTACATCCCACACAATTTGATGTCCATTAGTCAGCTATGCTTGTTCTGTCCAAAGCAACTCTCTAGATGGGGCTATAAGAAACATGTTTTCTGCCAAAAACTTTCCTTTCCTGCTTCTCTTCTGCTCTAATGGGTTATTTGAACTATGGAAATGATTTGGATATGATTAAAATTTTGATAATGTTTATGTATTTTGCTTCATATTATTTACTTGATAATTATGGATTATTGACATGAATCTATTTTGAAAATTAAAAAAAAAAACTTTTTCTGACTTATCCAGAAATATCAGAGAAATACAAATATAGACAGTATATTATTAATGCTGGTAGTATAATAAACTAGATTTGTAAAATACTTCAAGGATTACTGCTTTCTTTCATAACCATTTTTCATCATTTAACATTCAAGCAATTTTGCAAAGCAATCATTTATTGAACACTTATTATGTACCAAACACTTTTATAAATGTTGTACAAGTATTTACTCTTTGAACCTCACAAACATATATGAGGTAGGTGTTGTCATTATTGCTATTATTAATTTCCACTGTACAGACAAAGAAACCGAAGTAAAAGATTAACCAGGTTTTCCCCAAATAAGGTCATAAGTGGAGGAATTGAGATTGAATTGTTTTGAATTTATTTTATTTTATTTATTTATTTTTTAAAGATTTTATTTATTTATTTAACAGAGAGAGACACAGCGAGAGAGGGAACACAAGCAGGGGGAGTAGGAGAGGGAGAAGCAGGCTCTCCGCTGAGCAGGGAGCCCGATGCGGGGCTCGATCCCAGGACCCTGCGATCATGACCTGAGCCGAAGACAGACGCTTAAGGACTGAGCCACCCAGGCGCCCTTGTTTTGAATTTAAAGCCTATGCCTGTGTTCAGCACATTATGCAGCCAGTTTAAACTAGTTAAGTCAGATAATACTGTCACTGTTTAACAACAAAACAAAACAAAAACAAACAACAAACCCAAAACAAACAAAATAATACTGAAGCTCAGGTACATCAAGTAACTTTCCTAAAGTACTAATTATTTCATATATTCTATTCTTCCATATTACACTGAATTATGATTAATACTATAGCTACTTAATATCATAGATGACCCTTAGGAAGTAGTCAGTGAATGTTTGTTCAATTAAATAATACTTAAAGAAAAGTATGAAAGGGATAATATTTTAAAAATACCTTCTGATGTATCTTCCTTTTGAGGTCAGTTTCTCTTCCAATTCCCTTCATACCATATTGGACACAGGAAACAGAGTATCCAATGCCTCTTCTTGGAGAACGAGTATATCATGTAGGGAAGTTTCTTATAGTCAGAAAGGACCTTTCTGGTCCTTCTAAGAAGGAGAGAGTGAAAGTGAGAGCATATTCTAGAATGGTGTTTTTGGTCTTCTGGAGTCTAAAAATAAATCACCTGGCAGGTGATTTCCAACTCTATCCCACATGGTGATCACAGTGGAGGTGAAATAGCATTGTGCCTTGTTTGGCAAAGAGAAGTCCCACTGTGGCACTGAGAAATCTTCCTCAGCATTTATACATCATGGAATGGAACCCACGGGAGATGTGAAATGTGAAATTTTCAAATTTATTGACCTGGCTCAGGACACCATGTGAACCTATAGCACTGTAACAGAGAACCTTGGATGGGTAGTCACTAAGCCGTGTGACCAAGAGCTAGGGAATTTACATTATTAGAACAGGAGTGAGATCAATTCTTAAATGAATATGAGCTTCAGAGTAGGGCTGGAAAAGAGTTTATATAAATTCTTGGCAGCCAATGACTTCCATAGCAGTTGCCAACAGGACATTTAATAACCAGCTGACACAAGGGAAATTGCTGTTGAGGCTTGCAAAATGCCAGAAGACCCCCACATGATCTGCATATGGATACTAGATCCACTTTCCTACAAGGACAATAGAAAACTTCTCATTGAACCAAACACCATCTTTAAAAATTTACCCCCCCTAAAATGACATAAAGGTAATGGATTGAAATTTCTTTAATTAGAAAATTTGTTCTTCCAGTTATTTCAGGGACAAAGGAGATTCATGAGAAAGTATACATCAGCTGCAGTAGAATGAAAAATTAAGCTGCCCTTTTTTGCAAATTCGAGTATAATATGTACATCTTTTTCTTAAAGATGTAAACGTAGTACATTTTTTTCTGAATATGTAATTATCTGTTATAAAAATTCACACAGTATATAAAAATATGAGGAAGAAAGTTAAGGCCTTTGCAATTTTACCACAGTGAGATACCCTTGCTGTTACCTGAATGGCCCTCTTTTACGTATCTTTATAATACACTTACAATATATATAAATATATGTAGCTATGCCCAAGCAAAAATATGTATATATGTATTATTTTACCTAATAGGATCATATGTATTCCATATGCTGTCTCTTCTGCCCATCTCCCCCAGTGTCAGCACCCTAAAACTCTTCACCCTCACCCCACCATAGAGAATGGGATTTCCTTTCTTTCATTTCAATCCAAATGCATATTCACCTCACAAAAGATGCCTAGTGAAAGCTAGGGGTTTTCTTTAACTGTTCTAGTGGAATGAGCATTTTATTTGTTATATATGTGAGTGTTTTAAAAAATCTGTCAAGATGGCTCAATGATTCCAAGACAGAATGACAGAAAAAAACCCGGCATTTTTCAGTTCCCGTGTGCTGTGGTTAAAAATCATACACTGTGCGGGCTCTCAAGAACTTCAAGTCTCTCATTTCACAGACGAAGAAACTGAGGCCCCGAGGGTTAAATGTCTTGTTCACGTTAAAAGCCTGTTAGAAGCAGAAAGCAGGCTCCCCTATGCCAAGAAGCAAAACATCTTTTTTATAAGGTGAGCAACCCCCTTGCAAAACAAAATAAAAACAGTAACAATAACAGTTACCATTTATTGAGCATCTACTCACTATCAGAAACTGTGTTGGGCCTTTATACAAATTTAGTCTTTCTAGGCAAGTATTACTGTTAACCCAGGTGTAATTTGTTGACATTTTATAGAGGAGGAAAATAAGGCGCACAAAAGGCCCGTCCTTTGCTCACATCAAGCAGCTTCTGACTCCACAGTCTGTGCTGCTCGTGTCCTGGGCTGCCTTCCAACAGCAGCTCTGGGAACCTGGAGGGAGGCTGGTGACTCAGGCCTCGTTAAGCTTCCCTCAGCATTAATTTTCAGCTTTCAACTGTTACTGCTGACATCTCTCCGTTTTGTCAAGTGAGGAGTTCAGCCGAATAGACCTCCGATTGTCTCATCTCTTTCTAATTGGCTAGTCCACGATCTACTAGCTGGTAAAGCAAGTTTATGCTGTGTATTTTAGAACCAGAATTGATGCTATGTAAATTGACTATTGACAATGCACTTAAGTGGAGTATTTAAAACCAAATGTAGTAGGTCTACCTCCTTGGGCTTCATGTTATACCCAGAGCACAGTGGAGGGAAACAGCGCTAGAATCCACTTTTTTTTTTTTTTTTTTTTTTAACAAGGCTATAGTATACCACACAGTTGTGTTCAGAAGGGGAAGGGAAAAAAGTCAGCACTGTTATCTACACATACATACAATAACAACAACAACAAATATTTTAGTCCATGTGCTTGCTTGATCATGGCTTTATGTCGAGATTTCTTTAAAGAGGTGACATGCGTTTAGGTAACACACAGAAAAAGCACAGCAAGACTTGACAACTTTCAGAGACCAGTGCAGATTTCAAAAGGCTCAGTTCTATATTCAAAATCCATTTCCTTACTCAGCAATGTTTCTTTTTTGTTTTGTTTTTAAGATTTTATTTATTTCAGAGAGAGAACGAGAGTGGGGCCGGGGGAGTAGCAGAGGAAGAGGGACAAGCGACTCTGCCCTGAGCTGGGAGCCCAATGTAGGATTTGATCTGAGGACCCTGAGATCATGACCTGAGCGGAAATCAAGAGTTGGACACTCAACCAAATAAGCCATGCAGGCGCCCCTCGGCAGTGTTCCTAATACAAAGAAGGATGTTTGTAGAGGATTGTCGTAGACCTTTGTGTTAATTTCCCAGGGCTGCTGTAACAAAGTACCACAAACTGGGTGACTTAAAACAGCATAAATGTATTCTCCCATGGCTTTGGTATCTAGAAGTTTAAAATCAAGGCATCAGTGGGGCTATGCTCCCTCTGAATGCTCCAGGGGAGGATCCTCCCTTGCGTTTGTCTAACTTCCGGTGGTTGCTGGCAGTATTTTCATTCCTTTGCTTTCAACAGCATTACTTCAGTTTTTGCCTACATCCTACATGGCTGTCTGCTTTGTGTGTGTGCCTGGATTTAGGACCCACACCACCCTAGTGTAGCTTCAACTTACATTTCAATTATATCTGCAGAGACCGTATTTCCAAATAAGGACACATTCAGAGATATTGGAGGTTAGGACATGAACCTATCCTGTTTTTTTTAAGGGAGGGAATTCAACTCATTGCAGCCTTCATTTCTTTTTTGTTTCTAACTTTTTTGGTACTATTGCAGAATACTTCTTTATAACATTTGGGAAACAAAGCAAAAATAAGGCATCACTTTTAATCTTACTAAAGAGATACTTTTAATGTTTACATATATTTTTCCTCTGCATATACATAGAAGGACACAAAGTTATAGAAACGAGAGAGAGAGAGAGAGACTCTTTATGCCAATCATATTGTACTCTGGAGTTATAGAGATGATTAAAAGCAAACATGGCCCACATCCTTAGTAAGAGTCCTAGAGAGAATCCTAATCACACAAATCAATCTATGGGGCAAGAGCTGCAAAACATCTGCTCATGCAGTCAGAGCCCATGGTGGGAGACCGAGGGAAAGAATAGGCCTAGATTTGAAAGATGCTTAGAAGTGACTATGTGAATAAGAAATAGTGAGTCCTGCTGGGTGGGGGAAGAACATGTACCAAGGCCCTGGGGCAGGAGGTAGTATAGTAAAAAACACAGAATCAAAGGAGCCTCCAAGACTGGAGTGTGCTAAAAGAGAAAAGAGGAATAAGCTGTGATCAAGAGGTAAGTGGCTTATATGTTAGGAAGCCATGCTGTCCTCATCCTAAGAGCTATGGCAAGTCACTAAAGGCTTCTATGCAGAGAAGCCTTTGCATTTTATGAAATTGGGCTCTTTATTTGAGAGAACAAACACCAATTGCTCTATTTTCTGTTTTTTTCTTACTTTTTGAGTATGTTTATGATGTATGAGGGAATGTGAACCAAAGAAAATGTAGGGAGACAGGGGTTTATTATTTCCCTATTGGGGCAGGAAGCCTAGAGAGCCAAATCCCCACTCTGCTGGCACCAGAATAGCAGTACACCCCTCTGTTTTCAGCTATGTCAAGAATCTGTTGAGTCCTGAAATTAGGGAACTTCTTACCTACTCATCAGTTTTCCTTTCAGATTAGGGGCTGTTTAGCATGTTGAGTGGGCCCAGTGGAAGAGGAACCCTTAGCTTAACTTCCTAGGCATTAGAGGACATGGATTTAATTTTATTTTTCCTCTTTGTATTCTTCCTGCATGGTGCAATGTCTGGCACAACCACATACTGAATGTAAGGAAAGATGGATCACCCCTACTCTCCTCTCAGGAAGACTTATCACTATCATTAATTTCTGGGCCTTTTTCCATATATGTGACTTCCCAGGAAGCATTTAAGTAATCCTTATAGTTTTCTTACACTTTCTGGTTACAAATCCAATGCTTGATTGGAAAAAAGAAAAAGAATAAAAAAAAGGTAGTCTTATCAATTATTTTTTTTAAAGATTATTTATTTGAGAGAGGGAGAGAGAGAAAGAGTGGGGGGAGAGGCAGAGGGAGAGGGAGAGAGAATCTCCAGCAGTTTCCCTGGATCCCACAACTCTGAGATCATGACCTGAGCTAAAATCAAGAGTTAGACACAACCAACTGAGCCACCCAGGCGCCCCTAGCCTTATTAATTCTTAATAAAGTCTTTCATTCAGAAAAGAATATTCTCAGTAATACCTTTCCGCCTTACTTTAGTAGGCTGTTTACTTTCTTATTTTTTTTCTTTTTCTTTACTACCCCCGTTCTCTATTTATTTTGCTTCCTCATTTATTAAAATATTAGGCAAGATAAATCAGTAAGTCAATTGAAGTTATGTTTCTGTTCCCAACACATTATTCTTATAAAGCAATGAAAATTAAGTCCCCCTTTAATTAAATCCTACCTTGGGTGAGGGTAGCAGCTATCTGTCTCTAAGGGGAAAATCCCAGATGGAGGTTGAGCAGGGGCTCTTTTCCTACTGGTTCTTTCTGATTGTTTGCATGATGAGTTGAGAATTCACCTGAACTGACCTTTGAAACTCTGATGAGCAACATGTTCCAAAGGACACAGTCTGAGTGGTAATTCCAGAGGTGTCATTGGCAGAAATTGGGGTGACAGATTCCTGAATCAGGACATTGATGCTACCACATCTTCCTTTGTGCATTATACCTATCTCGTGGGTCTCTTTTTGTCCTGCTTAGGTTTCAGGTGACAATTGGTATTGAGAAACGGGAAAAGAGAGGGGTGGAAAGATGAAGATGATAATAGGGATTTCTCCTGGGGAGGAGAGTCTCTCCATTTGAAACATCTGTGTGGGTGAGCCTCGGATTAGAGTAGACTCTTTCCTGTAACTTTTTATCCCTCTTGTTAACTCTGTGACCTCTGGGGGGAAAAAACACACAACAAATTTTCAAAAAGAACTTACCTTTTATTGAAATTCTAAAATCCTAAAATAAAGTTAACTGTAAATTGTAAGTAAAATTATCTCTGCTATGAATCCAATCCTTCCTTTTTCTCAAAATGGGTACTTTCACATCCATACAAACAGTCCTGGAACTCTTTTTTTTATTATTATTATTAAAAACAGAAAGAGATGACCTTAGAATAACTAACTTAGCATATAAATAGTTTTCCTGAGGAGAAAACAGCTTTGAAACAATAAAACGTGAATTACACATCATTTGGAGTGTGATTTAATATGTTCAGTAAATGTGCTACAAACCTGTAAATTGTACAGCTTGCCTCATATAATGACTTCAGTGAACCTTACTTTTCAAGGCCACATAGGTGAAATGTAATAAGTGTTAGATTCTATTTGGCAAAGCTCCATTCATTTTATTAATGCTATCTATGGTATCTTTCTGTTGTTTGAAAATAGTATCCTTTTTGTCAGTGAAATAATAAATATTCATAACCATATAAACTAGTGGATCGGGTGTGTATATGCTCTTATATACAGTGAAAAATCAGAAGTGCAGTTTATACATGAATAATTATGTTTTTATATACATACATCCAAACAAGTATTTTCCATCTATAAATACTTTTGTCATATATAATTAGTACTATAGATTAAAAATGTTGAATAAATGAAAAGTTTAATCTTTTACTTTGGGCAGCAAAAGAAGTTGACTAGAAGGCACGAGGAAGGAGAATATAGAAAACATGAACCTCATTAGGTTACCCCACATTGGACTGACTGAAATGCTGGTGAACTCTCATATATGCAGAGCTAGAGAGGTCACAGTAAGGGTTGGGGTATCTATAGAGTATTAATGGAGCTGTACAAGTTATTTAAACAGTCAAATCGGAGAATGGTGGCAACATGCTAAATGGAGAGGTGGGGAAGGGAAGTAACAATTGGAGTTTCTCCAGGAAATTCCCAGTCAACTACTCTGGGGAGGAGAATGTGTTTACCTGATCTTAAGGATACTGTATCATAGAATAAACAAGGTATTCCACTAACATTCCATCAAGTTTATCAGAGCTAGCAAGGTGTGGTGGACACTCCACTGTAACAAGATGGACCCTGTAGGCAAAATTTGGTTTGGAGGTCAAGACTCATAATGCCGTGCATGCACCAAGAGGGTGTTAAGAGGTTTATTACTCATGTGAGCCTTTCTATGGAGAGCAGGTAGCTTGAAAGCAAAGCTAAAATGGCTTGCAGGGCAAGGAAAGGAGACTGGCTTGGCTTTTTTATGGTGATTTGGGGATAGAGCCAGACTGAGGTGTCCTGTATGTGGTTTGGACTTCTAGCACCAAAGGAGAGAGCACCTGGGCTTTCTTATCCACTTGCCCTTATGTGGGGCCATGGGAAGAGGGACAGGTAAGGCTTAAAAGCTGTCAGCAGCCAGACATCAAAAAATGGAGTCAGATTCTTTGTCACACAAAGGGATCCTGATGTACAATCTCCTGAGTCCTCACCTTCACTACCCCCAAAATTCTGATTTCAGAAAATTTAGTCAAGAGTTAAGATAGGTTTAAGGCATTACTTCAAGGTTCTTACCTTGTTACTTGAGCTATATAAAGTTTCCCAATATTTTTTTTTTTCTGCCAGTTATAGTATATAAAGTACTGTCCTTTCATAGGGCATTCAGAGTTTAAAGAGAAGCAAATACACAGAAGTATCAGTGAATGATACTTTAACACAGTGCATTTTTTTTTCAGAGAGGATTGAAATGTTTAATAGATGTTTTCACTTATTCATATAATTTTGCATTAAAGGCAATGATACAGTATCCTAAAAACATCATATTTCTTTACTGAGACTTTGAAGTGGTAACAGCCTGCATGTTTGGATTTTTAGGTGCAAGGGAAGAATATCATTGTTAAAACAATGTGAAACATAAAACAACCAAAACCACAGTGCATTTCAACAAAGGAGTGTGAAGCTCAAGATTTGTCTTTGGACTAAGATGGAACAGAGAAAATTGAGCAGCAGCTTAAAAGAAGGGACATGAAGGCATGATAGAAAGAATCAAAAGAAAATGTTTTATCATTGTCAGAGTTCTGCTGGATTTCATTTGTGTGTGTATAAGTATGTTAGAGAACAAAAAGACAAAGAGAAGTTTTAGTCCAATATGAGTGCTCACAGATAACTGAGTATTAAGCCTGCCACTTATTCCTGGCATGCTTGAACTTCAGCAGATAGTCATTATTTCTCCAGCTATTGTTTTATTCTTTTTTTGAAATCAATGAACTCAGAAAGATAGGCCATTCACACTAAGTCAAAAGGATGATGCCATGGAGTTTCTGTTATTTTCTTTGAAGATACTGTATGTTTATGTGCGTGTGTGTAAGTTTGGTTTTGTACTGTTATTCATTTTTAATATTGACATATTTTATTTCTGGATTATATTATCTGATTCTATGCTTTTTCTTCTTAATTTTAGAAAATTTGAAAAAAAAATGTATACATTCAGTATATATTCACTCCATACTTTGGGTATTCCATGATCCCCAAATTACTCAAAAGTCCTTAAAAACCTAAAGATAAAACAGCTTAGTTTTCTATGTAAATACCTTACCATATATTGCTATTACTTTAAAGAATTTCAAGAGTCAAGAAGACTGAGGCATGTCAATTCCAAGTGATTTACTCAAAGTCACAAGGCTACCAAGTAATAGAGCTGGTTTCTTGCTTTTCAGCCAATTGTTGTTCTATTATTTTCAGTGTCACAGAAATTTAAAATATTTCCAAGAAAATTTAGGTTTTGTTGATAGGCAAGCTGGCTTGAAAGAAAAAGATTTGAAATCTAGCAACCACTTATTTTGAAACATCTTATCTAATTCCCCTGAATCTAGTTTTCAAATATAGCAGGTTTTTCACTCAACATATTTTGTCAAACTGGTTAGTATACAAAAATAACTTCTGTGTCTATGAAACAGTCAAATGAAAACTAAAATTACCCAAGATGTGCCTTCATGATAACCAAGAATCATATGGAAATTCTGTCACTTGGAATTGCCCAACAGCTGGAAAGTTGACATCATACATGTAAAACATTCGTTGTTTACATACCTATATATTGCTTCTAGAATTAAAATTAGGAGAGGTATTTTACTCTTATATCCTTGTTCACAATTGCAGCTCATTCTAGACCCATGTCCCTTCTTCCTTTGGCAGCCTCCATTTCCACTGGTTTGTTACAAGTCTAATAAGTCATTAAAAAAAAAAAAGTTCAACAAAAGGAAAAACAGTAATGTATCTTATCAATGACATCTTCATAACGACTGATACTTTGACGTAGGAAAGGATCAGTGGTGTAATCCAACCCAGTCTTAAATTAAAATTATGTAGAAATCCTTACTGTTTAACACACTAAAGGATAATCTGAAATTACTGAAGATTGTCCAAAATTGAGGTGAAAAATTAAATGCATGAAACAAAATTAATTTATAAACTTACAACTGATAGTAGGAAGAGATAAAATCTTAATATTAGTAATATTCAGTGAATGGGGGAAGAAAATATTTATTTCAGGATCTAGTTACATTAAAGAGTTGTTGACACCTAAAAAATGTTGACAATTCCTATTCAGGAACAATTCTATCACATATATATTTTTTCAATACTCTAACTTAAAACTTGAGTTTTAAAAACAGAAAACTGGTTTACTTTTTTTTTCAATTGACTTGATTTATTTAAACTTTTCATATAATACTTTTGGGCGTAACTAACTTCTAAAGCATAATAGAATGTTAACTGTTCTTTTTTTAAAAAAAAATTATTTATTTGAGAGAGAGAGCACACATGCATGCACAAGTGGGGGGAGGGGCAGAGGGAAGGGAGAAGTAAAGTCCCCACTGCACAGGGAGCCTGATCAGGGCTCAATTCCAGGACTCTGACATCATGACCTGAGCTGAAGGCAAATGCTTAATCGACTGAGCCAACCAGGTACCCCAAAATGTTAATTGTAAAATGAGATGCCAATTCAGGCCATCAACCAACAAATACACGAGGAGGAATATTGTAGGCACTATGGAAGACAAAGGAAAAATATAATGTCACTGTAACTACCTTTACTGATTTTTCAGGTTGATTAAAGTGTCAAGTGAGATTGTATCACATTAAGAGTTCTGGCTTAGACTTCAGAAGCCAAAGACTCTAATCCAGTTTTGCTACTTACTATGACATTAGGAATCGTATTTAAACACAGTAGTCCTGGGTTTTCTCACCTGTAAAGCAGTAATGATAAACAACAGTAACATCCACTCCAGAAGGTGCCTGGACGGATTTAATATAAACAAAGCTTTAATGCAATGTTTTCTTAAAGCGTGTTGAATCCCAGTCTGGGTTCAGAAAATGTTAGCTCTTACTGTGGTTATTACCCGAAATGGAATAGAGAACAATTAACAGTTAAATTTGGATGAGTACAATAGTTACTAGAAGTGTTACCTAATGTGGCAAGTGAAACTTGAACAACAATGTGACAACTGGGTAGGAAGATAATAAAAAGATTATTCCGTGATGGGAATTATAAGCAGAAGTAGGGAGATCATGAGATTTCTGAGCACATTAAGAGCAGCCTGACTGGAGTGGAGTGAGAACTCCATATTTGGATAGCAAAAAAAAAAAAAAAGAAAAGAAAAAAGAAAATAGTTTTAATAGGGTTATAAGGTCATTTTGATAGAGGACGTTGGACACTAATAGAGAAGATCCTAAACGATATTTATCAAGTGGTTTCTCATCTCTGCACTAAATTGGTGGGGGAAGTTGTGGGCTATAAAACAGAGAAAAGAACAAAGTCCTTAAGACCCTTGATGTGACACAAATCCTTAGAAAAATGGCTACTAGAATTGTAAGAAATGTCAATGACTTACATAGTCCTCTGCCCTAAAGTAAGAAAGTATCATTTCACTCACATTGAAGATAGAAACATCAGGAGCCACAAGAGGTTCTCCGGCAGTTATAATTGGTGTCATGGTGATACAAACCGAACAGCAGAGTCAATGCCGAAAGGAAGGTGAGGAGAGGGTAGGGTCACGGAGATGAATTTGAAGCCATAATAGAAAAAGGACTTGCGGTGATGCACGATGAAGACCTGTGACAGGTGTAACTTTTCCGTCAGGCATGTTTTTGCAACCACTAACTTCATTTCTAAGGAGGCCCCTGCAGCTGAAATGGTCTATTGACATGTGGAAGAGCTGTGAACCCGTTCGTAGTAGTACTCCTATTGTCATTCTTCCTTTCTCAGGTCAGAATGTAAAAGAGTGGGGCTCCCCTGGGGAAACGGAACTATCCCATACCTCAGATCCCTTGTGTTCACTGCAATCCCTTTGCTTACCCTATTTTCAAACTATGCTGCCTTCCCAGTCATCTCCCTTCACTCTCAATGAGTGATGGATTCTTCTTTTCTTAAAGTGAAAAATAATCCCGTATGCATTTTTATATCCTCTCCTCACTATTTTTTTTATTCCACTTCGCTTGCTTTAATAGACATTCCATCTGCATGGAATCCATTTTCTCCTTACTCTTTGAAAAATGAGAAAAGTAACCTCCAGCAAGGAATTAGGTCACAAAGATCAATTGAGAGAAAGTGACAGGCTATGCTGCTGTATTATTTAGGCTTGACTCGTCTTAAATTGGTTACATTGATCATGGACAACTAAGACATTATTAGAGAAAGGGATTTTTCTTAGGAAAATCTGGCTTAAATTTCTGCCAACATTCTTACTACATTTTTTTTAATTCTCTGCTAAAGAGAAGGATCATTCCTTATCTTTATGTTGGAATTCCATAATTATAGATATGTTGGAGGTTATAATTAAAAATAAAATTATTTCTTTCTTAAAAGAAAAAATTGTCAGGGTGCCTGGGTGGCTCAGTCGATTGCGTGTCTGCTTTCGACTCCGGTCATGATCTCAGGGTCCTGGGATCGAGCCCCACGTTGGGCTCTCTGCCCAGCAGGGTGTCTGTTTCTCCCTCTACCTCTCCCTCTGTGCTTATCCCCCCACTCTGTGCTTACCCCCCTCATATAAATACAGTCTTAAAAAAAAAGAAAAAAATTTGTCCCACAGATTTTTCCCTTTGCATTATTGGATGCCATTTTTTGCTGTGAATTCTAATGCTATTGGTCAGCAGCCACCTTACAAATATGCCATTGTTCATGCTAACAAATTTGTTGTACGGTATTTACAACAAACACCCAGTTCTGAGCCTAACCCAAGGTTCTGGCAAAAGTAAAGTAACATAAACATTAAAAAGTGGATAACTGTGTTAACAACTGCCGTGTCAATCAAGGTCTGATTTTGGGGGTGGGGAGGATCAACTTCAAGTATTTTAAGGAAAGGTCCTACAAGGACAGTTTTATAGAGGTCAGCCCAGCTCAAAAGCCAAATGGGGTATGGTGAGGAAACTAAGAGGTAAGCAATAGCAGAAGACCATTAGAGCCAAAAACCAACTGACATGTAATCCTGGAAAATGCGGCTAGCAAGGCTGTGTCCTTCTACAACACAGAGCAGAGCCTGGCAAAAATGGGGAGTGCACCGAAGTGCAAAATGGCCCTGGGTCGGCAGAGGGGGCTTGGTTTGTGGTATTATCAGAAGAAAAAAGAGCTTTAAGAATTGAAAGGCGTGCCATGGTGTGAAAACCACAAAATTCTCAAGTGAGGTAAATTTAAAATAATTAGTTTTCTTAAAGTTCTTAGAACCAACCAGTAGAAGAAATGGATTATTGATTTTGTCTATTTTAAGATTCCTACTTGTGGACCTGGTCTCTGTCTCCCTTTTTGGATACATAAACATACATACAGTTGTTTTTTTGGGTTTTGTTTGTTTGTTTTCCTAGGTTTAATGTGCAATCATTTTCTTCTTTATTTAACTTTATTACCTTGACTCAGAATATCCAATTTATGTTTTTATGTAATTAAGTAGCATTTTGGATTTCCCATTATTTTTTACAGAAATGATTACTGCCTTAGAGAATCTGATTAAATCACTGCATTAGGTTAGTTCATTTTTATTTTTTTGGAAGTCAACAAGATAAAATGTCCTATTAAAACTAAAGAAGACAACCCCAAATAGGAGACTAAGAGCTTGAGCTATTGAACCTATGAAACTGAGGGAGTATTATTCTCTCTGTTGTGAATTAAGATATAACTTAATTGTAGAATTTTTCCAAAGGTGGGAGGTAGACTCAATTTTCCTCTGTGCTATATTCTGCTATCCTACTTTTGCATGGCTCCAACACAGTGAAGTAATAGTTCACAGATAAGGCAAAGTGATAATCCAACAAACATACTTTTTTATTGCTGATAGCCATTACCCTAAATCCAACAAGGGAAAAATCCTTCAAGGGAAAAGTAAAAATTTGAACACAACACAAAACATGCTTATTCTCCAGAGTTTGGCACAATAATTTAAAATGTATAGAACCACGCCTTTGGGATGACTGATCCTGGGAGTGGATGAGTCCCATCAGCTATCAAGTGTCATGAGGAAGGCAAAGGTCTATTAAAGTGACAACCAACAGAGCTGGAAAATAATGATACACAGGGTCTTCTCTAGTGTTCTAAATGCTGTTTCAACACTTCTCATTGAAGGAAGCAATCTTTTTTTAGCATATTGAAAATGCAGATGTAATTCCTTTCTACCAGTGTTTATTGCATGCAGTAAATGGATACCAGCACTTATTGTATAATCTCCAAAGTAGCAATCTCCTATTATCAGTTAAACTCATTACCCTTAAATATTCAATTCCTGCCAATACAGAATCATCACTTAAAATAATTAGTTAACAATTATCCAGCTTACTAAAATGACCCCCCCCCAATCTAATCACCTTGGGGGAGCATTACAAGCTTTTTTGCCAAGGGCAAATAGCCACTTGAATTAATGACTTTTCAAAGACTATCTCAGAAAAACATGCCACAATTATCCAGTTTAATTAAAACAATGATAACAACAACAAACCACTCCATGGTGCTAAGTGTAACTTGGTAAAAAATATTGAGTAATAATAACTAAAATTCAGTTTATGCCTTCCGTATTCTAACTATCTAATGGAGGTAGAAATAATGACACTATTAATTCACTTTGATTGAGTCAACAAATATTTATTTGTGCATACCATGCACCTTATGTTCAGTATCTTAACACTGAAAAAAGTCACCAATGCTTGATACATGAGTAATAACAATCTTCTATTCCCTTTTGTATGATTTCGGTGAAATGATAGAACACAGAAATCTTTGAAAAATTAAACAGTAAATTATATGAAATACAGATATATCATTAAGTTAAATGTTGTATGGACTTACCTTTTGATTTAGTTTTTTCATTGAATTAATAGGTATATGTAGTTTAGAAGTATAAAACCTAAGAGCAGAAATAAAGGAAAAACTCAAGAGAAAAAAGGAAAAGAAAAAGAGGAAGGGAGGGAGGAAGGGAGAGAAGAAGAAAAAAAAAAAGTAAGCAATTCCACTTCTTCTGAACCCTTGGCCCACTCTCTAAAAGGAACCACCTTAAATTATTTTAACTATGTCATTTGTCATTAATTCTACAATTGACCCTACAACAACATGGGTTCCAACTGCATGGGCCCACTTATACGTGGATTTTTTTGATAAATACTGTCCAGTAGTGTAAGTGCATTTTCTCTTCCTTATGATTTTCTTAATAACATTTTCTTTTCTCTACCTTACTTTATTGAAAGAATACAGTGTATAATACATATGACAATATATAACAATACAAAATATGTGTTCATTGTTTATATTATCAGTAGGGCTTCTGGTCAACAGTAGGCTATTAGTAGTTAAGTTTTGAAGAGTCAAAAGTTATATGCAGATTTTTGACTGCAGGGAGTTGGTGTCCTTAACCCCCACATTGTTCAAGGGTCAAATGTATATCCAAATACTGTATTTACACTATTTGTGAATGTTGAATTGATGCCTATTTATTTATTTATTTATTACTTATTTATGTATTGAATGGAGCACTGGGTGTTATATGCAAACAGTGAATCATGGAACACTACAGCAAAAACTAATGATGTAATGTATGGTGATTAACATAACATAATAAAATAAAATAAAATAAAGGACATGATTGGACATCTTTGCATAACTAACACTCAATACACTCCATCCTTCACTTCCTTTCTTCTCATTTTATTTTTTTTATTTATTTATTTATTTATTTATTTATTTATTTATTTATTTATTTATTTTAAAGATTTTATTTATTTGACACAGAGAGAGAGACAGAGGGCACACAAGCAGGGGGAGCAGCAGGGAGAGGGAGAAGCTGGCTCTCGCTGAGCAGAAAGCCCCATGTGGTGCTCTATCCCACTACCCTGGGGTCATGACTGAGCCGAAGACAGATGCTTAACTGACTGAACCATCCAGGTGCCCCCCTATTTTCTCATTTAATTTCTCAGTTTGTACTCATTTTTTCATGGACACTTACGCTGTTTCCATATCTTGGCTATTGTAAATAATGCTGCAATGAAAATGGGCTGCATATATCTTTTCGAGTTAGTTTTGTTTTTTTTGTTGTTCTTGTTTTTGTTTTTGTTTTTGTTTGTTTGTTTGTTTGATAAATACCCAGATGTGGAATTACTGGATCATATGGTAGTCCTATTTTTAAAAATTTTTTTAAAGTTTTTGAAGAACCTCCATACAGTTTTCCATAGTGGGTGCACCAATTTATGTTCCCTCTAACAATGCATAAGCATTCCCTTTTCTCCACATCCTCACCGACACTTTTTATTTCTTGTCTTTTTTTTTAATAATAGTCATTCTAACAGGTGTGAGGGAACATCTTATGATTTTGATTTGCATTTCCCTAATGATTAGTGATGTTCACCATTTTTTTCATGGACCTGTTGTATTTCTTCTTTAGAAAGAGGTTTATTCATTCAGATAACTGTGCCCATTTTTAAGTTTTGTTTTTGTTTTGCTATTGAGTTGTATGAGTTCTTTATATATTTTGGATTTTAACCTATTATTATACATGTGATTTGCAAATATTTTCTCCCATTCGGTAGGTTGCCTTTTCGTTTTGTTGATAGTTTCCTTTGCTGGGCAGAAGCTTCTTAGTTTGATGAAGTCCCACTTACTTATTTTTGCTTTTGTTCTCTTGCTATTAGTGTCAAATTCAAAAAGTCTTTGCCAACACTGATGTCAAGAAGCTTACTGTCTGTATTTTCCTGTAGGAGTTTTATGGCTTTAGGTCTGACATTACAATTTTCAATCCATTTTGAGTTAATTTTTGTGTATGGCGTAAGTATTTCTCAATTTTTAAATAAGTTACTATTTAGTGTTTTTATTTTTGTAACTATGTAAAGCATTGTTCACAGTTTGGCCATATGGTAATATCTAATGACGTTAATTTCTTGTGTGACTCTTTAATTGCTTTGTTTCACATTTTTAGTCTTTAACGTTTCTGTCATAAATTCCTTCCCAAATTCTTGAACCCTACTCTGAGATCTTTAAATACATACATATATGTTAGATGATCTCTCAATTCCATTCCTTTATTCTAGAGATATCCTTTAGGAGTATGTCCCTGTTTTACTTTCTTTACCTTTATCATTTTCTTTTTATAAACAGCCTAATGATTCCCTTTGCTTTTCTTTTGCATTTTTTCCTGGATCCCATGTATTATTACTCCTTGTTTACTTCTTCATTTTGGAGAAAAATCTTCTCCAGTAGTTTCTGAGAAAGGTTGAGTAGGAGGTAGACGTGTTGAGGCATTGTATATTTGAAAATGTCTTTATTCAACCACATACTTGGCTGTTATGTTGACTAGGTATAACATTTTAAGTGAGAAATATTTTTTTTCTTCAGAGTTTTCTAATACTTTTTAGTTTACAATGTGATTATTAAAAGGTTCAATGCTATTATCCCTGGTCCTTTTTATTGGATGGCCTGTTTTGCCATGTCTTACCCCAGAAAACTTTTAGGATCTTTTTAATATATATATGGTAATGCACAATGGATCTTTTTTTCCATCAATTTTTTCACAGTGGGTACTTTCAATCTGGATACACATGCCTTTCAGTTTAGGGAAATGTTCTTAAATGTTTATTTGATAAAAATCCTTCCCCTCATTTCCTTTGCTCCCATTTTCTGATATTTCTTCAGGTATTTGACCCCCTCTGTGACCTCCAATTTTCTTTCCTATTATTCATCTCTTTGTTTGTTGTGTTGGTTCTATGCCTCAACTTTGTCTCTCAATGATCTACTTAATTTTTGTTTATGTTGTCATATCACTAATTTCTAGGAGCTCTTTCTTGAGCTCTGCTGTATCCTTTCTTATATACACCATGTCTTTTAAATGGATGTAGAATTTTTCCTGTAATATAAATTATAACTGTTTTTTTCCAGCTTTTTTTTTTCTATGTACTTTTTTTCTGTGCATGTTTTTGTTTCCTTTTTTTCTCCTACCTGTTTGCTGTGTTTATTTTATAATATGGCTTTTCCTTGATATGTGCCGACCTTTTGCTGACCTTTATATTAAAAATAAAATACCAAAAATAGAACTTGATTCTGTACATGGCCACAAAGAAGCCGTACCTGTCAAGTGGGTTTTCTCCCTTTATGAAATAAGATTCTGTCTCTCCCTATTTCTATCGGTTTCTCTTTCTGACTCTCCCTCTCACTCTCTCTCTCCCTTTTCCTTTTCTTCTTAGAATATGAAAGTCCTAACTCATCTCTTTTTTTGTTGTTGTTGTTAAGATGAGGAAATACAAGTCTTTATCCCTATGTATAAAACAAAACCAAAAGATTAGTTCCATTTTAATGCGGTTGGTGGGGAAGATTGCAAATCAGAGGAAGAGAATGTGATAGTGAGGGAAGGAAAGAAGAAACTAAAGGGAAGGTAATTAGAGAAATGAAGCAGATTCCATGTTCTGAGAAATTGAGCAGAAGTCTCCTAGTGGTATAATTCCCTGGGTTGTAGATTTGGGGGTGACATCACCAGTTATCTACAGTCTTTTAGATTCTTGTTTAAATTACTCAATTTTTCTTGATATTTCCCCTGAGCCAAGTAAGGCACAGACTGTAGTGAAGGAAATTATTTTTGGAATACAGTAGCTAAGACCCAAGCTTGATGTCCTCACAGCATGTCTAGCCCCACCAGTTCCTTCTAAATTAATGTAGTCCTAATCTCCATTTGTGAAGGAAAAGAAAACCTTCTTTTGAACCAGGTTTAAAATGGTAGATGGGTATAGTATCCTATGTTTGGAGCAAAATATAAATTTACATTTGTTTAATTGTAATTAAAGTATTTATGACAATAAAATGAGTGTGGGGGTGCATTCAAAGGTCATATAACAAGTCAGCTTGGAAAAAGACATATCTTAGAGGGGAGAGAAATCAAACTGACAATTTTAAACTTTTTGACTCATATTCCTTGTAACTCCTTCTGGTAACATGGAGAATATACATTTCTGCTGGAAAATCTGCTATTGTCAATGCACTGACATAATCTTTTTTCTTAAACTGCTAAAGGAGAATTATGTATCGTATAGCACTCCTTTCATGTGATCTACTCCATTCAATACTAAGAAATTCCTTCTGGGACAATCGAATGGATGATATATTTGATTGCGTATCATTCACATTGTTTTTAGGAAGAAAAATAAAGCAAGTGTATCTGAAAATTCTACAGTGAATGTTTTCTGGAATTAATCTAGATTTTACTTGAGAACACATGAGAAACGGTATATTTTTGGGCTACTTGCAATGACAAGTTACAGCATTCGTTTGTTTTTATATAGTAATAACAAATTAATATTGACATGGCATTCTTACATAATGAAATTATGATTTCATTACTTTGTTTAATTTTTGCAAAAACCCATTTAGAAAGTATTATTATCCCCATTTTACAGAACAGGAAACTGATCCTGATTCACAGTTCTTGTATATTGCCTTACACTACACCTCTAGTAAATGGCAGAGTCAGAACAGAAGTCTTGTGGTTCTAAATCCTATTCTGTTTTCATGAAGATTAAATCATCTATGACCTAGTTTATAGTTTGATAAATTTATATAAAACTAGATTTTATGCATTTTCCATATTCCATCCAGTTGAAATAACATGCACTTTCTCATTCCAGAAATCAAAAAACAGGTTTAAAAGTGCATGTTCTTGGGGCACCTGGGTGGCTCAGTTGGTTAAGCGACTGCCTTTGGCTCAGGTCATGATCCTGGAGTCCCGGGATCGAGTCCTGCATCGGGCTCCCTGCTCGGCAGGGAGTCTGCTTCTCCCTCTGACCCTCCTCCCTCTCATGCTCTCTGTCTCTCATTCTCTCTGTCTCAAATAAATAAGAAATAAAATTTAAAAAAATGTGAATCACTGGGCCATAATTGCTGTTATAGGGTGAAGGGTGGTTTGAAAACTATGGAATGCAGTATCCCAAGAGAATGATTAACAAATTAACAAAATTTCAAATTACAATAGGTATAGTCATTTGCAGTAATTCATTTCTTATTTCTCTCTGTATTTAGCTTTATCTTAAAAATTCCTTTTCGTTTGTAATACTTCAAAAATGCTGAATTTAGAATTTTAAAGGGACTATCAACTAATATTACAGATGATATTATTTACAAACCATTCTGTGTGCCACATAACTCCTTTGAAAATGATTTGATAGTCACTAAAATGGCTATCATTCATCTTTCAAAATCTGTAATACCTGGAAGTTCTATGCAACCTTTAGAAAACTACATCCACAAAAATGTTCCTTCTACTTTCCTAATAGTTTCTAGAAGAAATATTACCATACCGAGGTAAAATAGTTTAACTTCCTTAGCCCAAATTCCTGTCACAACAAAGAAATAGGCAAATGCAATTAGTCTAAAAAAAGCTCAGCCATACTATCTTAGAGTTTAAAGGAATAACCCTTAGGAATTAGCTCACCTCATTTCTTATCCACTGCTTTATAGGCAAATCTCATTTAATATGGCTGACATGTTCCAGAGACTGCCAAACTGCCACAGCACAGGATTGTTAGAAAGCCATTCGGTTGCTGTAAAGCTCGGCCATTAAATACTTTCTTATATTAACCAAATACCTATGTATCTATAACTCACACTATTCTGAAGTCAAAGTAAATACATCTATGCGTTCTTCCTATCTACATAGTAGCATTTTGAGGTTTTGTGTTTTTCTTGCATAGAACAACAACAAAAACATAAACAGTAGACTTGTCCAAATTGTTTTTCTCACAAAATGAGTAGTTGGGTAGAAGGCTCGGTATAAACTCAGTGTCTCAAAGATACTACACCTAAAGTCTCTGCCTTTACCTCATGTTGGTGACAGAAGCCCCACGTCCGTACTCCAGTTGGAGGGTAGAGAGAGAAAGATACAAGTTCATGAAGTTGGCCTGATCTTTTAAGGTCTTTCCTTAAAGTCTTACCTCCCAATTTTTGCTTATATCTCATTGGCCTTAGCTAAAATGGGGTTTGAGAAAAGAATTTTTATACCTGGGCACATAGCCATACCCAATGAAATTGAGATTCTGTTAATATAAAATTTTAATAAAATGGTTTTTTTCTTGTTAATAAATTAATAAAGAAGTAGGGGGAAATCAATGTAGCCTCAAACGGTCTCTGCCACATTTACCTTCTATTTTAGGAAAGCTACAAGATCCCAAGTTTTCTCTTTCCCAGACTAAAAACAATTCTAGCTACCTTAAACATTCTTTCTGAGAGCCCTCATTAAGAGCAGCATCATCATAAAGTGCCGTCTTAATATATGGTATGCAGAACTGGATGTAATATTACAGTTGGTCATATTGCCAGAGTTGGGAATACTAACTCTTAACCTATGGTTACTGCCTTTCTACACAGACAGCCTCACACGTAAGAAGTCTCTTTTATTATTATTATTATTATTATTTTTATTATTATTATTATTATTTTGGTAGTAGCTGTTTGGACTAAATTGAATGTGTAACCAACCAAAGCCATCTGAAATTTTTTCACATGGAATGAAGCAAAGCTAGGATTACCCTATCCCATTTTATTTTTTAATCAACTTTATTGAGATACAATTTATATATGATAAAATATACCCATTTTAAACATAAAATGTGTTGAGCTTTGGCAAATATAAACAATTGTGTAGCCACCACCCTGAACAAGATGTAAAACATTTTCGTCACTCCAAAAAGTTCTCTCATGCTCTTTTCTTGCTAATCCTACCACTACTTCTTCCAAGAAACTACTTACCAAATTCCATTACTATGTGTTTGTCAATCTTGGAACTGCATATAAATGGAATCATATATATTTTTGTGAGTGTGGCATCTTTTGTGCAAGGTATTTTTTTTTAAATTCATTTGTGACATATATCATTAATTTGTTTCTGAATGTTGCTGAGTGTGTGCTGTTGTTTCCAACGTACTAGAGTCTGCTCATCCATTTTCTTGATGATAAACATTTTGATTATTTTCAGGCTGAAGCTATTATGAATCAACCTCATATGAAGGTTCATATATAAATCTTTTTGAAAATGCAGGTTTTCATTTCTCTTAGCAAATACTGATTAGTAGAATTGCTGGGTCATACAGTAACTATATGTTTAACTTGCTAAGAAAATGCCAACCAGCTTTCCAAAGTGGTTGTAGCATATCACACTCCCACTAGTAATATATGACCATCCCCTTCCTCCACATCCTTAAAATACCTGTTTTGTCAAGTCTTTACTTTAACATTCTAGTATATGTGTACTTGTCTCTCATTGTAGCTTTAATTTGCATTTCCCTAATAATCAGTGCTTTTGACATCTTTTTATGTGTTTATTGGCATAATAAGCATAAAGCAATTTTTCTTTTCCCTTGTGGCTATTAAGTTGGCCAACAGAATTTGGTGGACTTCCCTTTCCTTATTTATTCACCTTAATGTTGTTGAAAATTAATTGATCTTATAAGGTTGAGTCTATCAGCCAGACTCTGTTTTAGTGATCTATTTGTCTATTCCTACAGCATTGTAACTCTATTGATTACACTGGGTTTGTAGTTAAGTCTTGAAATAAAGAAAATATATATAGATTAGTACTCCAAATTTCTTTTTAGCTTTTAAAATTATGTTGGCTTTTTAATGACTTTTGAATTTCAATATAAATTTTAAAGTAAACTTGCTAAGTGAGGGGATGGAGAAACATTTGTCATGCAAATAGATGTCAAAAGGAAGTCAGTCTGAGTAGCAATACTTAATATCAGACAAACTAGATTTTTTTGTTCTTGTATTGTTTTTATCCTGCTTCGGTATCAGGGTAGTACTAGACTCATGGAAGGATTTTGAATGCATGCCCTCTATTCCATTATATGTAAGATTTTGATAACGATTGTCATTATTATTATTATTTTTTTAATGTTTGGTAGAATTCACCAATGAAACCATGTGGTCTTGGGCTTTACTGTGCTGAGAGATTTTTGTTCCCAATTCAACTTTCATTCTTGTTATTGGTCTAAAAAATTTTCCTACATTTGGATTCAAGATTCATGATTCAATCTTGGTAACTTGTGTGTTTTTAGGAATTATCTGTTTTTTTTCCCTAAATTATCTGATTTGTTAGTATATAATTGTTTATAGTAATATGTCATCTGTTGTATTGTTTTCTCTTCCATTTTCACATTTTGGTTTTTGAGTCTTCTCTCTTTTTTTTCTTTGTTAATGTAGTTAAAGCATTATCATTTTTTTTTCTTGTCTTGTCTTTTTTTTTTTTTTAAAGCTGGTCATTACTTAAAAAATTAAAATAAAATGAAATAAACATGCCAATTTCTACAACTTAACCAATTAGGAGTTTGATTAGGATTGTGTTAAATGCATAAAGCAATTTGGGAAGAATTGAAATATTAACAGTGTTGTGTCTGCCAGCTTAACCTGGTAAATCTCTTCATTTATTTACATCTACTTTAACTTTTTTCAGTCATGTAAATTGGAAGCTCTGTTTTTATGTAGTGTTGTTATTTAGTATTGTTAATGTCTTCTTGGTAAATTGTCCTCCTTATCATTATAAAATGTCCTTTTTTAAATCCCTGTTAGTATTTCTTGTCTTAAAGCTTCTTTTGTCTGATATCACTATAGCCACTCCAGCTCTTTCCATCTTTTTATTTTAACCAATTTGTCTTTATATTTCAAGTGTGTTTTAGGTAATATGTAGTGGGTGCTTCTTCTTTATCCACTCTAACTTTTAATTTATAGGTTGTTCTAATTTACATTTAAACTAAATGTTGATGTTTAGTATATATTTACCATATTCCTTTTTTCTATTTTTTCTATTCTTTGTCTCTTTCCCCTCTTTCTTCCTTCCTTCCTTCCTTCCCTCCCTCCCTCTTTCCTTCTTCTGAAAGTTGCTATTTTATCCTCATTTTAAAAGATATTTTTACTGTAGAGTGCCTTTTCCCCCCTTAATTGTCTTTCATCACTTTAATGATGTTATTCTATTGACTTGTGGCTCACATTGTTTCTGATAAGTTATTTTTATGCTTATTTTCCTGTATGTGTAATATATCTCATCTTCTCAGACAGTTTTAAGGGGATTTTATTTATCATTTGTTTTAAGCAATTTGATTGTGATATGCCTAATTATAGTTATCTTTATGTTTTATCCTACTTTGTGTTCTTTAAGTTTTTTGGATTTGTGGACTTGTTTTTCATTAAATTAGGAAATTTTTTTCTGCCATTTTTTTATTCAAATATTTTTCTCCTGCCCCACTTCAAAAGTCTGGAACTCCAATTTACATATACTAGATAGCTTGATATTCTCCCACAGATCACTGTGTCTTTCTTCTTTTATTTTAGCCTTTCTTCCTTCACCTTTTTCAGTTTGGGCTCTATTACTATGACTTTAAATGTAGTGGTCCCTTCTGCAGTTTCTAATCTACTGTTAAACCCTTCCAGTAAGTTTTCCATTTTGAATATTGTGGGTTTTGGTTTTAGGGGGTTATTTGATTTTTTTGGTCCCTATTTGACTATTCATTATGTCCATCTTTTTCTTAAAATCCTTGAATTTGTTTATAATTGGGTCTTTTTTTTCTTTTTCAAGTAAATTCATTTTTTTTTTTCATTTTGCAACTTGTTTCTATTGTCTTATTTTTCTTCTGGTTATGTGTTACATTTTTCTGCTTCTTCACATTGTAGCTATTTCTGGTTAGCTGCTGAACCTTTTGACTGCTACATGGATACATATATGGATTTACTGTATTTCTTTAAAGTATGCTGTCCTTTGTACTGGCAGGCAGTTTATTTACTTATGTGTACCAGTAGTCTTTCACTTTGTTTCCTGATTGAGATTCTTGACCTGGCCTCATAGAGTCTCACCCTGTGGGTGCACAGGTCAGTATGCATCTGAAGTCTCAAGAAGACCTTTATGCAGGTAGCTGGAGCTCCTTCTGTGTGAAGCTCCTCCTTCCCTGTATTCTCTTCTGCAAAACCCTGCAACCTCTGGTGCTGGTGCTGAAAATTATCTGGTGCTGAAAATATCTGATGTCTGTCCTTTCAGCTGAGCACAACTACTGTGCTTCTTAATCTTCTGAAGAGTATTTCTAGGCAAAAAACTTGGACAATCCTAAGACCTAGCTCATTTGATTCCTTTTTTTCAAGGTTCACAGTCATCACTACCTGAAAAATAATAGTTGTCTAGTTTTCTAGTTATGATAGGAGGGCTAATCTTGCTCTTGTTACTTTATCATGGCTGGAAGTGGATGTTTTAGGCACATAAACTCAGGACTTCACATTAATTCTAGTAATTTTAACCTTATAGGTCGAAATCCATCTTTCAGCAAGTCCACATTATTTGACTCTTGATTATGGCATTAGCTGACTCTCCAAGTGTTTCATTGGCTAGATATTTTTAAGTGTCCAACTTATTTCTGTACTTGAGAACAGGCCTGTGAAGAGTGGCCAGGCTGAGTACAAATAAAATGCCACAACTCCTTTGTGATTTAGAGTGTCGATTTGTTGGAAAAATTGCCTCAGTCCAAATTTTGGACCCATCACTTAATAGCTTATGGCTTTGGGCAAGTGACTTAACCTCTCTGTACTACTCTTCTCTGTAAAATGGGGATAATTAGAACACCTAGCTCATAGAGATGTTGTGAGGAATAAATGAGTTAATACGTATGCAAAGTGCACAGAAAAGTGTCTGTTACACACTCTTTATTAATCCTGACCCATATGTAAACTATCCATATTTTGACCCCTTATCTACCTGTCTAATTTTAACTTAGATTGTTTTTCTCATATCTCATATGGCTTCCAGTAACAATTCTCCACAACTTAGATTTTAAGTGCCCATTTTTGTGAATCTTCCTCAAAGGTGTATCTGACTGGGTATGGCATCACCAAAGCTCTGATCCAGAGGGTTTTATATTTTCATCCAAATTATTGACTAACATATATAATCAAAGAATAACATATATAATCAATATAAATTCAATGTTGTGGGATGATACAATAAGCTAAGAGATGGGTTATGGAAGGTTGTATATATTCACCTGGAAGGGCTTTTCAAAATACCTATGTCCATGTGTGTTTTCATTCTTCCATCACTATCTGCCTCATCCACCCAAAAAGGTGGCCCAAGCATGTGTAATTTTGAAAATTTAGTTCCATGTGTTTTTGATATGCACTTCCCCTCTTCTCTAAACACAAGAAGCACAGCAGCAGAGCCCTTTTGCTAGCTTGGCATTTTTTAGGACTAATACTTAATAAGATATGAATTTACCTTAATGTTTTATCATTTAGGTGTCATTTTTCAATTTTGTATGAAAAAGATATCACATGACAAAAAATGTCTAATTTCTCACTGAAACCCTTTTATACAATATCTATGCATCCTGTCTACCAACTGATTAGGCTTATGAAAATGGAAAAAAAAAAAAGGACATTTAGATCTTTTCATAGTGAGTTAGTTCATCCTGTACTTTAGAAATCAGTCCTTCTCTCTAGATATTCAGAAATCATATATTTAGTAACATACTATAGATTTTATGTAAAGCTTTAAATGTTTATGAAACTGCTAATGGCATATTGTCTGTGTTTATGCAGACCTGACTTAATGACATTTCTTTAACGATCACATTTTTCATTTCACAGAATATAGCAACTCTCCTTTGGAAAATTGAATATAATGAAATCTCAATATTATTAAGTTATGAAATTTTAAGCAGTGTTGATTTTTAAATCTTTAACATCTTTTTTAATGTTGATATTTCTTATTTATGAGGAGGCAGATATTGGAGAATTAGTAAAAGTTACCTTTTCCCATATAAGGCACTAGTTATGAGACTATATCTCATTTTTAACATTACATAAACTGTTTAAAAAACAAAAGATTTTATCCTGAACAACTTGAAAGTGTATTTTATTGCAGAATGGACATACTTTGCCATCATTTTATACCTTAGGTCAATTTAGTAAAATGTAATTTAGTATCTATAGTTATAAGCCTCCTATAATTATAGGGGAGGAATAAATTTTTTTCTTTTGCATTTTTAAAGTAATTTTGGAGATGACGTTCTTTTTTCCAGGTGGTGATTTAAAACATTAATATGTTTATAGCTGTTTTTTTTTTATTTATTTTTAAAGATTTTATTTATTTATTTGACAGAGAGAGAGACAGCAAGAGCAGGAACACAAGCAGGGGGAGTAGGAGAGGGAGAAGCAGGCTTCCCGCGGAGCAGGGAGCCCGATGTGGGACTCGATCCCAGGACCCTGGGATCATGACCTGAGCCGAAGGCAGACGCTTAATGACTGAGCCACCCAGGCACCCTATAGCTGTTTTTCTATGCAAAATAATTATTTTAGTTCCATTTGGCAATTCAAATTTGTTTGGAGAAGGGAAAGCAGACAAATACAAGATATATTTCTCCCATATAAATAAAATTAGTAACAAATTGATTTAGCATTTTTTTCTAAAAATATTTTCTGCATTTGACATTTTCTTGAGTATGTGTAATCTTTATACTCAAGTCTCAGAAAGTCCATATTTATTAGAGATGATTCATAACAATCTTCTAAAATAAAGAAATATACCAAATTTTAATAATTAGCTTAGTCAATATGTTCAAGTACTCTATTTAATGGAAAATATATTTTAATTTCTTAGTATGTTTGCTTATTGAATATCCATAAGAATAATATTCTAGAGTAACAAGTGATACTGTGTTTCAGTTTTCTTAAATGAGAGCTCACAAAAATTGTAAATGGTCCAGTTTAAATGATTAGAAATTACTATTTTTCTTTTGTCATGGAAGGTAATTGATTTGTAAAAGTTAGTTTGAGTAGGTTTAAAAGAAGAGTGTAAGTTTCTGTTTGACATCTGTCTCATCTGTAGAGCCACAGGTGACTGCAGAATTGGGGAAGTGAGAAGAGCAGCAGTATTGGCAACAACAGTCCGATTGTCAGAATTTTGATGCCACCTGTCAGTGTGATGAGATTGCTCTATTTTGAAAGATGATCCTCAGTGCCCTACTTTTCCTATTAACCCACTTACTACCACACTGCTCACTTGCCTTTCTCTTGGACTAACCGCTGTGTCTTGTCCTATCTTTGATACAGAATCTTAGAGACTTTTCAGTGGAAGCTCTTAATTTAGGATATCGGTCCCACAGGAGGGGAGCGCCTTAGAGAACTGAAGTAGTTATATTCTTCCACCTTCCAGGATAAAAGCATGCTGTTTGGATAAGAGTGGAAAATGATTTAGGGAAAGAGTCCTAGATAAAAATAGATTAATAAATGAAGTCAAACGCAAAGAAATCTTTCCAAATGGTTCATGAAACAAAATATCATTATTTCATACTTTTTTTTAAAAAAACTGAGGAGTTTGAAGAGTAAACACATGCCAGGTGGTCTAAAACAAAAATCCCCATGCTAGTGAAATAAAAATTTGTGGCAGGAATCTTTCTTTTTGTTTAATGTGATGTTTAAGAACATAATGGGAGCTCTCAAAACTTGTGTACATCAAAGTTAGAATATATTAACATTTCATGTAGAACTTTGCCACTTGTTCTTTATTAAATTAGGAAAAGAATGATAGCTCAACAATACAATGCCCCATATTTGAAGGAAAATATCCCTCTTTCAGCAAAACGCTACAATATTGAGATTGATAGATTTTTTTTTTTAAAGATTTTATTGATTTATTTGACAGAGACACAGTGAGAGAGGGAACACAAGCCGGGGAGCGGGAGAGGGAGAAGCAGGCTTCCTGCGGAGTAGGGAGCCCGATGCGGGGCTCAATCCCAGGACCCCAGGATCATGACCTGAGCCAAAGGCAGACGCTTAACAACTGAGCCACCCAGGCGCCCGAGATTGATAGATTTAAAATGATATTTTAAAGCCAGAAATCTGAATTTAATAGAACCATAATTAATTTATTCTTAGACATCAACATATAGCTTACTTAGTGCAGTTTCTCACAGCAGATTTAAACTTTTATTTTGGAATCGATTTCCACTGTCTAAAACATAGATTGGCAAACTGTGGTCCACTGCTTGTTTTGGAAATAAGTTTTATTCAAACATAACCATGCACATTTATTTATTAGGGTCTATGGTTGTTTTCAGGTTAAAACAACTGAGTTGAGTAGTCGTTAACAGAAAATAACAAAAATATTTACTCTCTGGCATTTACAGAAAAAGTTTGTTGACTTCTGGTCTAAGTCACAAAACCATACCCATTGAAGCTCAAGTTTATTGTAGTCTAAGGAAACTGAGTATTGTATAAGATTTATGTTCAATATTTGTTATTTAGAAAATTTACAGATAAATAGTGTACCTAACTGAGTTTTATGGAAAACTTGAGGTATGTTAAAAAAAAAATTCTGTAGTTGAGTGGGGACTAGATATCCTCTTTTCCCCTACTTGAGAATCAGTAATATGTCAGGATAACAAGGTTCTGAAAATTCATTCAACGAACTAATTTTTAAAATCCAACATTTTCTAAATTTTTTGGCCTCTCCTTCTCCTGCCATAAACCATTTTTAATAGTTTGCAGGACATTAGTGTTCTTCAAAAGAAAATGCTAAAGAGGCTATCTTGAAAAATATGTATTTCTAAAATGTGAAGCCATTTGGGTCAAAGTAGCTCAACTGAATTCATAGAATCATAGATTGTAGATTTAAAGGAGGCATATAGTTTATTTAATCTAATTCCTAATCTTATTAATCTTCCTAATTCTAATCCTAATCAGAAGATTACAGAAAAATAAACTTAATTATTCAAGTATGCTGGTCTTATTTTACTGTATAAGAGATGACTAATTGTGAATACTTGAAGTTTAACAAAATAGATTTGATGGATTGTGTATGTATGTTGGCTTCATTCACTGTAATTGAGAGGCATCATTACGTAGTGGTAAATGCTGAAACAATTGTGGTTTTTCATATTGCATTAAATCAGTTAGTGGTATAATTAATTTTAATAGGAATTTATGAGTCCCTAACTGACTCCCGATTACTTTAGAACTAAGCACTGAATGCACCCTCTACAAGTTTTGTTGTTTTAGAGGTGATATAAGTTTAATTATGCAGATAATCCAAGTAGATTTTTATTTTGCCTCTGGGATTTCACTTTCATTTTAATGGCTTGAATGCTTCTTATCACTATGTATGAAGAGGTTTAATTGAATCTAGAATGATGCTTTTAATATTGTAATGGAATTAAGAGGGTTGGCATCTATGTATTGGTCAAAATTATTGAATCTGATGCACCCTGATGAGTATAAATTCAAAAAGACCAAGTATTCACTTCCACTTAACATTTTATTTTAAATGTAGCCACTTTTATGAACTGTAGGTGATTTTAAAATAAAAAATAAATATATTTTTCACATTTATTCATGTATTGAATATTTATTGAAAACATAATATGTACCCTATTAAAATATAAATTCCACGAGGTGGAGATCTTGTTTGGGGTCCTGCTGTATCCCTATTGCCTAACATATGGTAGCTACTCAAAACTATACACTGAGTGAATGAATGATTCAAAATACTGGAGCTTCAGTCGCATAACATGAAACAGTCTAGTATTCAAATGGCTTAGAGATGAAAAGACATTTGTAGCACTGTGTAGGAAATACACAATAGAGGTAAATATAGGGACTATCAGATCACTTAGGAGGAAGCTAACCCACATTTTTAAAGAGGGGCCGGGGAAAGCTACCTTGCAACCACAAATTTACTTTTTGATTCTATGGATTTCTCTATTCCAGGTATTTCATTTAAATGGAATAACACGACATATTACATACATAAATAGAATAATCCCGTATGTCACCTTTTGTGACTGGTTTCTTTCATTTAGTATAATATTTTCAAGGTTCATTCAAGTATTGGCATATATCAGTACTTCATTCCTTTTTATGGTCAAATAATTGTCCATTATGTGGAAATACTATATTTGATTTATCCATTCATTAATTGGTAAATATTTTTTCTACTTTTTGGCTATTATGAGTAATGCTAATATAAACATTTGTATACAAGGGTTTTGTGTGTGTGTGTGTGTGTGTGGATGCATCCTTTTAATTCTCATGGGTATATAACCAGGAGTGAAATTACTAGATTATATTTTATGTTTAAACTTTTTGAAGAACTTCAAACTGTTCTCCAAGATGGCTGCACAATCTTACATTGCCACCAACAATATATGAGAATTCCAGTTTGTCTACAGTCTGTCTTTTTTATTACAGCCTTCTAAGGTTAATTTTTTTAAGTGTAAAATGTCTTTTATTTTATGGATATGTATTTATAAGAAGCTATGGTTAATTATGTAAATATTATCTTCACCTGGGAAGAAGGGTTCCTAAAGAGATGAACTTTGTTTTTTTAAATTAGAATATACATTTGACAATAGCCTTTCAATATATGTAGTTATCCGAAGATTTACACAACTGAGCTAAAGAATCACTGTTACAGGTAAATCATCTTAGAATTAAAAAATATAACATTATTAATTTATTCAAAGGATTACATTCAAATTAATATTTCATATGTTTTGGATAAGATTTTATGTGCTATTAAATGTTTTATTTTTCATACGTATGCACTGATTTATTCCATCAGTGGTCTCCCTAAGTAGATTGACCCCTTTTTAAAGACAGTAGCTCTATTTATGTGTTTTTGAGAGCTGTGAGGGGTCTAGCTATCACATTAGCGTGCCACAGTTTCATGGATGTTGGCAGAAGACACAGGGCTCCTCAGTCACACAAAGAACTCTGTTACTTACTGCAATAGCAGTAGCCAGATGATCAGCATTTTCTTGTGCCAGTTTTCCAATCCCCAATTTGTTCAAGATGATCTCAATAGAGGCAGGTGCCATCAGCAAACACGATGCATGTCACCTAAGAGGGACCTCAAGCTCGAGAGCAAAATACTGTTTTTATCTTCCATGGCTGCTTACTGTATAACCAGTTTTGAAATGATAGCCCAGAGTAAAGGCAGTCAGTGCATCTACTTGTAAGATATTTGGATGTGTGAGAGACCCAGGGAGACCCATGGAGAGATGACTTGCAAGAGTTGTTCTGACCATAAAGACTCTCTCAAAATGTCTTGCACCTAGCAAGGTATCAGTGAATGTTGGTTGACTTAAGCTTCTTTTTGCTATGCTGAAAATATCAACAGGACAAATTTGTGAAAGAAATTCTATGATTAGGCCAAATGCTTTCATTTTTATAATAATAACAAATTTCCTGGGGTCCTGGGTGGCTCAGTTGGTTAAGCATCTGCCTTCAGCTCAGGTTGTGATCCTGGGGTCCTAGGATCAAGCCCCATGCGTATTGGCTCCCTGGGACCCTGCTTCTCCTTCTCCCTCTGTCCCTCCCCCCAGCTCCTGCTCTATCTCTCTCACTCTCTCTCTTGAATAAATAAATAAAATCTTTAAAAAAAATAACAAATTTCCTATGTTATAACCTCTCTGTGATCATTGCTAAAAGAAAACTAAGTTATGCTTATAAAAGTAATGTGTAATAAATATGCCACTTTCTTGAGTATGAAATCAACCAAGATCAATAAGGGGGAATCAAGCAAATTATTTTTTAATTAACTGCAACAAACTGGAGTACTTGCATGATGCTTCTCTCAACTAAATCCAGCCCTGTCATTGTTTTCATTTCTTTCGTATTAGTTTAAAAATACCAAAGATAGGGGTGCCTGGGTGGTTCAGTAGGTTAAGTGTCTGCCTTTGACACAAGTCATGATGGAATCTTGGGATGGAGCCCTGCAATGGGCTCCCTGCTCAACGGGGAGTCTGTTTTGCCCTCTCCTTCTGCCTCTTCCCCCAACTTGTGCTCTCTCTCCCTCTTTCTCTGAAATAAATAAATAAAATCTTAAAAAAAAGAATACCAAAGATATTTCCCCAAAGTAGCTGAGCTGGAGGAGTGAAAAGAAAACACCCTTGGTCAGACTGCAATAATTCAGTCTGTGTTAACCACCTCCCCATTGGTTTATAAACAGCTGATGGAAAACTATAATCCATAGAGTGCTTATTTTCTTTTCTCTTGACTTTTTGTAACCTAAATGCAGGAAGTCATAAATATTTCTCCTTCTTTGTTTCATGTGTTTCAGCACATTGCCCTTAATGGTACTGTGCTACCTGTCTTTAGAATTCAATATATTACACTTATTTTATTCACAGTAATCTTTTAATATCTTTGTTTAAACAACTTTGATATATTTTTGTTCAGTGAGTTTCTGGCTGATGTTTAACCATTTTATTCACAATAACTTAAATTAATATTTTATTTTAATTTGCATGTATCTACCAAACAAATATATTTATTATTACTATTATTTAAGAAGAAGAAAAGAAAGAGAAAAGAGAGAGGCAGAGAGGAAGGAATTTATCCTGCCTTGTATTTACTAAGCCGGTTTGGGCTTCTTTGATCTTTATATGTTCCTCTAAATGCTTACACATTACATATTTAAATATGTGTCTAGGATTTTTCTGAAGATAAATAGTTTCCTCAGAATATAGTTTCCTTAATGTATTGGTTTTATTGCTTTGAAAATTCAAATATTTGGTTTTATTTGTTCAAATGAATATCTATAGCCTCTCTCTCACTCCTCCACTGGAATTATTCCCCACAGATTAGTTCATTTACTTTGAAGAAATTTTATATCTAATGAGCAGTTTTCTCTTTTGGAGTTTCTTCATTTAATTTTCCTCTGAACCTTACGATATCTGGTTTTCTAAAATCTAGGTCAGGCATGATGGGAAGATGATATCTTGAGTCTGTATTCATTACACCCTCTCCCTCCAAATTCTCTCCTGGAATTACCAAACTGGAGAAGAGGACACAGATTGCAAAGAAGATCTTTAAGTTTCTCAGGACTAAGTACCATCTCTTTACCATTCTATGAGAGAGGAAGAAGACCCTAGATCCTAGAAAGGCCTCTGCTTCTTGGGAGGTCCTGAGGCAAAGAAGTTAGGTGGCTTTACTGCCTAAGGCATTTTCTGAGATAAGTGGATCTCCTCAGCATTCCTAGGGGAGTATCCCTCCCCCACTTGCTTCCTGCAGCCCTGGGAAAAGCCCACAGGTACTTGTAACACCCACACAGGGACCAGGAAAAACTTCTACTCCATGTGCTTTGGAAAGACTAAACTAAATGCCCATCAGAGGGAAAATTTCCTATTAGCCATTCTGTTGAATACTAACAGCTATTAAACAGACTAAGAACTAATTCTTTCTTAACTTTGAAATATGTTCATGGTATAGTCTTAAGAACAGTTGAGGATCATTATAATTTTAAAGTGAAATACACATACATGTATACATGTAATAGATATATATATGTGTATATGTGAGTCTGTATGTATAAAATAGGAAAGTAATCAAGGAAGAGAGGCCCCAATATATATATTTTTAAAGTGGTCCCCTCTGGAGTGAGCAGTGGTATTCTTTTCCTTTAATATTACTTACATACTTTCATGTCTTATATTAAAAATTCTGATTCACGTCTGTGCCATTTTCTATATATTGGCACAAAAGACTCTGAACTCTATAGTGTCATTCCTTAATTCCTTACTAACTTGAGAATTACTAGTAACCACTTCTGTTCTGCTTTCTATATAGTTCTGAGTTTACTGTTAAATCGCAAAGGTTTCATTCTGCTTTAGGTTTCTGGTAATGCCTTTTGACTTTAGCTTCAGACAAACATATTCTTCCTAGTGTTTTGTAGGAAACATTTTTTCTCTTCCCTAGAGCCAGTGTTTGATGTCACAGAGTATGATACTGATAAACAAAGCCTGCTCTTTGACCTGACCTCTGGAGCCAGGATTGCCCTTCTCCTATCCTTCTGTTTTCCAAAAGGTTAACTTCCAGTTTCCAACCTAAGACCTAATGCATTATAAAATTGCATCCCCAAGGTAAAACAGGAAAATTTTTTCACAGTTATCTTGTTTACATAAATGTAAGAGATGATAATTCATTCATTTGCTAATGTTACCCCTCCCTCTGGACATTAGCAATGACCTCTTCATCACAAAACAAAATAAATTAATTCAAGCAGGGGAAAAAAATCTCCACTTGAGTTATTTAGGTGAAGGTTTGAACTTTGCTTATATCAGTGAGGTAATATTTCAGTTTTCCAACTAACTTACAGAGCCAGAA
This sequence comes from Mirounga leonina, assembly GCF_011800145.1. NCBI lineage: Eukaryota > Metazoa > Chordata > Mammalia > Carnivora > Phocidae > Mirounga > Mirounga leonina. The sequence continues at coordinate 66,675,200 of NW_023270268.1, forward strand.
CAACAACAAAGAGGAATTGTATGTGCAGTGTGCAGTGTCTATTCCTTGTTGGGTCTAAATATTGACTCTGCCAAGTGGGGTCTTCACCTGTAATTAGATTTTTAAAATTTTTTTTAATATTATTTATTTTTTAGATTTTTTTTAAATGAAATTTCACTGAAACAAATCCAACCCAATATTATCTTGAGTTCAATGTAAAAATACCTTATATAGCCTGATAAAATTTCAACTAACACACTATTTTTAATCTCAGTAATTTATATTTGTACAGTTTCTGTGCCATGCTGCAAATGTTGCTTACTCTAATTAGCTTATGGTCAACAGTATCTTTAATTAGAAATATTGGTAATCTGTCCCCTGTAGCATTTTATTTAGTGTGTTTATGGCTCCAGGATGATTATCCTAATGAACAGGGTAATAAAAAGTACCATTAAGCAGAAATGAAATAGAATACCCATCAGGGCAAAAAGGTTTTTTTTAAAAAAAATTATTGTTGTTGTTTTCCATAAAAGAATGATCTGTGCTTAGAATCCAGTATTAAACCTACCAATAAAGTGAAGAATGTATCTTTAAAATTCTATCACTGGCAAATATCTGATATTGTGATTTAGTTCTATAAATAAAGGTAGAGTCCAGGATGAAGGACACAGAGTTATCCTAAAAAAACAGCATATCCAGTGAAAAACATTTCAAATAGCACCAATAATATTGCTGAAACTAATATCCGTATGAGTAATGTCAAAAGTTGTATGAGAAAATCACTGGCAGTCTTGTGTGTCTACAATTATTATGAAATTTACTATTAGGGATGGGGGGGATAAATTAGTTTTAGATTCATTCCTGTCACTCTTGCCAAGTGCATCTGTTAAAACAAATGGCATTTATTTGCAATCTTTGTATTTTATTTAATGATGGTGGCATTTTCCTTAGAGATCTTTGTTTTCTAAAATAATGGTAAGCATTTCTTTTATGATTAAATGCAACACAGATTTTTGTATTCATGGCATTGGCAAATGTATACCTAGTGAACCGTTAAGCCTAGGGTGCAAAACAATGTTTATGGTTATTTTTTTAAAGATTTATTTATGTATTTGAGAGACAGAGAGAGAGATACCAAGAGTGGGGGTAAGGGCCAGAGGGAGAAGGAGAGAGGAGGAGAAGCAGACTCGCTACTGAGCATGGAGCCCAACCCACAGGGCTAGATCCCAGGACTCTGAGATTATGACCTGAGCTAAAATCAAGAGTCGGACACTTAACCGATTGAGCCACCCAGGTGCCCATGTTTATGACTAATTCTTATATGCCATCAGAAAAACATATTCAAGCTTAGGTAGGAGATATATTTCAGTTTCTATAAGTTTTTAGATATAAAGTCATATATATTGGAAAAATACATCTGAAGGAAGGTGGCTAGCTATTAGGTGGTACCTCTAATATCAGGTAGATCTATGGAGTGTTTGTGTAAATAAAAATGGCCAGATTCTTGATCCTCAATTCCCAATGACTTCATCATACTCTTCTTGATCAACTCACCTGTTGCATCAATTCTTGACTTTTGGGGAGAGGTGAGAGATTATGGTTTCTTTTCAAATTTGGTTAAAACCACGCCAAGTTCCTCCAGAAAAGTGTACTAGACACAGATAAGTTCAGAAGGATGGTGGATCTCCTGGAGCCATTCACAGATTCCCTAGGGATTTTAGGGACACAGGTAAAACAGGGCATAACTCTAAAATTAAATGTCAGCCAGACATTCAACATGGCTAAGCATCCTCAAATGTAAAGCGGTAGTAATAATATCTTCATAATGTTGTGAGTATATTACAGGGTAAATCATGTAAAGTGTTTGCAGTATACTTTGGCATATAGTAAGCAAACAATACTTTGTAGATATTTAGAAATAAAATTTGATAGAATTATATCATTCTATTTTACTGCCTGTGTTTTAGTACTCTTAGCATTATAAAGAGGGGAATGTTTGTTCTTAAACACAAATTACACTTTTAATATCTTGGGCAAGTCTTCCTCTAGTATTTTAATTTTATGCTTTTATTATACTTTCAACTATGGGTAGTGTCTTGGTTTAATATTTTTCTTTACCATAAGAGAGCTAAATTTGAATGAGTTTCACATATTCAAAAGTGAAATAATCCTGGAGTATATAATGATACTAAAATATAAATCTGTTAGGAACCATAGGAAGTTGCTAGAGAACCAATTCATCAGTCTGAAAATGGGTAAAGAGAAGAAATAATTAACCTTTTAACCTGACTTTCTTATAAAAACTGTACAACAGGGAAATTTTCTCTTTATAGAAGCATTCTACCTCATACATGGAGAAGGGATGACAGAATTAAAATATTGTGGTTTCATAATCCCCCATGGAAATAATGAATCTAGGCAATAAGCAACAATGGACATCAATAAGAAAGAGAAATAGAAAGAAATGGAGAGAGAGAGAAAGAAAAACAGGTCTTATGTGCCTCAGTGGAACTACACAATATACCTATGAAGTGTTCTGGTGAAAAATCTGAATCTACTTAGATTAAGAACTTAGATTTAACTATCAGTTTATAAGGAAAAAAAGGTTGGATGAGTATTTTAAATGATATCATGGGAAAGGCAGCAGTAGCACACATACTGTAAAAACCTCCACAAATGACCAGATTCTTCAAAAATAAATCACAAGGAAGGAATAGAGGGAGGGGGACCTGTAGGATAAAAGAGACAAACGATCTATCAACCAAATACAATGTGTGGACCTACCTGGTTTCCATAATTCTGATTCAATCAAACTAACAGTTACACCAAAAAAAAAAAAAAAAAGATATAAGGGATTATCTTACATTTTTCACCGAGGGATGGTAGTATTGCAGGTATAATATAGAAAAAGTCATGTTTTGTTTAAAGATACATAGTGAGTTATTTACAACTGAAATAAAATAACATCTGGGATTTGCTTCAACAATCCATTTAAGTTCAGTGTAGATGAAAAACAGAATGCCCTTAAATTGGTGAGTTTTGAAGCTGGGTGTTGGATACCTGAGGTTTTATCTTTCTATTCTCTTTTACCTGTTTGTACATTGAAAATTTTCATTATAAAAATTTTATAGGGGCGCCTGGGTGTCTCAGTCAGTTGGGCATCTGCCTTTGGCTCGGGTCATGATCCCAGGGTCCTGGGATTGAGCCCCACATCAGGCTCCCTGCTGAGCCTCTCCCTGTGCCTTTCCCCCTGCTTGTGAGCTCTCTCTCTCTCTCTCTGTGTCAAATAAATAAAGCCCTAATAAAATTTTTATAAATATGAAATAACACTAAATTTCACACCTGTCATAGGGTCAGTGAAGGTTCATATGTCATGTTGAAGCTACATGTTCATAGCCCATTAAGATAAGATTTATTTATAAGACATGATCTAGGTATGGAATTGTTTTACTCTGTGAATGATTACCCAAGCTGGTTTAGTGACTATATTTTATTTTATTCAGAATATTAAATTAACCTGATTTATGGAGGAGTTATGTACCTCTTTTTCTAATGCATTTAATAATATATAAATAACCATAAGAAACTCTCTATTTAAAGAAATTATATGGTGAATAAATTTGCTCAGTGATCACATATATATTTGCATTTCAGATACATATTATCTTATATCTCTTTTTGGCTAAAGTCAGAGGTGAATTAGTTTATAAACCTGTATGATTGTATATCCCTGAAAAAGAGAAAAACTTAGAGTAAGATAAGATACAAATAATATAGAATATCAAAATGAAACCTATTATTGAAGGCTTTCTTTACATTTCAAGGTAGATAAGAATCAAATTTACCAGCAGAATTGGGGTCTTGTGAGTGGCGTTTATGACAATGATAAGTTATATATTTTTTTACTTTCTGTATTTTCCTTACGCTTTGAGTAGAAATTGGTTTTTGGGGCCTTCATTTATATAAATGTGATCTACTTATACACATCAATGTTCTCTCTTAATATGCTTTTAAGTAAAATGAAGTAGGAGCTTGGATCTTGAAAAATTCATCAGATTAGTAAATGTCCATTCAGTGACCACACTCCAAGTGTCCTCCTGATTATGAATCGATGTGACTTGATGGGAGATCCACAGCTCAACACAGTCTCTGTCCTTGACCATGGTCTGTTGAACATGAATTAGATGAGGCTTGGAGTAGTCACTCATTGTTTTGTTTTGTTTTTCTTTTATACAGTGAAAGGAAAACTGCTTTCCCTGCTCCCATACCTATTTCTAATTTCCTATGGAAAATAAATTTGGTGATAACAATGAAGTTTCATTGTACAAACAACTTAGGAGGGATAATGATATAGCAGTGAGGCTATGATTAATTCCAATGTAATCTGCCATGCATGCATGGAAAAAATTATTTTTGTACAAAATATAAGGCATTACTGCTCACTCTTATGTTAACTGAGGAACAAAAACTAATTTATAATGATGAAGTTAAATTATTCAAGGACACAAAACAAAGCAATTTCTCAAATTATGGGTAGTCTTCAAATTTTCCAACGTAATGTTCCAAGATGACTCCTCAAATGAATCCAAAATTGATGCCATCAGTAAAATCTAGGAGAGTTTAGGACACAGGTGAAGCCCTTTTTCCACCTCAGATTTAAAACAAGAGATTACCACCTGGGTAGCACAGTCAGCCAACTCTTGGTTTTGGCTCAGGTCATGATCTCAGCATTGTGAGGTTGAGGCCCGTGTCAGGCTCCACACTCAGCGTGGAGTCTGCTTCAGATTCTCCTTCTCGCTTTGCCCCTCCTCCTGCTCTCTCTCTCTCAAAATAATAATAATAATAATAATAATAATAATAATAATAATAATAACAACAATAAAACAAATAAATAAAGAAAACAAGAAGTTACCATTAGAGTAAATAAGAGAATATAAAGAATAGGAATACTTACCATATAGTAAAAAGAAGAATTCACTTGGGCGATCTCATGGAGAGAATTCCTTCACTAGAGACAAGCTCTCAGAGCAAAAATACAGGCACAGAGCACTTAGGAGAGAAAACAGACTCAACATTACTCAGCTATTACCAAAATAAATTGATAAAGAATAAGAATATCTGATTAATTATAAGGGCATGGGGCAAGAAGCAGCCATCCAAGTGAAAATGGGATTATGTGGAACAAGGATGATGTGAACCACACAGTAAAATTCAAACAGATCCGGAATTATGACTGTGGTCATAGTGGTAAAATGTATTGCCAATTGGTTATTGAGAAAGAACTGGAGAGTATTAATTAGTAGAATCCACTGCATGTCTTTTACAGTTTATTAGATATAAATAAATATAATGAAAGACCTCAAGGTAGAGGCACCTAGATAAGTCACAATTCCTGACCTACAGAAACTGTGAGATAGTAAATGTTTATTGTTTAAGTGAGGCAGCAGCAGATAATACCAAGACAGCATCTTTTCCTGAATCATCTTTTTATTCCCCATAGAAGAGAATTTAATGCAGAATTTAATGCTTTGCACATGACAACCACATAATCCCATGCTTACCACAGTACCTGGATTGTACCAGATTCTCAATAAATATTTGTCATATTAATTCAGTGAATAATAACAATTAAAATCGAATGAATGCTAACAATGTACCAAGCATCTTTAAGTGTTTCACAGGTATTTACCCTTTTAATCATCGCAACAGCCCTGTCATTATTCCCGTTTTACAAACAAGGAAATTGAAGTCTGGAGAGGTTAAGAAACTTGCCCAAGAGAACTCAACTTCTTAATGGCAGAGAGTTTGTAATTGAACCCAAGTAGTCTGACTCCAGAATACAGTGTTTTTAGCCATCACATTTTGCTGCTTCTATATGAATTGATGAACACTTGCTGAATGAAAGAATGAATCAACTGATCTATGTGACACAGTGGCATATTTAATACTTAAATTTTAATGTCCTTTATTTCCCTTTGATATATAACCAACACTGCTTAGGATCACTAAAGCTATGATCTCCAAACTACTTTTGTGAACATACCAATTTGTTTAAAAATATTTGACCAGGCATTCTCAATACGTATATTTATTTATGTAAATAAATATGTAACAATATTACATTAATATGTACTTCATATATCAGACTACTGTGCTATTATATTAACATATTATCTGAATAAACCCTAAGTTTCTATCCATCCATCTACCTTAGATATATATCTTTTTTCTACCCAGAACACAGTGGATCCTCTTGTATAGCCACTCAGTTGCATTCAGCTTTGAAGACTACTACTTAATAGAATGTGGTAACATTTTTTTAAAGGGCTAATAGAGAATTTTATTTTCTCACACCATCTGCCCTCATACACAAGGGATCAGAGGTAGATCAAGTAATAGTAAATAAAAAAAAGTACTCTAAATTCAGAAGACAAGCCTTGTATTCTTGTAAAATAAGAATTCTGGAAATGTGAATCTCTAGGCCCTCCTCCCTTGTCTTGCCTTCTCTCTCCAAGGAACATGTACATCTTTTCAAGTAAAATATGAATTATTTGATGTAATTCTTGAAAGCATGGAATTGAAATTTATTTCCCTAATAATTTTCTCAATTCTACTTGTCTAACATTGATTGCCCCCTCTTTCTCTTTGTGATGCATAATAATCCAGTTGGGTTTCCTATCGTTTCTTTCCTAAAACTGTGCACCTGCATCATCGATCATGCCAAGGAGAGCAGACACAACTTTGGAATGAAAACCAATAACATGCTATGAAAATAGAGACAAGACAGCTTAGAAGATTGATTCTAAGTTATAGAGGTGCTTACTGATCTGCAACCACCCAAATTCTTACAGCTGGACAGCTGGTTAGTGAGCACAGGACAAACCACAGGCTTGCCTTCATGTCCTAAATGAGGGCAATTTGCACAGTTTGTGGTGTAGTTACCACAGACAGGACGTCAAATCAAAGTCTTTCAAACTAAAGAAGTGAAGTAGTTCTGTTTCCAGGTTTCTCCATCTTTAAAATGGGAATAAGGACATATGCCATCTTAGATTTGTTTCAACAATATGGTCAAATAAGCGTATTTAGGAGCTTTATTAATGGTTAATATACAAATGCAAGGTATTACCTTAATTATTATGATTACTCTTGGAGTAATACTGTTTTAAATTTTACTGGATAATGAATAATAGTGTCTCTAAATTTGTCTCTTTTTAAAAATTTTTTATAAATATAATTTTCTATTCAAAGAGGTTTGCCAGAATGTCACAAAATGCACACCATTAACTTAGAATCACCAGTTGTTAACAGTTTGTCCCATTTATTTAGCCTCTTCATGCTCTGTGCACTCTCTCAGGCACACTTTCTCTCTGAATTATCTGAGAGTTAATGATCTCAGTAGTCTTTCAGTAAGTTGCAGATCAGCTTTTTATCCTACATATTTCAGTGTATAAGAACAATGACATTCTTCTACGTAACTACAGTGCAGTAATCAAAATCAGGAAATTTAGTAGTGATATAATGCTCTTGTTCAACCCACTGACCATTACCCAAATTTTGACAGTTGTCCTAAAAATGTATTTTATAGCTATCTCCCCATTCCAGCCACTCCCTTGGAGAGGACTGTCAGCCTTTTAAAAATGTTTTTGGTTTTTCATGATCTTGACATTTTTTAAGAATACAAGCTGATTCTTCTATTGACTATCCCTTGATTGGTCCATCTGTAGTATCTTAATTTATATATCTGCAGGGAAATTCATTAGAATAGAATTCTAAAGCCATTTTTGAAGATATTCAAGAAGTGGATAATCAGTTTTCTCTTTGCTATTCTTGAGGAAAAGGAAAAGTAGTGAATATTACTTTGGATTTTTAAACAAATCCATTACACTTTGTTTCTTTTTGAAAGCTGTTATGATTTTTACAAAAGCAGAAAACAAACACAGACACATACATAAAAACAAAAAAACCAATGAGCTGTGATACCGAATGATATCCATTGTGTTTTACACAATATATTAAGAAACACAAACTAGATTTGTGCACGTCTATAAACTGGTAGTTGTGTTGTCTTATGTTTTCTATAGTCTTAAGACCTGGATCGTACTGTACTTATCTTTTTCATCAAGCCCTGAAGAGATGTTCATTCCCACACAATGCCTTACTGTAGATAAATACAGCCAGATTTCTCAGTAGTTATCCTTTGGCAAACTGAAGTAAAGGGATGGAAGAGAGGTAAATTACTTTCAGGATATATTTATGCCTTTAGGGATTCCCAGATCCAAACAATAGCCCCTAGTCTTTAGGAAACTGTTCCATTATTGTTAGTTAAAAATTCAAGGTGACCACATGCCTGGGCTGTAAATTCAGAAAAGATTAAGGAAGAACTCCAGATGCCACTTCCATTTAATCTTATTAAGTATAAATTACTGATTTGTGCATAATCTTTAGTTACAGAAGATAACAGTCACAGCTAAACCCATCTCTAGAAAAGACAGGTCACTGTTTCTTATAAGTTCGGGCAGTAATAACACCCTCCAGTCTCAGACTGAACTTCTCTGTATTATACTATATTTTATGGACAAAGAAATGGCACTCTGACCTGGTCCTAGACCTTTGGCTTCTAAGAAATATATGAACTGTTTCTGTTGTTCTAGTTTCTTTGTTACTTTGCAATGTACCAGGCATTGGGACAAAGCAAGCCTGGTTTTAATTTTCACCTGCCAAACGGCTAAAATCAATCTTGCTCTATTCAGTAAACAACTCACTGTGCATAGATAGGTACATTTTATTTGCTGATGAATAGCAATGGAATCTTGCAGTTAAATCATAAAATAAAACCCATATATGTGACAAATATCTTTTCTTTCATGACCACCTTCCTAAGTAATCATATATAAAATGAAAGATGAATATTTCTTAGAAAGATGAATATGTCTCATGACCTTATGCATGTGGGATAAAATACCATGATGTTGTAAGTCATGATCTTCATATAATATAGTTTATTTTCAGTAAAGTTTTAGAAAATACTCCTAAGACTAGGCCGCTGTTCAGGGCAGATCTGATCTATCCGTTAATCAAAGGCACTCTCTCTTTGGTCATTTATTCAGTCAACAAACTCTTATCTATTACCTACACTGTCCAAGACATGACCCAAAGCACTGGAAAAATAAAGATGGATTAAGACAAGTTACTGCCTTCAGAGGACTGACAGTTTAATTAGAGAAGATGACGTATCTGCAGACCATCAGAACATAGGGTGATAAATGCACAGATTCCCTGATTTGGGAAGAAATAATATGAAGTTTCATCCTCTTCCTAATCTCCTGTTCCTCCCCAGCCTAAGTCAGAGAGCCTTTCTCTGTAGTCTGTGTAAATATGTGTTTATTTCTATCATGCTGTTCACCACACTAAAGGCTGAACCCTTCACAGCTGAGTGACTGACCAGGAGAAACCACTAAGTCAGTCTCCTTCTTTGTAAGTGGGGATAATTTATCCATTCATCATTGGTTGAAAAATCTCTGTGCTACATATGGTTTTAGGCATATATTTTTAATATTACATGACTCAAAGTGTTACTCAAAGGGTTAATGTGGGGCCTAAATGAAATAAATCCTATAAAGCATTTAGCTTGGCATCTAGCAGATAGTAAACTCTTAATGTCGGCAGTATAATTATTGCTGCATAATTTTGGTGACAGCTGTATTTTTTAGTGGTTTTTGATCTTTTGACAAGCAAATTCTAACTATGTTTTTCAAATTGATGTAGCATTTTGTTCTTTTTTCTATCACAAGGACCTTAAGATCTTGAGGAGATTCAGATAAACAAAGAGGTCTATTATTTCCAGAGTATAATAGTATTTAACTACTGAACCTGTGACTACTCGTTTTTAAGACTATGGTCTAGCCCATTAACTGACACACAGTGGGGGATTAATACATATTTTTTTCCAAATAATTTGCCTTGATTTTATGAATTTCAGTCAGTTATGACTTTAATCTGAAAATCAGTATCTTCAACTTAAAGACTGTTATCCAGTCATTGAACAGTTGTTTGTTTGGGAGATTTTTGTTTTTTGTTTTTGTTTTTGTTTTGATATGTGCTTTTCTGTCACTGGCAGAAGAAGTATCCCCTTCTGAGAAGGAAGAAAAGCCACTAATTTGTGCCTCCCCAGAATTCAGTGGATGGAATTCACTTTTTGCCCTCTGATAAGAAGTTAGGGAAAAGTTTCATTTTGAGGAAGTTAACTCTTTTGGGCCCCAGGCAATCAAAAAAAGAACACCTGAAATAAATATTTTATAATGAATTCTTTTATTTTAAGAGTATTGGGTTGAAACGGTTGCTTTCTGTATACCAGCTTATACCTCATCATATCATTTGCAGAACTTCAATTTAAGAGGCATTTCTGTGTCTGATTTCTTACTCTCTTAATAGATTCGTATATCTTACTTATTGCAATCTTGCTACAAAATGCCAAGATTTTAATATGACCACTACTTGATAAGTAATCTTCAGAGCATTAAGAAATATACACATACACACAAAAGCACGTAAATTCTGTGTCTCCTTTTTGTTATTGAAAGATACATCACTAACCTTTTATTACCTTCTTTTCTTCTGGCTATTACTTCAATACGAATTTGCACTGGGACCTACAGTTATGAGACCAGGTAGATTGAAGCAAGCATGACCAAATAGATATTTTTCTTTCACTAAATCCCAAATCAACTGTTGTCATGCACGAGAGAAGCCTGAAATCTAGGCCTGTGATTATCTTAATTGACTGCATTTGAGACCATCTTACCTTTATATTGTGTATCTGTATTATAATAACCTTGCCACCCAATGACATTTTCATATTACTGTATCATTACCAGGGTGGTCACCACCTCATGAAGGAGAAACCTCAATTATCTGTTTAGTCTAGTTCAGCATTTTTACTGTATTTGAGGCACTTCTGACATGCAGTTCTTGCCTTCCTTACCTCCTTGAGCTTTGAAGTGTTCGTCGGAGTGTGTGTATATGCATAGCAAGAAGGACAAGCAATCATAGAGACCTGATAAGAGGCTGTCGTGGTGCTGAGGTTTTACCTACACATGGAAATACCATAGTGGACCTTTCAAAATTCAGAGATGGCCCCCAACTGCCAGCTAACCTTAATCTGAATTAACTATATTTTGAATTATTCTTCCAAACCTATTGACCCAAGCCAGTTGTAAATATCTAGGGAAAAACTTAGAATAAGCACTGAGATGTAAGTGTGAGACACACAAAGAGATTCTAGTCCAATGACTATTTTGTATTATTCTTTATCAAGCCAAGACTAAGTTATATTTTTTGATCATTCTGGTTCCAATCCTCTGTTGGTGAGATGCTTTTATACTTCTTTCTCTCCCACCATTTCTAAACAGTTAGAAATTCTCTCTTTTTTTGGAGAGGTATGTGTAGGGCACAGCTCTAACAGGGATTTGTAGACAGCCAGCAGCCAATCTTGAAGGTCACAGTAGGGTCAGAGTCATAGCCTCATGGGTTACATGTGTATTTCTGATCCTGTTGATTTCCCCTAGGGAAGGAAAGGCTGAACAGTAGTAACATCCAATCATAATTTTGTTATCTGCTTAAAAGCAAGTTCAGTGGGCAGGACAAGTCCTTCCTTATTCTCTAACAAAGATATTAAATGTTAAGCAAGTCTCATTCTGGGATATAGACATCCTCATGAGAATTCTGTGGACATCACATGTTCCTTTGTTGTAATATGTGCACTTTAATTTTCCAGGCAAGGGGCACATATATGTCATGTGACTTATGTAAGTATAAGGGACAGCAGGCACAATTCCGTGTTCATAGTCTCACAGCCCACGAGAAATGGGGAATGCATTGATTGTATGGTGAAGGTGCAAGGGCTTTAGTTCTTCATGGGGGGATTTGACTAGGAGTTTCCCGAAACACTCAGGTTGTGAGTTTCTGCCATATTATTAACAACCAACTAGCTGTGTAGCCACAGACAAGCCGGCTTACCTCTTGTCTTGTTTCTTACTCACAGAACTGTTAAAGTGTGGAACTGGGTGTTCTTGAAGGTATCCCCCCGCCAAACAGACAAAACAAAAATGATTTCAGGTCTTGATAAGTACTTGCATGAGAAAGTTCAGTTGGTGTGAGGGGCAGTATGTAACCAGTGACGGTTGTTTAAGAAGTGATGTAGTTGGAGCTGAGGACCACTTCTGTGCAGCAGAAGCCTATGCAAATGAGACTTCCTGGTGCCTGAGCAAGAGAAACCCTGATGAATTAGAGACAGGAAAGGTTGTAAAAAGACAGTGCGAGACCTGACACTCAGAAGGACTATGAGGTTGATGTACGGGATGCTTTCATTCTTGATTTTTAATGCTTTTGCTACCTTTATTGTTTCTATCTGTTCCATGTACTCATTGCCCGTGTCCTCCGCAATCCTCCAGTTTCCCTTCTCAGCTCAAATACTCACTGCAGGACAGCACTGAACAGTTCACTTGTATTATTTTTAAGCTCTACTACCTGCTTTAAGACTAACTTCCTTTTAAAGAGACAGCTAAGAAAGCTACAAGCAAGGCCTTTAGAGAAAGTTTTCTTAGGATACATATTCAGTAAAGAAACTGCTGGGTTGAAGTATATGGCCCTTAAAGGTATCGATACATATTGCTAAATTACCTCCAGGAAGATTATACCCCTGCGGGAGAGCACCTGCTTTTCTGATTCCAACACCACTTTATTCTAGACATTTCCGAAGGTGTTTCATTTGGATGTGCATTTCTTTGATGACTAGAAAGTTGAATTAAGTTTATTAGCCATTTATATTTCTTGTTCTATAAATAGACTGTTCATATTTTGCCCATTTTCCAATTGGTGTATCCATCTTTTGTATTGTTTCATCTGGTTCTTACAGTCATTTCCTAACAGAAAAATGTGAAAAATGATAAATCTCTAAAGTGAAGTCATTCTGGGCTTTCATTTCATATGTTCCAGCCACCAAGCATGTTGGGAGCAAAGTTATTTTTATTTTGAAAGATAAAGGGACTGATATTTCATATTTTTGAACAAATAAAACATCATTGCCCGTCTCTACTTGAGAAAGGTCTGGATTGAGCACTAAATAAATACTCGAAAGAAGGATACACGTGAACTTGGGAAGGAGAAAAAATCTGATGAATCTGCATAATCCCCACAATATTCTCAGGCTATATATCTCGTCATTGATAATTTGATCTGTTTGTCCTAAGTCCCAGAGATGAGCGATTTTCAAGGTATTACTGTTAGTCTTTCTAGGATGAAGGGTTTATCAACACTGGGCTTGTGATCTCTCTTGTGTTGTAGTGACTTCTGTGTAGAGCTCACAGGAAAAGTGCAAGCATCCAGCTTCTGCTAGGATGGGGCTATGTCCATCTGTATCCTCTTGTGAAGTTGCTTCTTAATCTCTATTTGAAAGTAAAAGATAAATAGGAATAAAATAAGCTAGAGATTATTTGATCAATAAGAAGAGATAAAACAATAGAAACAGGCAACTTCATTGAAAGCATGGAGCCAGACAAAATTACAACAAAGGATTAAAGTAGGATCATCATCTAAATTATTTATAACCGAAAGAGTACCACAGATCAAGGATATAAAGCCCATGGTTTAATTCCTAAAATACTTTTACAGAAAGAGATGCAGAGAATATATGCCCATTATACAATCAACCTTATGGTCTAAGTCAGCTAATAATGCTACTTTCTCCTTCTGAGCCATATGCCATTAATTAGTTCAGGATTATTTCTGATTGGGCCTAGGCAAAGCCTTAGAATGTTTCTCAACAGAATTCTCCAAGTAGCCATTATCAATCAAGCAGTTGGCATATGAATGGAAAATTATTGTCATCCCATCCCACATGCTTGAGGCATGTGCAGTTTTATCAACTTAGAGTTAGACAAGCCAATCTGCTTGTATGCAACAAATTGATCCTTTTCCTCAAGTCAGCATCTTCCTAGCATGGTCTCCTTTGTCAGCTCTTGAAAGTGTCCTTTAAGAGAGAGCTTCTCAACTGGAATACCAGGGCACAGCAGTAGGGCAAAATGAGTGCATATATAGGAATTGTTGATCTCCCGGGACTTATTGGGTCACTTGGAACCTAAGATTCCAGAAATCCACAGTTGTCACCTCTGGCCATAAGCAGCCACAACTGTTTATTCCAATGTGCTGATATCAAATTTTCTTATACCTATTACAGAAAAAATGAAATGTTTCGCTTTAAATTTTAGACTAACCAATCCTGTCCTAGCCAGAGGCATTTATTAGTGCCTAGAAGATTCCTTTAAAAAAAATCTGGGCTTGGGGGGAACCTGGGTGCCTCAGTCTGTTAAGAATCTGCCTTTGGCTCAGGTCATGATCACAGGGTTCCTGGATCAAGCCCCACGTCAGGCTCCCTGCTCAGTGGGGAGTCTGCTTCTCCCTCTGCTTCTTCCCCTGGCTCCTGCTCTCTCGCCCTCTCCCTCTCCTTCTCTCTCTCTCTCTGTCAAATAAATAAATAAAATCTTTAAAAAATAAATGAACAAATAAAAATTTAAAAAAATCTGGCCTCAACATGTTAGAGTTATTTCTTTTAAATCATCACAACAAAGAGATGATTTTTTGTAGATTTACATTTAAAAATGGAATTTATATTTAAAAATAGAATAAAAAATATATTATACATACCCCGTTTTGAGATGTAACTGGTTCTGTTTGGAGTAGGAATACATTATTATGTGTTGCATTTTACTAGGGCAAAGCTATTTCTTGGTGCAGCTCCTAGTATTCTAAGCATAAAGGTCCAGTAGAAAATCATGAATATTGAAGGAGCATTGTCTGACAATCTGGTTTATTTTGGTGGCACAAGATACTATAAAATGTGACTGAGATAAGCCTCTCATGGAGTGATTTCTCTATTTCATTGAAATCAGCTATACTTCCATACTGTGATTTCTGGACAGTTATAATCATGGAGCTAAATTGATTTGAATTAATATGTTAATGGGAAATATATTGTATCTTCTTAATATATGTAAAGCTTTCAGGTCCAGTTAATATTTAACTTATAGGTATGTGTATGACATGAGGCACTTAATGAAAGCCAGTTGTGAAACATAAAACCAAACATCATTTACATATTAGATACAAATAAAACTACAAAGCCAATAAAAAGCAAATGAACAAAATCAACTTAATATGACAGATGATTTCATTTTTTCCTTTATTTTTTTATTTTTATTTTTTTTTAAAGATTTTATTTATTTATTTATTTGACAGAGACAGAGATAGCGAGAGCAGGAACATAAGCAGCAGGAGTGGGAGAGGGAGAGCAGGCTTCCAGCCGAGGAGGGAGCCCAATGTGGGACTCGATCCCAGGACCCTGGGATCATGACCTGAGCCGAAAGCAGACGCTTAACGACTGAGCCACCCAGGCGCCCTTTTTCTTTATTTTTTAATTCAATTAACTAACATATAATGTATTATTAGTTTCAGAGGTAGAGGTCAGTGATTCATCAGTCTTATATAATACCCCCAGTGCTCATTACATCACGTGCCCTCCTTAATGCCTATCACCCAGTTACCCCATCCTCCCACCCCTCTTTCCTCCAGCAACTCTCATTTTGTTTCCTATGATTAAGACTGTCTTATGGTTTGTCTCCCTCTCTGATTTCATCTTGTTATATATTTTTTTTTCCTCTCTTCCCTATGATCCTCTGTTTTGTTCCTTAAATTCCACGTATGAGTGAGATAATATGATAATTGTCTTTCTCTGACTTGTTTCACTTAGCATAATACCCTCTAGTTCCATCCACGTTGTCCATCCACATTGTTGCAAATGGCAGATGATTTCATTTTAAGAAAGCAAATCATATGTACATGATAAACATGAGCTAATTCTATGAGCCCAGCAGACCTATCCTTCTGCCTGCCTCTTGTCTGGGTCTTCTTCAATCTTTTCTGAGAAACTGCTTTTGGAGTGATCATTGTAAAGGATATGTTTTCAATCTTTGAATGGCTCCCCATTGCTTACTAGGAGGACTCAAACATCTCAAGTTAGTAAACAAGGTCCTTTTATTTGAGTCCTGCTTATCTTTAGTTTCATCTATGGATAATAGTCTATAATTATATAGACTTCCCTATTAATTGTTCCAGCCATACTATAATGAGTATCTGTAGTCCTCAAAGATGTCACCTGTTCCTCTCTTCAGTGCTTTTCCAACATGCTGTTCCCACCATAACTTGAGTTTATATGAGCTTATGGTCACTTCCGTAGGATTGGGTTTGAGCATCTTCTAGAAAACTCTTTGTTGTATGCAGCTCCCACTCCTGCTCTAGCTCTGGATAAATTGGCTCCCCCAGCACCCTATGCATTCCTCTCTAATTAGACTTACCACCTGTGCTGTAAATGCCTGGTTACTCTATTTGTAAGCTTTCTGAGAGAAGGACAATGTCATTTATATATCCCTAGCACCTAGCAGAGCCTGAAACTAGTAAATCCCATATAAATAGTTTTGAAATGAACAAATGAGCTCACACTCATATAAAATTACCTCACATGCTATTTCTGGCTTATGCTTTAATTTTAGTTTAGATTTGTTTTTGCTTGTGTGTGTATGTGTGTGTGTGTGTGAGGGCATGTCCTCATAACACTGAATGGGGAAGCAGGATAAAAGATTTGGTGTAAATGAATTACTTCCCTCAGGTGGCTTCTGTGAGATTTTCTTTGCCTTTTTTTCCTTTTTGTTTTGTTCTAAGTCTTTTATGTATACTCCACAACTTTCTCCATCCTGTTTAACCTATGCTAGACCTTTTACAGTCTCTGAATCTTTCTTTTGAAGCTTATGCAGTAGAGGCATCCAGAAATGTATTGCCCCTTGGAGCTAGATGATCTGTTTGTTTCTGTAGAAGTTCAGGAGGTGCCTTTATTTGGTTGTCACAAGATGTCAGGACAGGCCAGTGTCTAAGTATCCATTTAATCCTTTGAGTGGGTACCGGGTAGATATGCCAACAAACAAACAAACAAACAAATGAACATTGAAACTTTTGGTACTAAAATAAATATCTCATCAGCAAATGAATATATTGATGACCAAATACAATTTTTCTATATTCTCCATTTTATTAGTTAATAGGTTTTCTCTAAAGTTACAGAGAATCATTAACATAGAAATAAAGAAACATTTGAGTTATTTTTGACAAAAAAAATAAATCTCTACTCAAAGCACTAATGATGAGGGATATTTTTAAAGTTGTTTTTTTTTTTTTTTAATTCCAGTTAGTTAACATACAGTGTAATACTAGTTTCAGGTGTACAATATAGGGATTCAACACTTCCATACAATAGCCGGTGCTCATCACAAGTGCACTCCTTAATCCCCATCACCTGCTTAACCCCCACCCACCTCCCTTCTGGTAACCATCAGCTTGTTCTCTATAGGTAAGAGTCTGTTTCTTAGTTGACCTCCCTCTCTCTTCCCCCCGCTTTGTTTATTTGCTTTGTTTCTTAAATTCCACACATGAGTTAAATCATATGGTATTTGTCTCTTTGTGTGTGTTTTAACTTTTATTAAATCTTATGGAGAAGTGTAATTTTTGAAGAATTTATCAGACATCATTGACATACTTAAGAAAAATTGGCTGTCCTAAAAATTTAGTTATGTAGAATTCCCAAACTCAGAACTGAATCAGAATTGGAGTCTGTCCTACAAGTTCACTGATTTTTAAACTTCATTTATTCATTCATACAACAAATATTATGAAGTGTCAAACATTCTTTTAGGTCCTGGGAATAGCAGTAATAGGAGAAAAGTCTATTGTTTGTAAACTAACTACAGGCTCTCTCAGTTTTATTGTGATATTTTTGTATGCTCATGAATTTAATTATATATTCCCAAATCATTTTGGGGAGTAGACAGTGTGAATTAAAATACCTTGAGTTGGTTTCTGGGACCCAGTCTGAATGATATAAAACCACAATTCTTCACATGATTCTCTGTGGGCTACTTTCTGGCACTACCTGAATACAGAGTAGTGTAAACAGCAAACACTGGCTTTGGAGCAAGAATACCTGGTGTCCAGTCCTCACCCACCCTACTAGAAACTGGTTGTGGGATTCCAGATTAGTGGCCGGATATCCCTGTTCTTTACTGAATAAAATTAGGTTTTTCCCTAAATGTGCTTCTAGTCCATGACTCTGCTTACAGAATCTACTAATTTGCTAATGAAAAGTGCCCTGTAATCACTTAATAACTGTCACCTCATCTATATTCCTAAACATGTAATGGCGACAACTTACAAGGAAGATCAGTTGCAGAAGCCATGTGAGACTAAGCCTTCCTGTAAACAAAGGCATAGTCAAGGAAAAGTAACTTAGAGGGTCACAGAGTGTTATCTGTTGACTGGCAGTACACATAATCTGTTATGGGCTGTATGTATAAAATAGTAACTAGATTTAAGTTCTTACCAAATATCGTGAAACCTTCAATGTACAAATAAGAGCAATAGATAAGATGAATAAGGGAAATGCATAATGCAAAATCTCTTATCCCTGATTCTATAAACTGCTGACGAAAATCTCAGGTTATATTTCTAAATGGAATTGCATTCCAAGCCACACCTGAACCAAGTAGAAGATGGCCTCATATATCAAGGACCATCAGCACTTCACTACTATCCATGCACTAGAATAAATTACTTTGACAACACACATTTCTGGGAACATCATATTTACTGAGAATAGCAATTAATCACTTAAATTTATATTTGAATGAAATGTGTTTCCAGGAAAATATTGTAATTTTATTGTGCCTTTTATAATTTCACCACACAAATTAGATGACTTGAAATAAAAAATGGATTTTCAAAAAAATGTTATTACTTAAGATTGCAATCTACACAATCACCTAAATCCAACTTTATCTTGTGAGGCTTAATTTTATTGTAACTTATGTATATATACATACATACATTTTCATTCTTTTTAAGCTTATACAACATGTTTGTGGTAGCAATATAAAGTAGTATCCTTCAAGATTTGAAGTACAACTTTAAGCACCTTTTAAAAATGTTAACTTGGACAGTTCTTGTTTGTGTGATCATTTCCTATGCTTTGATTTATAATTTTATTTCTATGACAAGTTATTTTTATGATTCTTTTGCTGATTAATGTAACAAATATTTTTTTAAGTGATGTTCAAGGAAATATATAATTTTAAATTAAAAAAGGAAGGGGGGACCATGCACACTTTATTAAGCTTATTTTCAATAAGATATGTAACAATAGTCTAACTCCTGATCATTAGTAAGTATACCAAAACTGTAAGTTGGTGAGATGAATTTAAGTCTCACATAGCATAACATTTTTGCAAATATTAAACTCTGCCATAAATTATTATTATTTAAAAATCTGTGGACTTGGGCTCTTGGGTGGCTCAGATGGTCGAGCGTCTGCCTTCGACTCAGGTCATGGTCCCAGGGTCCTGGGATCAAGTCCGCATTGGGCTCCCTGCTCAGTGGGGAGCCTGCTTCTCCCTCTGCCTCTCTCTCTCTTACTCTCTCTCTGTCTCTTATGAATAAAGAAATAAAATCTTTAAAAAAAATAAAAATCTGTGGACTTTCTTCATGATAATTTCCTATGCATAATTAAATAGAAAGAAAATATTAACACATTTCTATTTTGCATTCATTAAAATTTATCAGCCCTAATGCCCTAGTAATTTCTTTACACCCATTTTGTTGGAGAAATAATAACCAACAATGATAAGAACCTTCATCAGCACCTTCTACATGCTAGGCTCTCAGACCTTGTACTGAATCCTTCTTGTGCATTGTCTCATTTAATCTGCCAATAATCCTTTGAAGTAAGTACTATACTATAATTATATTTTAATATTTTCTTAGTATTTTAAACATGAGTGTTAGGAGGAATAGCCTCATATAGTTTATTCTTGATACTGAAGATTATTTGCACATTTCTTTGCTTATTCACATACATGTTTATGAATACCTGTCCAGGCAGTGCCAGGGGATAAAGCACTTGCTGAGGATATATTAATGAACAGAACAGGTAGGGTGCATGCCCTCACAGAGCTTATATTCTAAAGTTGTAGAACAGGCACTAAACATATAGCAAATAATATGTTAATTCCAGGTAGTGATTGGTAGCATGAAGAAAATAAAGCAAGATAATTGTTGGAGAAAAACAACGTGGAGTAAGGGGAGAGGGGTACAGTTATGGATAAGTAGTCGTGGGTGGATTATCTAAAGATGTAACATTTGAGCAGACACAGCAAGGGTGTCTGAGTGGAAAGCATGGGAAGAGACCCTGAGTAGGAATGAACTAGTTATTTTCAAGAAACAGAATTGGCTATGGTGACATAAACAAGGTGAATGAGAAAGAGAATGGTATGAAATGATGTCAGACTCTTGGGCAGGAAGCCAATCAGTCAGCAAATTATAAATTTTAGCTTTAGAGTTTGGACTCATTTTGTTAAGGACAATTATCCAAAACTTGGATTTAATTACAACTGTGTGATCTCTATCCTTGTTTGGTTACTTCCATTCCTGACTAAGGCACATTTTACAACTCTGTAAAGTTGGAAGTTAATGTAGAGAAAACTGATAAGGTGAGGTGATTTTCTTCTCTCTCCAGTAAAATGATGGGACCACCTTTATAGCTGCTTAAGTGATTTCCATCGTCAATAGATCTGAACAGGGTGAAATTCCCATTACTTTTTGTTTTAGCACAGATTATTACTATTAGTACCATTATTATTAAAGATGTCTTAATTGTTGCTTCTTTTGAAAATGATCTGGTTCTAGATCAAGAACACATAAATATCGGGCCTCCACTCTCTATCCTTTCTATATACCGTTTAACCTTATGTTGACTTCCTTGTCTTTTCTTCTTGAAGTTAATTTCCTAATGCATTTTTAAGACTTTTTTCATTCTTTATTATCCTGCCATTCCTTCACATTTGGTACATTCTTTTTCCTACTGTTTTGTTACAGTTTCCTGTTTTCTTTTTAAATAAAAATTATAGATTTTGCCTTCTATTAAATGTGTCCAACGGTTCTCTGAAATTTTCTTCTGATTTCTACATTAAATCATGTTTCCTCTTCTTTGCTTAGAGTGACACAAAGAGAAGTTATGTGGTTGATAGCTAATGGATGCCCAGTTCATATCCACATTCTTAGCATCTACATTCTTATAGTGTGGCTGTGTTCATTTTAAAGAAGAATCTTCTTATAGTCTATCTGCTTGGTGTTTACACATTCTTATCCCAAAGAAAGCATTCTGTATGTTTCATATATGTACTTCTACATTACAAACATTAATAGGTACTGCTTCTATGATATTTATCTATTTGTCCTATATATTTGCACAGGGAAACATGTATTTTCTTAAGCCGTATGGTTTCCCTTCCTTTTCATTTACTTATGTTCTAGGAATTATATTCCCCAAATAAATATAGAGGAAGAGATCGTAAGAAAGAGAAAGTAAGAAAAGCACTCTTCTTGCTTTAGAAGGTAGTAATCGGAGACATGGAATTGTGGGATGGTTTTTGGATAATAGATTTGGTTTCTAAATCTGAATTCATAAAATTGGGCAACTTGGTTTATTTTCTGCTAGTACACCATAGTGAGCCTCCAACTGATTTCGTGATTAAATTCCACTGGTTTTGTCTTTACAGCCTAGTAATAGGTTGTCTGTCAGTTCTGTTTTTTGGTATGATAATGGGAATTAAAAGAGGTGTGTTAGGAACTTATTATAAGATGTTGTTTTTGCAGTGGTCTGCCAAGAATTTTAATTTACTTGCTAGTGATTTGATGATTAAACATTATTTTAATAATATCTGATTTATGACTTTTTTCCCTCAAGTTTGTATAGTCAGCCATGAAGCTTTAAAACTATAAAACTAACATAAATATTTCAAATCTCATAAGCAGGATAGCATTCTAACTGGTATGGGGTTACCATTTCTTTGACACTTTTCTTTTAAATAATAAAAGATCCAGATAACACTTTGAACCCATTCCAATAGATTTCAAAAGATTAAAGAAACTGAGAATGTACAGAATGTTCCAGAATGAATAAGGCAATGATGTCATTTGAACAGTCATAGAAAATACCTTATGGTAAAATGAATTGTTCCAGTTTACTTATTTGAATATAAAAAAGATTATTTTCCCAATGACCTTGCAATGCCTATATCAATTTTCTAAAATGTGCTTCTACTTTTCCCTCCTTGTTTGAATAAATAACTATCAATGGATACTTTATGTTAAGTACCAAATAATCTTATGGTAGAATAGGTAGTCAAGTAAATTAAAAGAATTAAAAGACAAATTGAAGTTAATGGGTTGCTGAGTTTTTATAGAAGCCTAGTAGATGTATTCATAAACTAGAACAAGTTTCATTTGTTTTCTGATTTTGTTTACAGATATTTACAACATACTAGTATATCTTTGTCAATCAGAACTTAGTTTTCCATCTCATTTATATTAAATTTCTTATTTTAAAATGTATATATCTAATATTCTGTTTTCTTAAATAACTTACACATGAAGATATTCTGTCCACATGGATTCTAAGTTGTTTTCTTGTCTGTATATTCTGAATATCAACCTTAGATATTTAATTATAAATGCAAAATTTTATCAAACCCTGAACTCCATAGTTGTGGAGGTATTGATGGATAAATTTCCAAGTCATTCGGGATTTTTTTTTCCCTACACTGGGAAACATTGTGGGCTAAAGCACATCACATCTCTGCCTCATGGGGCTTAATTAAAGAAAAGAGAAGAAAGGAAAGGAGGGAAGGAAAGGCAGGCAGGCAAGCATGTGAATTGAGTTATATACCTGTCTAGTTGCAAAAGTTGTCTAAGATTTCATTGATTTATAAATGTCTTCTATTTTTACTTCTAATAATATTTGCCACCACTACTTTAATTTGCTTCAATAAATTCTTAGGTGGAGTGAATCTCACCTAGAGATTGTTGTCTCATCTAACATGTAAAAAATTCTATATCTATGTTAAATTTAAATTCAAGTGGAATTTATTATAAATGAATTATTTGAAGTGTAATGTATAACTATTAAACTATGGAAAATCAAGCCATAATTTAACTTTATTTAAGAAAGTGAATCGTTTTTCCTTTTTTTATTTCAACCTCTGCCCCCAAGAAACTACCAAATTGTTTCAGATGGCTTATAAATTCATTAATTTACATAGTTCAACATTTTTCACTTATAAAAAATAAATATGCATGAGTTATTGAATACATTTTAACCAATTTACTTTGGGAACAATTCTTTTTCTTGTTTTTAGGCATATTTTAATAATGTGTAAACTTGCAGAGGGAATACTGTGACATAATCAGATTATGCATTTGTTAACATACTCTTTGGGGGAATATGCAAATTATAAGAGTAAAAGCATAGACTGCAAAGTTTTAAAAATAAAAGTCATCTTTCAAAGGGAAAATTCAGGGGATGCTCCTAAAATGTGAAGGGCCAGATACTATTTCATAGTAGAAAAAACAACCAACTAAGGAGCTAAATATACTTATATAAGTGTTAAGCTTTGGGAAGAGATGGGGGAGGGAAGCATAAGTTAAATTCCCATTTTTTTCTTATACAAAGGTATCATTTTACATTATTTAATATGTTGATAAATCTGGACTAGTGCTATGAAGATAATTATTAGAAACACTAAAAGGAGGAATACTTAAAGAGAGTACCTCTGGGAGACAGACTTGAGGTATAAAGAGAAGGCATGGAAGTCAGTTCCTTTTCATCATAAACTCAACTGTTCTTTTTGTTGACATGTGTATATACTATACTGATAATGATATTTTTTCAGGTTTAGTATCTTTGGAAATTATCTCTTATTTCATTTAAATATCCAAGATGGCTGAGTTGTAAGCCACCAGAAAGAAGCACAGAGAAACCTTGCATGTGGGACCAGGTACTACCAAAGAAAACTCAGGGAACTTCAGTCTTTTTTCCCTACACTCATTTACTGGTTTATTCCACAAGTGTTTATGGAGCACCTATTTGTGCTAGACATTATGTTAAAGCACTGGGAAACATTGTGGGCTAAAGCACATCACATCTCTGCCTCATGGGACTTCAAGTCTAGAGAAGAAGGTGGACAATGAAACAATTTCTCAAATAAATGTAGAATTGTAACATAATGACATGGTATAGTGAGCACATAGAGCAGGTGTCTCCAACCTAGACTTGGATGGGAGAGGCAAAGTCAGGGAGAACTTTCCTGAGAAAAGTCAATAGGTCATCTGAAGCCTAAGCTGACCTTAACTTAGAGAACTTAGCAGGTGTTTCAGATGCAGAATGAATGGAATAGGTTGCCACCCTATGGCTGGAACAAACATGGAAAATTGGAGTAAATTAAACAAGTCCTCTGTATTCTGTTTGCAGAGTGAGAGAAAGGATGTTATATGGCAGAACAGGGCTGGGAAATAGTGGAAAGACTTTACTGGCATGTTTAAGATGCTAGTCTTTAACATAAGTACAATGAGAAGCCATTGAAATGTTACTAGGATCATGTCTACATTTCAAAAAGGTAATTTTGGATGAAGTGTTGAAGACAAATTAGAAGAGCAGAAGAACAGACCCAGTAAGGGCAGTGGAAGATCATGTCAATAGCACAGGAAAGTGATACTGGTCTCCAGGACAGAGTGACAACAGTAGAGATGGAAACAAATGGATGGAATTACCAGATACATATTGGGAAGAGACAGCAGCATTCTCTATTA
Organism: Mirounga leonina; assembly: GCF_011800145.1. NCBI lineage: Eukaryota > Metazoa > Chordata > Mammalia > Carnivora > Phocidae > Mirounga > Mirounga leonina. The sequence continues at coordinate 66,699,974 of NW_023270268.1, forward strand.
AATTGGACATAGGAGCTAACCTGTAATTCCTTTATTTCTGGCACGCATAAGTAGGTGGGTTCAGAGGTCATTATACTAGAGGGGCAGCTTTGGATTATGTTCTTCCTTTGTTTGGTTTGGTATAGTGTGATACTTGCAGATATTCAGGAAGAGAGTTTAAGGAGTTTGTTGGATATGCCAGTCTGGAATTCAGGGAGGTGTGTGGACTAGGGATGAAATTTTAAATTTCATATATGTTGAAATTAAAGGACTGGATATGGATGAGATGTTTTAGGGAAAAAAATTGGAGTGAAATGCAAATAGTCTTAAAACAAAAAACTGTGGGATTTCCAGCATGTGATAAAAATGTATAGGGAAGAAGATGAATAAGCAAACCAGAAAGAGAAATGCTCATGATAAAAGACTGACTTATGGGAAGCAGTTTCTTTTGATGATGAAAAACAGTGTGTGGGGGGGTGCGGAGGAAGGGGTAGAACATGACTGTGTCTAAAAAGCATTCACAAGCTATGATGTCCAAAAATCAGGAACAAAAGTGGCTGAATTTAATAATTTATTCTTAACACAACTGTGTAATATCACTGACTCATTGGTCAATGTTTCTGCTCAACAGCAGAAGAACAAGTTGTCAAAGCCACTGGGAGATTAACTGTGCAGGGGCTATGAGCAGTTGTGGGCAAGAAGCCAGAGGTTGATCGGCAAACCCCACGTGCAGGAGAGATCAGAGTCAAATATTGAGTTAACATGGCCAGATTCTAAAAGACTAGATGAATTCTGTAAACATGGGTTTATGATAGCAAGCCTCTTCCACATGCTCAAGGCTCTGCCCTGCTCAAAATCTTTCTGAATCCTGGTACTGGTAAATGTTATTTGACTGTCTGAATTCAACATTTTCCTTGTATTTTTTTTTTTTAACATTTCCCTTGTATTAAACCAGATTCAACTTGTCCTTTCAGTTGATATCTAGACAAGTGTTAGACTACCCTTTACTAATGTATAGTCTTATTTCCTTTTCATGCTAAGGATGACACAAAAGAGATTGTGTGTGTCTGTGTGACATCATTTTGTTGTATTGGATTTTACATTGCTCTAAGTAAGCAAGACATTCAGTGGTAAGTGGATGTTGGGCATTTTTTAAATGGGGCTTTATTATAAGGAAGGTTTTTAATGCATGTTATATGATAAAGGAGGAAAAAAATAAACCTTTAGTATTTGGATAGCTGTTTGCAAAAGAACAATTCAGCCAAGCAGAGTGGTAGTTTTGCTCATTATCTTAGGTAATCTCTTAGATATTAATTATTCTTTCCAAAAAATGAGCCTTTTTAAATACCATTGGTTGGCATTATCATTATTAAACATAAGAAATATGAAGGAAAAACTCCCCAGATGGTGTTGTGAATATTCCTATTGATGAGTCAGTTTCTTGACTACATAAGCTTAAATGAGTGTTTATCTCAAAAACAGAAAAAAAAAAACCACCCAAATTAATTCTCAAAAAACATTTTCATTTTTCATTTTTCTTTTGTCAAATTCTTTATGGACTTCAGCCATTGCTGAATTCTCCAACTGATCATTTCAAGTAGTTTGGGACATTTGGGGTCACTACTTAATTCTTGGTGTACCTAGTAATCAAATGATTAATTTTTAATTAAAAACCCTAACATGGGGTATATGCTAATTTTTAGGGTATGATCACCGACTGAAATAAAACTTGCCTTTTAGAAAATCACCCAGATGCGAAGGTGGCCTCCAACTATGCTACTAGGCAAGCTGTCCCAGAGGTTATGAAACAGAGAGCCTTGCACACCAAATTAAATTGCTCAATCACATGGCTTAGTAAGTCAATTTAAAACACATAGAGAGAATGAAGCAGGGAGAGATAAGATAGGTTAACATACCTACAGTAAGGAGAAGTCAGCTTGGAAAGACCACATCTGAACGCTGAGGTATGCAATGTTCATATATCCTTTCTTTCTGCCGCATCAACTTTCCCCAGTGATTGTGTAGTTACGAGGTCCAGAGTTGTGGTTTTGAGCAAGGGGTCCATCGAGGGAGACATACTCTGGCCCAATAACAGACATTTGTTCGATAGGGAAGACAGGGGAAAGTATGCCTGGTTAACAGCTGTAGTTTGCCAATTAGTCTGCTGAACATAGGTTTTATTTGTGTTTCTCAGGCAGAAGAAACGTGGAGCCAGAATCCTTGTCAGCAATGGCTGGTAGGATGAAGGCCTAACGAACATTAGATGCTCGTATATTTTTAGTATATGAGTATGTAGTACGTAGGTGCCTTATGTGTATTTAATACCTCTTAAATATTTGGTATCTCTTTTTTCTACCTGTGTTTAACCTGATCTACTTACTAACGACTTATCTGTACTTGACATACCTTGAGAACAAAAACTTAAATGTCCTTTTTAAAATAAAATTGAATAGTCTCAAAAGCAAAGCCTTTTCCAAAACTTAAAGCCAAAAGTCTTCTCTTTATTATGACATGTCAGTAATTTTAGTACAGGTTTTAGTCAAAAGTACATTATTCAAAAGTGACTTTGAAATGTATTTATGTTCCTTCAACTCCGAACTACAGTTTGATAGTTGCAGATATATCAAAAGAGCAAACATTAAAGTAGTCTTGATTTTAGTGTAGATCCAAGTTCAAAATTGGTGAGGGTAAAGAGTCTGTGGAGTTATAAGTTTTTATATATATATATATATATATATATATATATATAAAGGTATGCAAGAAAATGCTTACTGATCACTTGGCTAAGAAAAAAAGGTATGGGAAAACTTTGAGATTGAATATTGATGAGTTCTTCTTTTGGGACACTGAGTAGAGTAAATTTAGAACAAATGAGGAATGTTAAAACTGATCAAAAGGAAGCACTTTTAAGTAGAAAATTTCCTTATGGGATTACAGCTATAAAGTAAATTTTCCTTCTTGACTTTTTTCTTGGACTTTCCTCTGTATATATCTGCAAACATAGGTCTGTACACCTATGTTGACACATAGATATCATTTTAATGATAAGATAAAATGAAAAATACCATTTGACGTTGCTAACAGTGAAATAGCGCAACCACAATTTATACAGAAAATATAAAACGTGAGAAAGTAATTAACATAATGGAACATACTAAGACTAAAACAAACTAGAGATGAAACAAACACCCTCACAAAGCATTAATTCATACAATGTTATCCAGCCTTGAAATAGCTTTTTAAAACTACCAAAATAGTGCAACATAATACAAAACCAAAGAAAAAAACCTCAACACCAAATCCTGGTAAAGTGGTTTTGAAATGGGTACACTAAATCAGGGGCTCCTGGAAGGTGTAGTTGGTTAAGCTCCCAACTCTTGTTTCAAGTCACGTCATGATCTCAAGGTCATGATCTCAGGGTCCTGAGACTGAGCCCCGCCTCAGGCTCGTTGCTTAGTGCACAGTCTTCTTAAGACTCTCTCTCTCTCTGCCCTTCTCACCGGTGCACACTCACAGCTGCTCTCTCTCAAATAAATAAATAAATCTTAAAAAAAAAAAGTGTACACTAAATCAATGTTGTTCTTATTATAAATAAATTCAGCCCTTCTAGAATACTAAAGGTAAGGCAATACAGAGCAAGAAACATAAAGATGTTTCCCTTAGGAAAATATTTCTAAATAGAAATATACTTCAAATAAATACATCAGTAGGGCGCCTGGGTGGCTCAGTTGGTTAAGCGACTGCCTTCGGCTCAGGTCATGATCCTGGAGTCCCTGGATCGAGTCCCGCATCGGGCTCCCTGCTCGGCGAGGAGTCTGCTTCTCCCTCTGACCCTCCCCCCTCTCATGTGCTCTCTCTCTCATTCTCTCTGTCTCAAATAAATAAATAAAAATCTTAAAAAAAAAAAAAAACAATTTAAAAAATACATCAATAAATGCAGAGATATTGTACAAATATTTTTCCAATGACTTTCTAAAATGGCATATAAATTGGAACAAAATTTTAATACTTGAGCAATGGAGTAATATGTACAATGGATTATTGTGGTCAAAAGTAGAAAATCTTGCCGATGCGGTTTTTTTAAGTGTATATATGTGGGCTTTTTTCCAACGCACTAGTTCTCACAATTAGGCATAGCAAAATTAATTAATTTTGAAACATTTGCACCTGAAGACTGCATTTGGTTGTAATTGAACCAGCAGTTGGTTACTGGAAACATCTTTGTATAAAGGAGCATTGGACTTTATTGTAACAATTAATGATAAAGGTTTTATAATATAGGAGGTATTGTGCTAGTTTCAAGATTACTAATGTTAAGGGGAAGGAGAGCCTTGCTTACTTTTTGAAAAAACTAACGTGTAACAAAAATACTAGATTTTCTCAGTGATGTTTGGGTTTCATAACTGTATACAGATAGTTATTAAACTTAAGAACAAAGTTATCACTAGCATGAAAACTACTTCTAATTCTCCTTTCTCCATTCAAGCAGTTCTTATTACATAATTAAAAAAAATATTTTCAGGCTTTAGTGATGCGGGAGAGAATGCGCTAAATGAGATGACTGCAAAAAAACACCGTGTGAAAATTCTGCTTGTGACTCAGTGAAAATGACCGTACATGGATGATAATGTGTGAAAACAAAGAAGAATATGAGGCTGAGCCACTTAAATTGTCACATTAAATGATTGTGTACTATTATCTTTGAAATATAGAAAGATTTAAAATATAAAACTGAGGGGTAAATCAGGGTTAAGTTGGAGTTACAAAGTGCTAAACAATTTTTTCAGGATAAATTAAGTAATGAAGACCTTCATAAATTCAGTTACAATTGGAACCTCACTGAATAATGAATGTCAGTTAAGAAGTTTAGTTAGAAAACCAGCAGGCAGAATGCAAAGGAAAGAAGAAAAATAGTCTAGCCAGTCACCAAAACTATCCAAAATATAATGGTTTCTAAAATGTCCAAAGGATAGTACTAACTCCTTTTTATGAGACAAGGCAATGTAAACTAAGATGCATCAGCTTAATTACTCAGAAACAGAAGAGAATAAATAATTACTGAAGTAATTCTGAGAGTGGACATAATTAGTGCCATTGGCCATAAATTATTTAATTCAATAATCCTGGAAGAAAAATTAGTATTATAGTCACTTTTGCATTTGAAACTCATCATCATAATGCTGTCAGCTGGAATATATGATGCCTTCAAATATTTTTTTTTTTAACTGTTTTGATTCAATTAATATTGTGAGGATACATTAAGTTCTACTGAGTAGGATAATGAGGTTAAGAAAGCCAATTCAGTAATTTTCTCAGTTCTAGAATTTCTATTAGACATAAACCCATTAGCTCTCCACACCCCCACAGAAGCTCTAACTCACTGACACTATAATTTAAAAAATTCTAAATGGAGTATTGAAATAAGGAAGAGGGAACATATGTAGAATGAGATTATATCAGTTCTTTATAAAGGCACTTTAGAGCTGTCTGACAGGAAAAAAAAATAAATGTTTAGTGTGTAATAGTATCTAGTTTTACCTGTTATCAAAAATCCCGATGTTTACTAGTAAAAGCCTATAAATACTGTGACTGGACAAAAACATCTTCATATTCAAAGCTAGTGTAGAGGCGAATACTTTCAACTTTGATTCTCTACCTCTTAGTTTTGCTTAGGGCCTTGCAAATTAGACTGACACAAAATAGATTAACAAGAGAAAACCATGGGTTGGGGGGATGGGTGAAATAGGTGAAGGGGATTAAGAGCCTGGGTGGCGAAGTCCTTTGAGTTCCCAACTCTTGGTTTCAGCTCAGGTCTGACCTCCAGGTTGTGGGATGAGCTCTGCGCTCAGTGTGGAGTCTGCTTGGGATTCTCTCTCTCCTTCTGCCCCTCCTGCTCATGCATTCTCTCTCTCTCAAATAAATAAATAAATCTTAAAAAAAAAGGTACACTTATGAACACTGAGTAATGTGTGGTGTCATCAAATCGTATTGTACACCTGAAACTAAGATAACACTATGTTAATTATACTTGAATTTAAAAAAAGAAAATAAAACAAGGAGAAAACAGTTTATTACCACGGGTATCATGCCCACACATAGGACTGATGAGTTACTCAAAAGGGTGGTTAGAACTTGGGATTATATAGCATCTTAACAAAAGAACAATAAATTTGTAGACAAGTGACAAAGGAAAAAGACCAAGTTTCTAGGGGCAGCACATTGTGGAATGATAACTATATGGGAGAATTAATGAAAGTTAAGGGCCAGCTAGTAAAATTCCTTATGTAGATTCTTCTGGTGACTTTCTGGGCTGATAAAGATTTAGAGTTGTTCCTGGTGATTAATTTTTGCCTTTAATAGAGAGGGGAGGGAGGACACCTTTACAAATTTGTGTCCTGCTTTTAGGCAAATAGTGGGAGGGCAGAGAACTTCTCTTATATCGGCTTCTTAATTGCATTCAATTCAAAATAATCCTTATGCCAAATTAGTATAATTTGGGATGGCATGTTCTGCTACCCTTCATCAGTTATGGAAAAATGTTTCTTGCCTCATGGACTCCTGAGCCTTTTAATGCAGATCTGCCTAATGGATGAACCAGAATATTTGGAAAGCCTCATACTCATGCTTGATTTACATCAGGAATGGTGGGGATTTATGGTGAAAGGAACTAAACTAGATGGGAAGGGTAAGAGGGGAGATGAGCAAGGGGTTTTGGAGTTCTGTATTGGTTGGGTTTGGGAAGGCTGGGGAATCAGGAGAGGTGGAGAGCTGAAGTATATGAGACGAAAAGAGAAATAAATGCAGAGCGTATTAAAATTAAAATGCATTTTTGAGGTTATGAATACAAATTTACCTTTCATATTTTGGAAAGGTTTTAGTAAAGATTGAATTTGATTTTGGTCTGTTGAACATCAGACTTCAAGTAGGTGGGCCTCAAGGCAGGAATCAAGAATGCTATACTGGGTAATAAGTACACATTTTCTAATGTGAAACATCTGCTGAATTACTCAGCTAAATAAAAAAAAAAAAAGGTTCACTTTTGTCAGTCAGGTTATTATCCAATGCATCTTTGTTGGATTCAATGTAAGTTCTCATACAAATAATATGTGGTTGGATTATATTTCTAAGTGTTGAGTGTTGATGTTGTTCACTAATGTTCCTATAAGTGGGAACTTTATGAGATTGAATGGTAAGTTCCATTTTTCTTTCTCTGAGCAATTCAGAGCCTCAAAAGAAATAAGTATAAAATCTGTATCGTTGCTTAGGTGGTTCCCATTCTCATTTCCCCTGGAAGATGGCGTGCCAACATTTATTTTGAATTTAGAAGTGATTGATGCATAATAGCCTAATTGGTGCTGGTTGATAAAAAACAGTGGGGTCAATGACAGTGATGTTCAAAGTGGAGAGGGCAGATAATGGAGGGAAGAAGAATGCAGATCAGAGTAGTCTATTTTTCCACTTGGTTTAATATTGCTTTGGAAAAGAGATTGTACAATAGTTCAGCTTCAGGCACTCAAATTAAATTGTTATAGTTTTGTAGCTTGTGTTAAGAATCAAAGACACTTGAATTTTTGCACACTGAGAGCAATGGCAGGTAACTGAGAGCCTGTCTGTCATAGTTCACCGGTAGCAAATGGGCTAAACCTTAACATCTCTAGTGATCACCATTTTTTTTTTAAATTTCATTTTAAAAAGATTTGAAGTCACAGATGCACAGAGAGATTAAATAATTTACTTTAGTTCACACAGCTGCTCAGTGGTGTCGGAGCTGGGATTCAGACCCAAACATTCTAGTTTCACAGTGAATTCTCATAACCATTATCCGCATTGCCTCTGGGGAAAAAAGAACTCACTGTGGGGACAGGCCAGCTCTGCTCAAGCAGCCTTCTTCTCAGTTTCATGCAAAGAGGATTCTTGAAATTCTTGTCTTGAGGGGGGCACAAGTGAATTGAATTAGACTTATCCTGGAACCAAGTCAGTATGGCAAGTACTCCAATAACTCAGTTACATGTCCTCTGTTTCATATTTCTCAATAAAATTTGAAAAACTAACACATGCAGAAGGCCTAAAGGCAGGTTAAATTATGAAGTGATTCTCTAGGAATCATGCATTGGAAAGCTCCTGGAGAAAATTATCCGTCCATTTCCTTCTTCCAGTATGATGTGGAATCTTAGTGACATTCACTTTGATTCAAGTATATTCTTAAACAGGCCTGATGAAAATTATGAAACAAAATAATGTCAACATGTTCCCATTTTGTTCTGTGCCTTCTCTGGATGTTTTTTAATCAATCATTGGTCTATTTTTTCCCCCCTTATGATCTGGATTTTTTTTTCCCATTATAATCTGGTATTTTTAAGAATTTGCTACCAATTTTATAATATATAGAAATATGAAAAAAAGTGTTAATGGGGCACAAGGGAAGGAAAACAAAACTCACCTTAGTGTTAAGAGATGAGGAGTATATTAAGATATCTCACAGAGGAGGTAATATTTCCAATGTCCAATTAAAAAAAAGATAAAGTAATAAAACATGTAGTTACAGTTAGGGCGCCTGGGTGGCTCAGTCGTTAAGCGTCTGCCTTCAACTCAGGTCATGATCCCAGGGTCCTGGGATCGAGTACCGAGTCGGACTCCCTGCTCTGTAGGAAGCCTACTTCCCCCTCTCCCACTCCCCCTCCTTGTGTTCCCTCTCTCACTGTGTCTCTCTCTGTCAAATAAATAAATAAAATCTTTAAAAAAAAACATGCAGTTACAGTTAACCCCCCCAAGACCCAATTATACAGAACCACCAGGAGCCAGGCAAGAGACATTTGAAAAATTAAAAAAAAAAAAAATCTTTTGAACTTCTTTCATGGGAGGTAAGGAATGGAGTAGACAGTCCAGGCCTTGATTTCATCATGTACAAAATCCAGATGTTGGCATAACCCAGGGAATGTCTTTCAACCAAGGCTACTCATCAGCACCGCTCATGGAGCCTTATAAAGATTCAGATGCCAAGGGTGGCTGGGTGGCTCAGTCGGTTAAGCATCTGACTCTCAACCTCCGCTCAGGTCATGATCTCAGGGTCATGAGATTGAGCCCCAAGTGGGCTCCGTGCTCAACATAGAGTCTGCTTGAGATCCTCTCTCTCCCTTTCCCTCTGTCCCTACACCTGCTCATGCATGCTTGCTGTCTTTCTCTCAAATAAATAAAATCTTTTTTAAAAAGACACAAAGGCCAGCATTTAGATGATTCCTGAGATTTTCTTACAGTTTTACTATCATTAAAATAAGCAATACCCATCTTCTGAAAGTACTTGCATGTATAGAGGAGGAAAACAAAAACACAACTGGTCTGTTTTAGTTTCAGTGCCTAGGGTCTGTGAATCAAACTGATAAAAGACAGGTTGATGGGAGAAAAGGTTTATTTTGTATGCATGTGGGAATCTCACAGAAAAGGAGTAAACAATCCAAAGATGAGGTTAAACCTGGGGGCTTATGTATGATTTTAATAGAGCAATACATTGTGAAGTAACCAGACGAAGGGGGAGATATTTGGATTTCTAGGGATGGTAAACTAGAGGAAACCAGTGCAAGAGAAGGGTGGTTTAGTGATATTTATTATGCAGACTCATGTTGGTTATTAAGAATCACCTTCCTCTTCCTGATATGGGAAAGGGAGACCCCTTTGCAAGTGAAATTATTATCTTTACAAAAAGAAATTTTTATCCTGTTTTTAGACAGAAAGAGCAGGGCAAAGAGCTAATTGACTTCAGTTCAAAACAGTGCTTATGTCAAAATGGAATATGTTGGTGTGGCATATTCTGATCCCCTTCACCTGATTCTTATTTCTTCTGTTTGTTTTAGCTCCATTACAGCTCTGTGGAGTATAGTGCTTTTCATCCTCTAGCTTTGTTGAGGGGAGAACTTGTTGGATAATACCCTTTGGGTACCTGAACTTAAATTCCTATATACAGAAAGGGTCACAGAGTAGAATACAGTGTTGTAAATGATCACAACCTCCTTTTAAAATTGTTGAGTGTTTCAGAGTTGAGATATTCATTAAAACAAGGTAAGGTGGTAGATGTACAGTTTTGGTCAACAGTTGTTTTAATTTGGAGATTCTTTTGGGATATATAATCTGTGAATTCCAAATTTCAAAACTTTTGCTTAATAGCCAAAGTTAATAAATAAAAAGCTTTTTAAAAGCATTTTTGCAAGCATAATTATTTCAAAAGTTAATATATACTCACGTCCTAATGCCCATATTGGAAAAGCATTGTAAAGTTAAACAACTCCTTTCTCTCAAGTTGAACATTAAGTGCTTGGACAATATGATTTGTTAAACTTCCTTTAGGTTTTAATATTCTAATTTGTCTCTTTAAGGAAGGAATTAAAAAGCAAGTATCGGGGACTGAATCAGTTAAAGATCTGGAAGTGATGAGTCTGTTCAGCACCTTGATTGTGGTGATAGTATTACGGACTGACACACAAACTCATAGAGATGTGTACATCTTAAATGTGTGCATTTTTGTATATCACTTATGCCTCAATAAAGCTTAAAAAAAACAGTGAAAGACCTTTGATAAGACACCAGATATTACCATTTATTTCTAATATATTTGCTTGCCTGTCTGCATCCCACATATAAAGGTGATTAATTTTTTTTATTCATAACAAATTAAAAGTAGAAATTTTCTGATCAAACTTTAAGGTTTTAGGTATTTAATAAGAAATTATAGTATACTTAGGGATAAATATGGGATAGATTATGCCTTATTTTATTTCAGCATTTATTGTTTTGCTTTCTTTGCATAGTAAAATAAATTATATTTTCAAAATATCAAGAATATTTTTAAAAAAGAATATTTTCTTAAATAATTTTGTATCTATTGTGATTGCTTGAATCCATATACAGTTCAGACACAGGTAACACTTCCACATAAGACCCATTTCCTAGGGTAGGTAACGTGGTTATATATACTAAATACCAAGTGATAGGGGCTTTAGCTTTATAATAATTCTCAAAGTGTAGTTCATAAAACAATAGCATCATCACTTGGGAACTTGTTCAAAGTATAAATTCTCAGGCCCCACTCCAGAACTACTGAATCAGAGCTCTGGATGTCTGGCTAGAAATCTATATTTTAATATAACTTCTAGGTAATTATGATGCACACTAAAGTTTAAGACCAATTGTGTAGTTTTTGAGGACCAGAGAATGGGCCAAGTCTGTTTCCTGGTGTTTGTTATCCACTAGAATTTATTTGAAGCCTATGAGGTTTGAATGGGTATAGCAGAAAGGTTGTTTTTGTTTTTGTTTTTTTTCCAAATCATCCTTTTATACACTTAATTAAAATCAGATATAACTTAGTTTTCTCTTGGAATAACTCTTGGGCTCTTGTTTGATTTTTTTTTAATTTTTTTATTGTTATGTTAATCACCATACATCATTAGTTTTTGATGTAGTGTTCCATGATTCATTGTTTGTGTATAACACCCAGTGCTCCATGCAGAATGTGCCCTCTTTAATACCCATCACCAGGCTAACCCATCTCCCACCTCCCTCCCCGCTGGAACCCTCAGTTTGTTTTTCAGAGTCCATCGTCTCTCATGGTTCGTCTCCCCCTCCGATTTCCCCCCCTTCATTCTTCCCCTCCTGCTATCTTCTTCTTCTTTTTTTTTTTTAACATATATTGTATTATTTGTTTCAGAGGTACAGATCTATGATTCAACAGTCTTGCACAATTCACAGCACTCACCATAGCATATACCCTCCCCAATGTCTATCACCCAGCCACCCCATTCCACCCACCCCCAACCACCCCAGCAACCCTCAGTTTGTTTCCTGAGATTAAGAATTCCTCATATCAGTGAGGTCATATGATACATGTCTTTCTCTGATGGACTTATTTTGCTCATCATAATACCCTCCAGTTCCATCCACGTCATTGCAAATGGCAAGATCTCATTCCTTTTGATGGCTGCATAATATTCCATTGTGTGTATATATATACCACATCTTCTTTATATATATATATATATACACCACACAAATATATATATACACCACATCTTCTTTGTTCATTTGTCTATCGATGGACATCTTGGCTCTTTCCACAGTTTGGCTATTGTGGACATTGCTGCTATAAACATCGGGGTGCACATACCCCTTCGGATCCCTACATTTGTATCTTTGGGGTAAATACCCAGTAGTGCAATTGCTGGATTGTATGGTAGTTCTATTTTCAACTTTTTGAGGAACCTCCATACTGTTTTCCAGAGTGGCTGCACCAGCTTGCATTCCCACCAACAGTGTAGGAGGGTTCCCCTTTCTCCACATCCCCGCCAACATCTGTCGTTTCCTGACTTGTTAATTTTAGCCATTCTGACTGGTGTGAGGTGATATCTCATTGAGGTTTTGAATTGGATTTCCCCAATGCCGAGCGATGTTGAGCACTTTTTCATGTGTCTGTTGGCCATTTGGATGTCTTCTTTGGAAAGATGTCTGTACATGTCTTCTGCCCATTTCTTGATTGGATTATTTGTTCTTTAGGTGTTGAGTTTGATAAGTTCTTTATAGATTTTGGATACTAGCCCTTTATCTGATATGTCATTTGCAAATATCTTCTCCCATTCTGTTGGTTGTCTTTTGGTTTTGTTGACTGTTTCTTTTGCTGTGAAAAAGCTTTTTATCTTTTGAAGTCCCAATAGTTCATTTTTGCCCTTGCTTCCCTTTTTGGCGATGTTTCTAGGAAGAAGTTACTGCGGCTGAGGTCGAAGAGGTTGCTGCCTGTGTTCTCCATTAGGATTTTGAGGGACTCCTGTCTCACATTGAGGTCTTTCAACCATTTTGAGTCTATTTTTGTGTGTGGTGTAAGGAAATGGTCCAGTTTCATTCTTTTGCATGTGGCTGTCCAATTTTCCCAACACCATTTGTTGAAGAGACTGTCTTTTTTCCATTGGACATTCTTTCCTGCTTTGTCAAAGATTAGTTGACCATAGAGTTGAGGGTCCATTTCTAGGCTCTCTATTCTGTTCCATTGATCTATGTGTCTGTTTTTGTGCCAGTACCACACTGTCTTGATGATGACAGCTTTGTAATAGAGCTTGAAGTCCGGAATTGTGATGCCGCCAGCTTTGCTTTTCTTTTCTTTTTCAACATTCCTCTGGCTATTCGAGGTATTTTCTGGTTCCATACAAATTTTAGGATTATTTGTTCCATTTCTTTGAAAAAAGTGGATGGTATTTTGATGGGGATTGCATTGAATGTGTAGATTGCTCTAGGTAGCATTGACATCTTCACAATATTTGTTCTTCCAATCCATGAGCATGGAACGTTTTTCCATTTCTTTGTGTCTTCCTCAATTTCTTTCATGAGTATTTTATAGTTTTCTGAGTACAGATCCTTTGCCTCTTTGGTTAGATTTATTCCTAGGTATCTTATGGTTTTGGTTGCAATTGTAAATGGGATCGACTCCTTAATTTCTCTTTCTTCTGTCTTGTTGTTGGTGTATAGGAATGCCACTGATTTCTGTGCATTGATTTTATATCCTACCACTTTATTGAATTCCTGTATGAGTTCTAGCAGTTTTGGGGTAGAGTCTTTTGGGTTTTCCACATAAAGTATCATATCATCTGCAAAGAGTGAGAGTTTGACTTCTTCTTTGCCAATTTGGATGCCTTTGATTTCTTTTTGTTGTCTGATTGCTGTGGCTAGGACTTCTAATACTATGTTCAATAGCAGTGGTGATAGTAGACATCCCTGCTGCATTCCTGACCTTAGGGGGAAAGCTCTTACTTTTTCCCTCTTGAGAATGATTTTTGCTGTGGGTTTTTCATAGATGGCTTTTATGATATTGTGGTATGTACCCTCTATCCCTATACTCTGAAGAGTTTTGGTCAAGAAGGGATGCGTACTTTGTCAAATGCTTTTTCTGCATCTATTGAGAGGATCATATGATTCTTGTTCTTTCTTTTGTTAATGTATTGTATCAAGTTGATTGATTTGCAGATGTTGAACCAACCTTGCAGCCCAGGGATAAATCCCACTTGGTCGTGGTGAATAATCCTTTTAATGTACTGTTGGATCCTATTGGCTAGTATTTTGGTGAGAATTTTTGCATCCATGTTCATCAGGGATATTGGTCTTTTTGATGGGGTCATTTTCTGGTTTGGGGATCAAGGTAATGGTGGCCTCATAAAACAAGTCTGGATGTTTTCCTTCCATTTCTATTTTTTTGGAAGAATTTCAGAAGAATAGGTATTAATTCTTCTTGAAATGTTTGGTAGAATTCCCCTGGGAAGCCATCTGGCCCTGGGCTCTTGTTTGTTGGGAGGTTTTTGATGACTGCTTCAATTTCCTTAGTGGTTATAGGTCTGTTCAGGTTTTCTGTTTCTTCCTCGTTCAGTTTTGATAGTTGATACATCTCTAGGAATGCATCCATTTCTTCCAGATTATCTAATTTGCTGGCATATAGTTGCTCATAATATGTTCTTATAATTGTTTGTATTTCTTTGGTATTGGTTGTGATCTCTTCTCTTTCATTCATGATTTTATTTATTTGGGTCATTTCTCTTTTCTTTTTGACAAGTCTGGCCAGGGGTTTATCAATCTTGTTAATTCTTTCAAAGAACCAGCTCCTAGTTTCCTTGATCTGTTCTACTGTTCTTTTGGTTTATTTCATTGATTTCTGCTCTGATCTTTATTATTTCTCTTCTCCTGCTTGGTTTAAGCTTTATTTGCTGTTCTTTCTCTAGCTCCTTTAGGTGTAGGGTTAGGTTGTGTATTTGAGACCTTTCTTGTTTCTTGAGAAAGGCTTGTATTGCTATATAGTTTCGTCTTATGACCGCCATTGCTGCATCCCAAAGATTTTGAATAGTTGTGTTTTCATTTTCATTGGTTTCCATGTATTTTTTAAATTCTTCTTTAATTTCCTGGTTGACCCATTCATTCTTTAGTAGGATGCTCTTTAGCCTCCATGTATTTGAGTTCTTTCTGACTTTCCTCTTGTGATTGAGTTCTAGTTTCTTTTTTTTTTAAAGATTTTTTATTTATTTATTTGAGAGAGAGAGAATGAGAGAGAGAGCCCATGAGAGGGGGGAGGGTCAGAGGGAGAAGCAGATTCCCTGCCGAGCAGGGAGCCCGATGCGGGACTCGATCCAGGACTCTGGGATCATGACCTGAGCTGAAGGCCGTCGCTTAACCAACTGAGCCACCCAGGCACCCGAGTTCTAGTTTCAAAACATTGTGGTCTGGAAATATGCAAGGAATGATCCCAATCTTTTCGTACTGGTTGAGACCTGATTTGTGACCTAGGATTTGATCTATTCTGGAGAATGTTCCATGGGCACTAGAGAAGAATGTGTATTCTGTTGCTTTGGGATGGAATGTTCTGAATATATCTGTGAAGTCCATTTGGTCCGGTGTGTCATTTAAAGACTTTATTTCTTTGTTGATCTTTTGCTTAGATGATCTGTCCATTTCAGTGAGGGGGGTGTTAAAGTCCCACACTATTATTGTATTGTTGTCGATGTGTTTCTTTGCTTTTGTTATTAATTGGCTTATATAATTGGCTGCTCCCATGTTAGGGGCATAGATATTTACAATTGTTAGATTTTCTTGTTGGATAGACCCATAGGATATAGTGTCCTTCCTCATCTCTTATTACAGTCTTTGGTTTAAAATCTAATTTGTCTGATATAAGCATTGCCACCCAGCTTTCTTTTGGTGTCCATTAGCATGGTAAATGGTTTTCCACCCCCTCACTTTCAATCTGGGGGTGTCTTTGGTTCTAAAATGAGTCTCTTGCAGACAGCATATCAATGGGTCTTGTTTTTTAATCCAATCTGATAGCCTGTGTCTTTTGATTGGGACATTTAGCCCATTTACATTCAGGGTAACTATTGAAAGATAGGAATTTAGTGCCATTGTATTGCCTGTAAGGTGACTGTTACTGTATATTGTCTGTGTTCCTTTCTGGTCGATGTTACTTTTAGGCTCTCTCTTTGCTTAAAGGACCCTTTTCAATATTTCTTGTAGGGCTGGTTTCGTGTTTGCAAATTCTTTTAGTTTTTGTTTGTCCTGGAAGCTTTTTATCTCTCCTTCTATTTTCAATGACAGCCTAGCTGGATAGAGTATTCTTGTCTGCATATTTTTCTCATTTAGTGCTCTGAATATATCCTACCAGTCCTTTCTGGCCTGCCAGGTCTCTGTGGATAGGTCTGTTGCCAATCTAATGTTTCTACCCTTGTAGGTTACATATCTCTTCTCCCGAGCTGCTTTCAGGATTTTCTCTTTGTCTCTGAGCCTCGTAAGTTTTACTATTAGATGTCGGGGTGTTGACCTATTTTTATTGATTTTGAGAGGGGTTCTCTTGCCTCCTGGATTTTGATGCCTGTTTCCTTCCCCAAATTAGGGAAGTTCTCTGCTATAATTTGCCCCAATATACCTTCTGCCCCTCTCTCTCTTTCTTCTTCTTCTGGGATTCCAATTATTCTAATGTTGTTTCATCTTATGGTATCGCTTATCTCTCAAATTCTGCCCTCATGATCCAGTAGTTGTTTATCTCTCTTTTCTCAGCTTCTTTATTTTCCATCATTTGGTCTTCTATATCACTAATTCTCTCTTCTGCCTCATTTATCCTAGAAGTTAGCACCCCCATTTTTATTGCACCTCATTAATAGCCCTTTTGATTTTAACTTGGTTAGATTTTAGTTCTTTTATTTCTCCAGAAAGGGTTTCTCTAATAACTTCCATGCTTTTTTCAAGCCCAGCTAGTATCTTTAAAATCATCGTTCTGAACTCTAGTTCCGACATCGTACTAATGTCCGTATTGAGGAGGTCCCTGGCCGTTGGTACTGCCTCTTGTTCTTTTTGTTGAGATGATTTTTTTTTCCGTCTTGTCATTTTGTCCAGAGGAGAATAGATAAATGAGAGAATAAAATGCTAACAGGGTAACAAAGTCCCCAGAAAATATACTCTAAACAAATCAGAAAAGACCTTCCAGATAGTGGTCACTTTTCTGTTCAGAGAGTTGTTGCTATTCTTTTCTTCAATCTCCTGTTTAGTTAGTAGGTGTTCAGAATGGTTTGATTCCTATCCAGCTGAATTCCTGGGACCAGACAAAATCCAGGTCTCCTACTCCTCCGCCATCTTGCTCTGCCCTGGCTCTTGTTTGATTTTATTTGAAAGAAATTTATGTGTTGGGAAGGAATACACAAAGGTTCAAACAAATTAAAATAGAGAATTTAAGCAAACATTCAGAGTAACTCTGGAATAATTACACCCTAAAGTTACAATATCACTCACTCAATTCATTTGCAAGTAAGTACAAGTTAGGATCATGATAAATAGTATGAAAAAACTAAAGCAGAATAAGGGGATAGAGAGAGAAAGAGAGAGAATGTGTGTGTGTGGGAGGGGTTGTGTATATATTTCTATTGCATTATTAAGGATGACTCTGATAGAGAAGGAACCATGAGGGAAAAAAAACTGAAGGAAATGAGTGACTAACCCACAGTTATTTGAAAGAAAGCATTTCTAGGCCTGAGATTACACATGCAAATACTCTGGGGCAGGAGCTTGTCTGCTATGATAGAGGAATACAAAAGGTCAAGCAAAGCTGGAGGAAAGTGAAGAAGTAGTAGGGGATAAGGTCAGAGTGGGAAGGATGCACCTCATCATAGGCCATGGTGAGGACTAGAGATTTTTACTGCATGTCCTTTAACCTCTGTAGGACTCTGTAAAATGAAGGGTTTCTGTAGATGATTTTTAAGATTCCTTCTGATACTAAAATATTTAAAGATTTGATTCTGAATTGGGTATAGCAACAAGCTAGGAAAGAATAAAAAAGCAGCAAATCATATTTTTGACCTTACGGAGTTACGAATACAAAAGAAAAAATTCAAAATATTTTGTAATTAAGTCTTTACAGAAGGAGGGATGGAGAAGGTTATTAGTTGAGGATCACACCTTAAAACTTGTTCTTGTCCTAGGAATGTATAATGCATGGAATGAATAATTTACCTGCATTAAACTATAGTGCTTCTTCCATTCTATATATACCACTGCCCTTCAGTTAATTTAGCTTTTTAAAGTAGCAGAATAACCCTACACAGACTGTATCTTATTGGGGAAATAAATATAATTAAAAACAAAATCCTCTGCCAACCTAGAAATCCTCTCCACAAAGATAGAAAGAAAACTATTTTATTATTGAATAAGCATTAAGCCAAAATGTGATGTGCATCACTGGCAATCTGCTGAAGAGATTGCAAAGACAGAAATAAATTTTACCCTTTTATATAGCTGAGCAGACACAACACATTGCATGCATTTGTTCAAGGTAAACAATATCTAGTCCTCAAATAAGAGGACTTGACAGCACCATTTGTCACACATAGTTCATCCTAAATTCACCTGCTATTTGGGGTGGCCACCTGTGTTTGCTAATCACCTTCATCCAAAGGGAAAATCCATTTCTCATATCTTTATGACAAGAGGTAGATTTGCAGAATCCCAGGATTCTAAAACTTGCAAGAGGCTTATTTAGCTTTTAAAAAGATGGATGTACATTTCAAAGGGACAGGAAAATAATTCACAATTACAAGTTTTATAAAGGTAAGTATTCTAACAAAAGGGAGGGGGGTCTCCTTCCTTTTTCATACCAGGGAGAATTTATTTTTTTCTTATTTTTAATTTGTTCTTGCCTTTATACTTTTAATTGCAGAATAGTATGGAAAGGCTAAGTGCTGCCACTTAAGTAGCTGAGTGTCTACCAATAATCCCACCTCCCTTTACTTACATGTTGAGGAGAATGCTTGTAATTTTAGATAGACACCAAGGTGATTCTTTTGCAACCTAGATTTTGGAGGTAATTATACAGTATCCAGCTGATACACAGTGGTAGACTAACTAAGGGTGGAGAGAAGTTAACAGGTTCAATAGATATTTAGGAGATGGAATCTATTGGACTTGGGGATTGATTGGATGTGAAGGGTGAGGAAAAGTCATAGATCAAACGATGACATTGACATTTCTGATTTGGATTGCTAAGAGCATCACGGAGCCACTCACTGATATGGAAACAGTAGAAGAAGAGGGGCAGGTCAATAAGGGAAAGAGTAAAGTGGAGAAATAAGATGAGCTTTGAATAGTTGATGTGAAGGTTCTGTAGGACATACAATTAAATGTACAGATGTGAGGATGGTCTCTGTGATTCCTATCTACCCAAGATGTTCTGTATTTAAAATAGGCTATTGTGTTAACTTTACCCCTCCATTACTTCTCCTGGTCCCTCAGTCTCCTTGCTCCCAAGAAGTAGTAATGTTTCCTGAAGTTACATTATTGAATACAGTTGAAAATGAAGCAGTTTATTCACCATAGCAATACAATATATTCCTATTAAACAAAAGGATAAGTTTACCTAGAACAAATATCTGCCATGAAGTTTTTTTTTTTCTTATAATACAACTAAGATAAATGTGAAGATGAATCCCATTGGTATTTAGGTGTTGATCAAGAAGAGACAGTAAAGCTTATTTGGGGTATAAGGGATTGCAATTTAAGAGACAAAGAGTCCACAGAAATCAAAAGTGTGCTGAAATTGCAAATGGACAGTGCAGGTTTATAAAGGCAAAAAACCACAAGGTTACATAACTTGTTTTGAAAGAATTATGATTGGTTCTGACTTGAAGTGAGAGTTTAAACTGACTATGGAATACACGATTAGCTATTTAGCTAACAGGTGTTATATTATCTCAATTTCAGTGTAAAGTAGAAAGATGTGTTCCAGGAGGTGGTCAAGTTGCAGTTGACAAAAGTCAAAGTTCATGGTGTTCCAAGAATTGAAACAGGAGAGGGTTATAGGCCCTACTTCCTCGGTGTCCTTTCAGCGCTGTTTTGAATGACTCTCTTAGCAATGTTTACTTCATTTTGAATCTTCTTTCACAAAGGGATGGTGACCCCTGTGTTTGAAAGTGCAGTGAAATTTTGAATAATGAGCAAATTCATAAATCTTGGTAACACACTCATCCAGCAATCTGTTTTGTGGCACCTTTGCAGCTTGATCCCTTGCTTGAGAGTGAGGACACTGATTGAAACAACTTGGTTAAAATTCCTGTTGGCAAATACCATCCACTCAAGTGAAGAAATTGCAAACCCACTGTCAGAAACAGTGTCTGACATTCACATAAAATAACTGGCCCTCAGCCTTGACTGTTGTAGAGCAGTGTGAATGACTAGCTCCTCAGGATTTCTGGGGTTTTTTTGTTTTTTTTTGTTTTTTTCCTTCGAGTGTTTGGTTACTGTAGGAAAACTGTAAGAAACACATTCATTAGAAAAAATATGTTACCTCATATTAGTCAGTTTAAAATCAAATCTAATCCACAGAGGTGCTTTGCTTGACTGTTAATGTGTTGTTATTGTTTTTGTCGTTGTTGTTTTGAAATTGAATTTGAATGTGGTAGTGAGTCTTTGGATTTGAGTTGCCATGGCCCCACCATTTCTGTTAGTTCCACAGAGGCCCTCATTTACACATTTTGTTTTCAGTTGGCACCACAGGTCTTGGAGTCTGTGATTCCCATTTCTATTTGTAACTGTGATTTTAAGATGGCAGATCATAAGATTTCAGATAAAATCTTATAAAATCGCATCATATGGGGCACCTGGGTGGCTCAGTCAGTTAAGCCTGTGCTTTGAGCTCAGGTCATGATCCCAGGGTCCTGGGAGTGAGCCCCATGTCTGACTCCCTGCTCAGTGGGGAGTCTGCTTCTCCCTCTCCCCTCCCTAGCCCCCCTGCCCCGCCCCGGTTTACGCTCTCTCTCTCTCATTTATTTTTACTCAACTTCATATCTTTTTTTTTTTTTAAGATTTTATTTTTTTTATTTATTTGACAGAGAGAGAGACAGCTAGAGAGGGAACGCAAGCAGGGGGAGTGGGAGAGGGAGAAGCAGGCTTCCCGCTGAATAGGGAGCTCCATGCGGGGCTCGATCCCAGGACACTGGGATCATGACCTGAGCCAAAGGCAGACGCTTAACGACTGAGCCACCCAGGAGCCCCTATTGTGTTTTTAAACATTTAATTAATTTATTTATTTGATAGAGAGAGAGACAGTGAGAGAGGGAACACAAGCAGGGGGAGTGGGAGAGGGAGAAGCAGGCTTCCTGCCTAACAGGGAGCCCGATGCGGGGCTCGGTCTCAGGACCCTGGGACCAGGACCTGAGCCGAAGGCAGACGCCTGACGACTGAGCCACCCAGGCACCCCTCAACTTCCTATCTTTATACATATTTGCTGCTTACAAAAAAGGATAAGCTGGTCAGCAGCTGAATCTTTTTAATGGCACCTGCGCAACTGACAGGGTGTCAGGGAAGGTGCCACATTTGTAGGAGATATGCCCGTCCCTGGTTTTGCAATGAGTAAAAACATAATGTGCTGACTAAGAGACCTGAGCCACCTCGTGATGACATGGTACCTTATTCAGACCTGTGATTGGTTTTAGTAGGTAATTATTTTCAAAAGATTGCCAGACTGTTTTTGAACTCTGTCTGACATTTAAGGCCAGAAAACTTCACTTCTGGTCGTTAAAGGCTTATGGCAGAAGAAAAAGTATGACTGGGTAGGTTATTTCTTAAATATATGTTGCTTTCCAGTTACTTTACCACTTTTAGGACTTAGAAAGGATCAAGCTGCGGGGCGACTGGGTGGCTCAGTTGGTTAGGCGACTGCCTTCGGCTCAGGTCATGATCCTGGACTCCCGGGATCGAGTCCTGCATCGGCCTCCCTGCTCAGCAGGGAGTCTTCTTCTCCCTCTGACCCTCCCCCCTCTCATGCTCTCTCTCTCATTCTCTCTCTCAAATAAATAAATAAAATCTTTAAAAAAAAAAAGGATCAAGCAGCTGAATCAACTTTGAACAAGCTCTGAAATATTATTTTTAAAAATTAACAGTGATGAAATCATTAGCATATGAAAGAAGTAGATTGTTGGAATATTATTATATTATTATTATTATTTCTAGTAGTTTTCTGGGATTATTTCTCACATAACATATTGCTAAGGCACTGTGCTTCCAACACTTTAAGCACATTGAACACCTTATATTTAGGAAATGGGAAATGAGAAACATTCTAAACATTAATGATTTCTTTTCATATATTCTTTCTGAAACAATGATACACGTATTAAGTGGTTCACCACCCTTTCTCCATGTACTGTTGTAAGTGCTGATCTATGGGAGATACATGTCATATATATTGCAAATATATATGTATATATTAAAAAATTACCTTCAGATGAGAATATTATAAAATATGTCACCAAACTTATAGGGCAACACAAATATGATTTTACAACACTGGCAGGCAAGAATGTCCTTGGTATTCATAACTCAAAATGCTTTTGTTTCTGTCTTTCAATAGCTCATCATTATATTTGATGTATATTTCATACCCTTAAAAATATTAGATTTCTTGTTTTTCAGAGTAAATGACCAACATTTCACTAGCATTTTCCAATAGACCTATTTTCTAATTTTATCTGCTTTTATACCTCTCATCTCAGAGAGAAAAACATTCAAGTAATTCAGTTTACTTTCATATATACCCAAATATTGCTTAAAGTTCCTCATGCTGTTAGATTCATACTTTTGTATAGTATTGTATACATTTTTGGGTTTGTAGAGCGGAAGTTGTAGAAACATGGACTTATAATCCCTTCACATTCAAATATTAACTGTTTGTATTTTCACAGAGAATTATTTTTCTTGCCCAGTCTTTTCTACGTTTTTCCCCCCAGAAACCATGCATACAATGAAGAGCATAAAGGACACTCATCTGAAATGTATAGATGACTAAATGTTTCATGTTTATAGCAGTGTGATAATTAGATTTAGATTCTCTCTCTCTCTCTCCCTCTGCCATGCACATGTACTCTCTCTAAAAAAAAAAAAAGAATTGCATACTTGATAGCTCTATATGTTTCCAACAGACTTTTTCCACACTCAGAGTGTTTTGAGATCTATTTTGATTGCTTAAGGGGATATGTTAAAGTACAGAGTATGGATTGAAAGGACTTAACCAATCAAATTCATGATATTAGTTCCCTCTGGAGAGGCAGGGAGAGAGGGGGCAATAGAGTTGGAGATGGTTAGGAAGACTTCTGAGATGTACAAATATGGATAAGACTATTATGTACATTATCCTCTGGAGGAACAGAGAGACCTAATTGATTAAATTGCTCTGAAAATAAAGGCAAGATCTTTTTCAGGCCCTAAGATCTTATTCATGATTCTGTGACCTTCTCTTATATCGTTCCAGTCATGCTTGACCTCTTCTGCTTTCTCAAATACACCATATTCTTTCTTAATTCTTAATTCTGGTTTCTCTTGCTTAGAAGGTTTGGGGAGGATAGGGAATATGGGTCCTATCTTGTAGTGTTAATGGTAGTGAAAATAGTTTCAGTCACTTGGGAGGACAATGTACCAGTAAGTATGAAAATTAAAAATTCCCATTTTCTCTCACCCCAAATCTATTTCTCCACAGCAGCCTTACAGAAATTCTCATACATTTACTAGTGGATGTATGAATAAGGATATTCACGAATGTTTTGACTGTAATAGCAAAATTGAGAATTGACCAAATAAATTATAGAATATTAGAATTATGAAATACTATGCAGTACTCAAAGAGAATAAAACAGATCTCTGCAAACTCACATGAAAAATAATCTTTAAGGCAACTTTGTGGTGTGAAAAGAAATACCACATTTATATGTGTATTGCAATATTATTTGATTAAAGGAAAATTCTTTTTAAATTTTGTATATATGAAAGGAATATAAAGTTTAAGATATATGGGATGGTGGTATGGGGGCCTGAAAGTGGGGCATGATCAGGTGATCTTTAGCTTTATTTGCAATGTTCCTGTTTTTGTAATAAAATTGCATTAATGTATTTTATTTAGATAATTAAAAAATAATAAAGTCCCTACCACCCACAAAAGAGAAATATAGATTATTATATTATGATCTTTTCATTTTTAATATTCTGATTTTATATTTTTTGGTCTTTGAATCATACCTTGAGAACGACCCAATCTAAATTAGACTATTTCCTACTAATTAACCCGCAAATTTTAGAATAACTATAAAAATTATTTATTCTTTGAGTTATATGTGTGTGTATACATACATGTGTATATACGTGTGTGTGTGTGTGTGTGTGGTAACATTTATATGTGTGTTAATTTGGGAACTTGAAAGCAATGAAGACTTTTTAAAAGCTTCTATGGTTTTATTTTGAAATATACTCTAATTGAAAGTATTCAGTACAAAACTTAGACATTTCTATCTCACCATTAAAGAGAATCTTTAGTATTTTTGTTCTAATTCCTATTCGTATTATTAACTAAATTGTTTGTAATTCTTGTTTGTCTTCTAGCTGACATCAGTATGAGTCTCACAGATGTTATCATCCTACTTATATTTTATTTATATCTTTGTTATCCAGAGTAGCCTCAATGAATAACTGTAATTTTTTTCTCTACACATTATTTTTCCCCTTTGAGATTTCCCCATCTCAATATTACATACATTGCTAAACATATAAGATTAGCTTAGAGGTGGATTCATGAAAATTTGCTGTAACTATATTTAAAAGGTCTACACATTTTCTGTCAATAATTAAAGCGGAAATCTGGAATGCTGCATCTTTATATTATGATATGGAGCTAGTGTGACATTAGTTAATTTTTTAGAATGTCTTATTACTTATGGAGAACTATTGAATTTTAATATCAGTCTAGGTTGTATAGATACATAATATGTGATCTTATAAATCTAGCACGTTATTGATATTTTATTAAAATGTGAAATAATTTTGAAATTTCAGATAGTACAAATAAATCCTGAATGCATGCAGAAAGTAGTTGATGTCTTCTTTTGTATTGAAAAATGAACTTGACTTGAACATAACATTCTAAAAATAGCCATCTTGCTTTCATATGATTTATATTTTCTTTGAAACAACCTTGTAAGTGCATTGCTCTTTTTCTTCATTTTATACCAAAGGTACTATGAGAAAGTAGGCATAGAATATCCTATTATCTGTTTGATTTGTGTATCTCAGTACACTCCACAAATTGGGCAGGAAGTAGAAATGTTTATATTTTTTTCTCTATGGGAACCTCAAAAGAATGAAAAGAAGTGATAGCAGGACAATATACACTATCAGAAGGAACAACTAGAGACTGCATTTTTTTCAGTTTTATTGGACAGTATATGGATAGTATTTGTCACTGGAATAATGTGGCTCATTTATATTGTACCTATTCTTCTGTGGAGCTCAAAGCACTTTATGGGTACTCTCATTAATCCTAAAGCCTGAGCTAGGTATTTGGCAGCTTTTGTCCTCACTTTATGGCCTGGGAGACAGCAGTTTAAAGGATGTCATTGTGCAAGCATTTGCAGAGTGTTCAGAAAACAACCAGTGGGGTTAACTGTAATGTGAACTGGTGAGGAGGACTTTTTACTTTATTTATGTTTTATTTATTTATTTTATATACTGTTATTTATAAAGTAGTAGTTGTCCAATGAAGCCAAGCACTATATATAATTATTTAAAATATTCTGACTCCTCTTTACCTCCAGGACAGTTTTCCTGCTGAATGTGTCGTTAATAGGACTTTGATTCTTCCACATATCCAGGATTGAAACCTTACGTGCTGCTTCTGTCACCTCATTGCCTCTACTCTGTTCAGTGGGTTGCCAAGTGTTGACAATTCTACTTTTCCAAGCTTTTTACATGAATCTTTACCTTTCTTCTTCTAGAGACATCCTCGTTTGTGCAGGTGTTAGTTCTTCTTGAGAAATTGCTATAGCTTCTGACACTTGTGTGTTAGACCCTTAATTCCAGAGTCTAAAAGAAGCCAACTGAGCCCACATCTGTTGCTTACTAGCAATGTGATTTTAAGCATCTCAAAGTTTCTGAGCTTTAGAGTCATTTCAGTGAAAAAGAAATCACAATAACGAAGTTGAAAAATTGTATCATCGTGTATAAAGTGTGGAAATGGAATGAGATGCTATATGCTGAATACAAGCTCTGTGTCTGGCAAAAAAGGGGATCAATTTTTGTTGTTTTCATTGTATCCCCTTTTCCTGGTATGTTCTTTTCTGCAGATCACTCTCAGATCAATATTTCTTTTTTTTTTTAAGATTTTATTTATTTATTTGATAGAGAGAGACCAGCGAGAGAGGGAACACAAGCAGGGGGAGGGGTAGAGGGAGAAGCAGGCTCCCCGCAGAGCAGGGAGCCCGATGCGGGGCATGACCCCAGGACCCTGGGATCATGACCTGAGCCGAAGGCAGACGCTTAACGACTGAGCCACCCAGGTGCCCCAGATCAATATTTCTTAAATCCATTTTCAAGGTACCAATTCTCTGCTCAAAACCCTATCAAAATCCCTAGAGTTTCCCTAATATTCCCCACGCTTCTTCGTCTACTACCTCAACAAGGACGCTATAATTTTAGCCTTAATCTACAACGCATACTGTTACTTCCAGCTAAGCTTGGCCACTTGCCATTCCTTTTCCACACCTATTTTTTTCCTACCACAGCCCATTTAATCATGCTGATTCTTTTGCCTAGGATTATCTCCCTTATGCCATTTTCTTTATAGTTTGAAACTTACATATTGTATTAAAAATCAGGTCAAAGCCAGGATCATTGGACACCAGATGTTGCTAAAGAGAACAGTTTTAGTAATTGTCTTTCAGTGCTCTCACTACTACTTCTATTTCTTTATAAGGAGTCAAGGAGATTGGCTTCATGGGCCGAACTCTGGCATATTGACCAGGAACCAGTCACAGGACCCTGCTTTTCCACTCACCCGTTAGCAGTGTGTTTTTTGCTTCCACTGAATTCATCACTGTCTTTTTCAGGTACCGGTCTCTCCCTGATTTCTGGTATACCTATTTTCTTCAGGCCTGCTGAAGCCTTCTTCATTTCACTTACCCCAATAAAGACCATGGGTTTTCTGGCTACTCTGAAACTCTTCCAATCACAGAGGAGTTCCAGTCATGAAGCCAGACATTTTGGATCATCTGTCCCCTCCGAGATCTGCTGGGATCTCTGTTCCAATCCCAACCCAACTGCCACAAAAATGCAATGAAATAGAGTTGCCGACAGGGATCTGTTCTTGCTCTGGAATAACTTCTGGACTTTTTCCTTTTCCAGTTATTTAAGATCCCACTCATTTTCTACCTCTTCTAAGCAACATTCATGACGTTGACTGAGAATGACCTGAAAGGCACTTGATATGTAGTGCAGGGTGTAATATGACACCATTGGTTTTAGGAAGATTAAATGAAGAAGCTAGAGCGAAAATTGAGGCCAAAGTGAGTAATTTTGAATTTTGTTCAAGCTCCATCATCATAAAAAAGCTTTTAAAAGATGACTGTGCCCAGTGCTATTTGAAGTCCTACACACAAGAACGAACAAAGACACCATTGCTGTCCTTACAGAACACCTGAGCTTATTAACTGGACCATTGGTACTATACAATGCTAAGCATAGCCATGGCTCTCGCTGTGTCATTGCAGCTTGTGCTATGACTTCAAAGAAGACTTATTATTTAGTGAAATAGCCTTTCAGTACAAGAAAAATATTACCTTAGTAAGAAAATAGGCAAAGCATTATTTTAGTATTTTTTTTAATGTTAATTTTGGTCTCATTTCATAAAATACCTTCAGGAAATGTACACACAGAACCAATTGCTAAACTACATTCACCAGATTATAGGGCTTTTTAGTAAGAAAATTCCTACATATATAAATTCAGAAGAAGAATTAATAATAGAATATTTCTTTTTTTAAGATTTTACTTATTTATTTGAAAGATAGATAAAGAGAAAGAGAGAGAGTACAGGGAAGGAGCAGAGGGAGAGGGACAAGCAGGCTCTGCACCGAGCACAGAGCCCCACTCGGGGCTCGATCCCAGGACCCTGAGATCATGACCTGAGCTGAAATCAAGAGTCGGAGGCTTAACCGACTGAGCCACCCAGGTGCCCCAATAATAGAATTTTTGACTGGAGTTCTGTGTAGAGGAAATTTTTGATGACCAATCTGTAGCTTATTGACAGCGGGGATTTTTTTTCCCATGGTGTACGTTTAAAATCTCTACTTTTTCCTTCCAGGTTTATCTTCTCCTAGTATATATCATCACTTCAGTAAGATAATAGAGTGATATTTTTCAAGTCATAATTCTGTGTGTTATTATTCATAAAAATAATTTTAATTATAGTGTGAGAAAAATGATAAGCCAGGAGGGGAATTAATGGAAATCTTTCATATTACCCATTCCACATATGAGGGACTTTTCTGTTATTATAGTGGGATATTCACCTCAAAGTTAGATGTAACCTTCTAAATACAAAGAGCCTCTTTCAACATTAAGATGAGAAATATTTCTATTAAATTCCTGTCAGGATTATAAAGTACTCTATGGCCATTTGAAACACATTTTGGAGAGGGAACTATCAGCTGACTTAAATGATTGCTCACGGACAAGTTTAGAATCGAAAACTTAGAAACGGAAGTCCTTAGACATTGTATATATGATGAATTCAAGACTGCAAAAGACGTGAAAAACTTTCCCAGAGTCACTTCCCATTTAGAGGCAGAGTAAGGACCAGATATTGGTCTTTGGACTCAAGGCCAGAGTCCCTTTCTTGTGTCAGTGTTTCCATGTCAAAAATAGAAGATTCACAAGAAACCAAGAAGATCTGGAAACACTGCATATGTGATAGCTCATTTAATCTAACATCCATATCAGGATAGCGAGGGTTAATTATTTTCTACTTTTATTATCAGAAACATCTAAAAAACTACGTAAACCCAGACATAAAGCGTTGGTTTTCTGCCTGCTCGTCTAATCAGCCTCGTAAAATAATGTGTTCTCATTACAATCTGGTATGAAGAATTTTATTGTAAATTCATGGTTGCATACTTTCACAACAACCAAAAAACAAACAAAAACCCATCACACAGTTTATTTGCTATCTTTTGAAAAATGCAAACTACACTTTTTCTAAAATGAGAAACTTTGCAAATCATTCTGATGTTCATACCCTTCAAGTTTGAGATGGGAGGCTTCTCAGGGGAATGCCTCTGAAGAGGATTGCTTTGCTTATATTACATGTGATGTGCAGATGGCCAATTATTCCAGTTATGAATCTAGACTACTCTCCTTGAAGTAAAGAACAAACTAGATATTTTATCTGTCTCTTAGTTTGCTTTTCTTCTGATATAGTTTATGGTTTATTTCCAAATGTTCATGTTCTTGGAATGCTTTAGGGAATAAAATAGTCTTAGAGTAGACAAATGGTAAATACAAAAAAAAATAGAAATATCTAGACTTTCGGGGAATGCGAAATCAGTTCTCATATAAACAATTATTCCTCTGAAATAGAATTAAGAAAATATTTGTCAATATCTGAATATGACCACTGCCATTGTTCATCTAAATTTTTACTTAAAAATGACAAATTTATAAATACAAATTCAGTGGGATAAAGCCCTATGCCAAAGGAAGTCCGGTTTCTTGAGTAGAAAGGATCAGACTACAAAAATGCTTTGGAGAGCATGTTGTTAATGATGGCCACCATCTACCTGAAACATATGAATGGACTTGGAAGTAATTTATCAGTGTGTTGTAAAGTCACAAAAAACCATGTAAGGTATTTATAAAAATATATTCTCATAATTCTCTAAATAATAATACATTCAATTTTGCAGGACACACCAGATTTCAACTAACAAATTAATTAAATATTATGCTTATGTCCTGTACACTGGCCAAAATGAAGCATATCACCTCACTTAACTGCATATTAATCAAAACTTTTTAGTACAATAGTAAAAACTCTTCCTTAATTGAATGTTTGTTGCATAGCCACAAATATGCAGATGATCCAAGCATATTTGTTTGAGGTGAGAAAATGATGGTAATTTATATTTTAATGTCCTTTGTTCCAAATAATTTCACTTTACCAATACAAATCTTGAATTTCTTTTTTTTTTATTTTTTTAAAGATTTTATTTATTTATTTGAGACAGAGAGAATGAGATACAGAGAGCATGAGAGGGAGGAGGGTCAGAGGGAGAAGCAGACTCCCTGCCGAGCAGGGAGCCCGATGCAGGACTCGATCCCGGGACTCCAGGATCATGACCTGAGCCGAAGGCAGTCACTTAACCAACTGAGCCACCCAGGCGCCCAAATCTTGAATTTCTATATCTAAACAGTAAAGAAAAATGTCTTTAGTAATGGGAAAAGTTGTCTAGCTCCTTCATATTCATTATCAATACCTTTGAATAAGCTAACTGGAAAAAGAGAGTCCAAATTAAATTAACAAAACTAATATAAATATTAACAATATTAACAGATTTTTCTTGTATACTATTTTTAAGTAAAATTGTACTCTACATAAGCTGTATGCTCCTTTAATTTTAGATTATACAGACACTTTGCTTTATAAATGAGTGTGTTACTTCCTATTCCCTTTGTGACTTTTTACAACACATGAGTTAAGCATGAAAATATTGTAATAATTACTATGGAATATGGCAAGATGCTTAGCTTAAGAGAGGACCAATGAAATGAGGAGATGAGACCATCTGTGTCTTCAGTTTTAGGATTTTGTGATTGCAAATTTTATATCATGAGTCATGGGTTTTAGGTTTATGATTAGACAGAACAAAGTTATTCACTTGAACATTGGTCTGATCATTCATCCAAATGATGCTGCTTTTTACTGTGTAGTGGGCTAAGCCATGGGAATATAGCAGTGAATCAGTCCCCAAGAAGCTTACACTCTGGTCAGTGAGCAGAAAATAAAAAGGAAATTAGAAAAAAGCAGTGTTTACTAAATGTCGAAACAAGGATTTATATGGGGGCATATGCAAGAACTAAGCTTCCCAGAGTAAGTGACATAAGAGCTGGGTGCCTGGCATTGGCCAGCTTTTTTTTTTTTTTAGTGCGGGAGCTGGGGGAGGGGAGTGGGAGGAGGGGAGAGAGAGAATATTAAGCAGGCTCCAAGCCCAGTGCAGAGCCTGATTTGGGGCTTGATCTCACAACCCTGAGATCATGACGGGAGCCAAAATCAAGAATCAGGCCCTTAACCTGCGCCACCCAGGTGCCCCAACATCGGCCAGTTTTTAGACCTACAATTTATATTAGTTTGAGGGCAGGCAGGAAATATGATGTAAATTAAAGAAATAATAATTCATTTTAGTTACAAAGATAATCAATAAAAACATCCTATATGGCAAAAATAAATACATGTGTGTGTGTGTGTGTATACACACACAGAGACACAGAGAACACAGATGAGCTCCAAGAAGACTGCATAGCACAAAGCATTTTTAAGTGTTAATGATTTCATTTTTAATAATAACCTGAACAACACAGTACTGAATTTGACTAGCTTGAGGGAGGATGGTGCTATTCATAACCAGCAGGTTATGAAATGCTGAAATTATAAAGGATCAGCTGTATCTACAAGGACATCAAAATGACTAGCCAATTTAGCGCACTGGTCATTTCTGGAAAATAACTGTAAATTCAGTGAGCTAAAATAGAAATGAAAAAAACATTTGCGCCAGTTATTTAATGGTCTGATTTCTGTCAAAGTGGCAGTTCTCTGGAGAAAGTCAAATCAGGTATTCTGGGATAACATCACTGATAGCAACTTGTTCATTTGCTATTTGTGTCTTTTTATAAAAGTGCAGCACAAAATGTCTTTTTAAAAATCTCTGCTTTTTAAGCTCTCTGATTGCTTGGTTCGCTGGCAAGTGGGAAGTATTTATATTTTAGGTTTGTCAGTCTTCTACTATAATGAATTATAATACTTGAAAACCAAGGGGAAAAAAAAGTCAAATCGGTTAGCTATTGTAATATTTATTCATGGCTGAAATAAAGTGTTGTAAATGTAATTCTGATCTCGAGTCACCAAATTTATCTTTGGGGAAAGAACGAAAACAAAAAGAAGTGTTCTGAGTCCAATTTCAACTTGTTATTTAGCGATAGCATATGAGCGGCCTTGTTTCCTATTTTGAAAGAGCCTCAGAAAAACTGCTGATTTTGGGTTTATTGATACAGTTAAAGGCTGTGTCATCTTTAATTTGGGGGAAGGTGAGCAAACACAGGCTATTATTTTTTATCTTCTTCATCCTGCTTTTTATATCTTCTTTGCTGTGAAAATTATGTAAATTGTGCTGTGGAAAAATATACAATGATTTAGGCCAGTGCTTATCTAATGTGCGTGTGAATCACCTGGGGATCTCGTTAAACTACCGATTCAGATTCAGAAGGTCTGGGGTGGAGTTTCAGATTCTGCATTGCTAATGAGTTCCTAAATTATGCCCCTGCTGCTTGTCCAAGGACTACACACATTGAATAAAAAGAGTCTATAAGATCTATGCTTATATCATGTAGCAGGATCTTAGGTTTACACACACAGACGCTGAGGGTTGAGTTACAGTCCTCAGCTTGGAAACTGTACTATCCTCTCCAATGGCAGCACATTATCATCACTAATCCATACAAGGCTCCTCTTGCTTTATTTACCAGCAT
This sequence comes from Mirounga leonina, assembly GCF_011800145.1. NCBI lineage: Eukaryota > Metazoa > Chordata > Mammalia > Carnivora > Phocidae > Mirounga > Mirounga leonina. The sequence goes on from NW_023270268.1 coordinate 66,732,557, forward strand.
CATTATTATTATTATTATTATTTTACCTTATTTTACGTCTTGGTGCATTAATCTGATGATCCCAGTGTCTAAGATTTCTGGTTTCTGAAGGCTTATTTATTTATTTATTTATTTTAATATTCTTCGGGTAATCAGTGCTTGCTATATACACTTCTTCAGTTGAGTTTAAAAGAATTCCATCTTGCCATACAAAAAGAGTAGCTGGCAGATAACAGAGTGTTCATGTTTTCTGTATACATCTAACCAGATAGGATTGAAGTGGGCATCAACAACTTGAAAAAGCATAATGCAAAGCCTGCTAAATATGTACAATTAGAAAACCTTTTTCACTTATTTTTGACCTCATTTCTTCTGAGTTTCATCCACTGTGGTTCAGGCTGTCAGCCTCTAAGGTAATGCACTTTTTATTTCACGAAGTCAGAATAATGAAGGCCATTCAGTGTCACCTTGGTTATTCAGGTATAGTAGATGGGATGACAACACTGGCATAGTGAAATTGTCTATACATTACATTTCACAGAGTCAGTGATAAAGTCAGACTTGGAACTCTATGTCCTTTTTCCTCTTTCTACTACATGCATGTGGCCTTGTGTCAGGGATTGGATTATTGATGGCATGGATTGATTTGGATCTTTATCTGGATTGCAAGGAGTGCATAAGGTGGAGAGAGAACTACCTATCTAGTAAAAAAAAAAGTTAGTGTCAGTCTTTACTGAGCATAAACAATGAACCGGGCATGATATCTATGCTATAATCTAAAAGTTGGAGTCCTGGAGCTGGGTGGCTCAATCGGTTAAGCGTCTCCCTTTGATTCAGGTCATGATCCTGGGGTCCTGGGATCCAGCCCCACATCTGGCTCCCTGCTCAGGGAGGGAGCCTCTGCCCCTCCCCCCTCTGCCCCTCCCCCCCTCCTGTGCTCTCCCTCTCCCTCTCTCTCTCAAACTAATTAAATCTTTAAAAAAATAAAAATAAAAGCTGGAGTGCTAGGAGGTAATGTCAACATCTTTTCTGTATGGTGCCCTTTCCATCAGGCACACAATCTGGCTGATTTTCAACACATACCTTTAGTTCATAAATGTGTTTTAAAATATAAATGAATAAAAATGGTATATTATTTGGTTTTAGCCAAAGCCTCTTAATAATGTAAGAAAATAAAATTCTCAGCTCTTCAATAAACAAGTAAAAAAAATAACATTTGTCCATAATTTAATCTTAGTATACTATAAAGTCCTGCTTTTACTATCTGCTCTCAGAAGTGAACTGTTTGTCAAACTTCCATTAAGCTGAAGGTGAAAAATTAATGAACCACTTCAGATATTTCAAAACTAATGCAAGTCTATTAGTCATGCAGAAAAAAAAAAAAATCAAAGATTTAAATACGTTCAATTAGGGTTTAGGTTTCACTCATATTTAACTCTTAAATATATTGCTTCATATGCCTGATAGAGCACTATAGAGAAAAAGGAAATGCAGGTATTGATTTTTTCATTAACAGATAAATACATATCAGATTATTTTATTTATAGAGATAGTCTTTTAAAAAAAATTTTATTGTTATGTTAATCACCATACATTACATCATTAGTTTTTGATGTAGTGTTCCATGATAGCGGGAGGGGAAGAATGAGGGGGGGGAAATAGTTTTTTTTTTTACATGTAAAAGGTAAGTTTACAGCAAGGTTAACCAGTGAGTTGATGGGGATAGATGGGTTTTGAAAGTCTATGTAATATGTCTACTGTGGGAGGCAGTTAGCTGGAGAAAAAGCACAAATGTATAGCAGGCATAGGATTAATAAAATTATAATTTATTCTTTAGTTGTACCCTTGTTCCATCTTCAAGGCATTCAGAAAACCAGTGAGATAGTGTCATTGAAACTATTTTTCAAAGAATTGCTGATCCTGTTGTGTTCCTGGCCTTGTGTTAGGCATTGTGTGTTATGCAGTAATGAAGAAGACTTCAAGGAATTTAAGAGTTTAAAGAGGAGAAACAAAGTGATAAAGTGATAAGTATGAAATGTAATGATAATGTTAATTAGAAATGACAAAGACTACAATGAAGTGCAGAAATATCACATAGAGAGATGAGGGCAACAGAGAAAGCTTCCTGTAGAAAGTGACTTTTGAGTTGGGTTTTAGAGAAAGTGTAACGTTCGGATAGTGTGATGCGTGAGAATAGCCAGTAAAGTGCAAGGAACGGCTGCAGCAACAACCTGGAGGGCGTACAGCGCAGAATACATGGGTGGACAGCTTAACGGTTAGCCTAAAATGTGTGGAGACGAACGATCGGAAATAACGTTCAAAATAGAAGGTCTGAGATTGTGAAGAGCCTTGAATGGCAAACCAAAGAGTTTGGCATTCGATCTGGGGAGGGGTGAGATCATGTAGCATTTTAAAAAGTTTCATTTTGTGTTGGTAATGTGTCAGCACCTAACGTCCATGAAAAGACCAAAATAACAGATCGCACATTTCTCATAAATACTGTTTCACTGTCCCATGTACACTAGAAACCCTGAAGGTAATGGGCGACGGAGGAAATCCATTCTGGGGAACCAGAGTAAGAGGGCTATATCGGGGCTTCCCAGCGGATGTGCTGAGGGGCACCATCTATGCCTTGAGATATTAACCGCTATGGCCCCGGGTGCGACCTAGAGCACAGGGACTCAGGGCTGGTCACTTGAGGCTGACAGCAGCTTCCTTCAGGTGTGAACATTCCCTTCAGGTTGTCTCAGTGCACTGAATGGCTTCGTGTGCTGTATGAGCCCTGCAGGGCCTGGCTCACGGCCATGCAGTATGCACAGTGGCACTGGCCCCCACTCAGAAGGGCCCACACTTGATTTAATGCTCTGCTGTTACCGTCTTGAGATTCTTCATGCTTTTTGAACAGGGAGTCCCACATTGTCATTTTGCTCTGGGCCCTGCAAATTATACGGCCACTCTTGGTCCTATGACATGAAAATTGCTAGGAAGCAATGAACTACCCTGTGGTCAAAATGCACCGTCATATATCCATATAAAAGGGGTTCCCGGATTATGTAACCAGCACTGTGTTTACATCACAAACCTGATCCTGAGCTCGAATCTTTATTATTTTTACTTCAAAGTTAGGACTGCTATGGCTGCCATAGGCCTAAGCTAAATATCATTTTTTTTTTTTTTTTTTTTAGCCTTGTGGTTTTCAAGATGATAAATTAAGGAAACACTTCTGTAACATATTTTCTCATTTATAATCTGCCTCCTGGAGCCTGGATACCAGTATGGTTGAGCTCTGCACCCCCTGCAGTCCTATCAAATTAAATTCTGAGAAAACCTTTGGCAATCATTTTCCCTAATAAAAGTTCTGAAAAATAAAGCTCTGTGTTCACAGACATTTTGGCTGCTAGAGAGAGTCATTCCACTGTGTATTTCCTCTCTGAGTCAGTATAAATATATCAACCGAAAACATTTTTTAGTTCTTAAGCACAGTTTAGTTTATTCTCTCCATCCTCTTTACTCTGAGTACTTGTGGATTTTTCTTTTACTTCTGTCAGATAGTTTTCTCTCCTTATTTTTATTTTTCTCAAAGTTATAGATAAATATATTCAAATAATTCTACAAAGTTAGTTTACAAAAATCTCATCTTCTCCCCTCCTTCCCTATGTTTTCTCTTTCCTTTCTCACCCAAAGCAAACACTCACTTTCTTTCAGTAGTTTTAGTTGTTCCCTACATTTTATATTTACCTCTCTGTCTCTCAAAACATATTTATCAGTGAATTCATTTTTTCAGTTTTATTCATTACCAGTATGGAAGATAAAGATTTAGTTTGCTTTCACAAGTCTCCATAGGCCATCACCCCTGACTTTTGCCCTTTTCTTTTTTTTTTTCCCAAGAGTATCATTTTGTGTGTGTGTTAGTCATTATTTATATAATTTTGACTATGTAAATATTATTACATTGTATGATGATTACATTTCTTTCTTGAACAACTTTTTGCTCCCTCTGAAGCTAAAGGTTGTCTGATGGTTAGATTTCTTATTTTTCTATGTATCTGGAAGCTCTTCACATGCTAACTCTCTGAGTTCTACTGTAAATATTCTCTCAATACATTAGCACACATCTGGTTTTTCAATTCTCCTTTGTCTTCCTGGAGACCTCCTTCCCTGAGCCTCCTGACCCCCTTACTCTTCTCCTCATAAGCTCTGATGCATGTGTGCCTTCTAGGATTGTCCTTAGCTGAGGGTGCCTACTTAAGAATGGCAAAATTGAGTTGATTTAAAATTCTGTATAAGGATGGGGTTTATTGACTGATGGACTTTAACATAGGATGTCTCTGGTGAGGTGTTTTATTGGTGGACTTCCAGATTTTCAGTATTTTTATATAGTCTCCATTGACCTGGTTATTTGCTACAAGTGAATTTCCTATTGCCCTACCTGGAAGGAAGGATTCTGGGCACCAAGACAGTAAAACATTTGAGAAGTCTCTGCAATTATAAGACCATCCCATTTTAAATATGAGATACCGCCCCCCTTAACTGTGTCTGGTGTCTTCCTCCCTGTTCAGCATCCCCTTTCACTTTTCTGAGGGAGTGGGGGGAGGAATCGGCACTCTTTTGATTGAAGGCATGAATGACCACTTCAGGAGGAGAGATACCTTCACAATTAGAATTTCATCAAATTCTCCTGTTTCCCCCCTCCTTTATTCATATGGTTTTTTTTAAAGGTTTTATTTATTCATTTGAGACAGAGAGAGAGAGAGATCATGAGCAGGGGGTAGTGGGAGAGGGAAAAGCAGACTCCCCGCTGAGCAGGGAGCCCAATGTGGGACTTGATCCCAGGACCCTGGGATCATGACCTAAGCTGAAGGCAGCCACTTGACTGACTGAGCCACCCAGGCGCCCTCCTTTACCCATGTTTTAATAGGTAGGCGCTGTGGCCAATTCTTAGGCCTTTCTGGGTTCTGTGGTACAAACTGCATTGCTTCTCAGCTTACCCTCTGCTGGCTTAGGTTTTGGTCTCCTTGGGTCTGTTACATCAGTTGATACTTACGCATCTGCTTTCTAGCTTTTAAAATCTTATTGCTACTGTCCCTTCTCTTTGGTCAGCCCCTGTGGATTTATGCTTTTTTATTCCTTTATCGTCATTTCAGTGGAGTTCTATGGGAGAATGGAGGTAGATGCATGTGTATAATCTGCCATTATTAACTAGGATACATAATAGTATTTGGACTGAAGTACCTCAAATCATCTTTAATAAGTAGAGTATAACTAAGGTATAAACAAATGAACTAAGATAAACATATGGTTCATATTTTAAATACTCATTACAAAAAATGTCTCCAAGTGTTTTTAATTTTTGTTTGCTAAGGATTCTGTTCCCTTCTCTTTCTGATCCAGATGGAAGCTTTAGGCAAAACCGATCAAACCTCACGTCTCTGCTAGTTCAGCCCATCTCGGCATCTCTCGCTGAGAAACTGATCTCTTCACCAAACAGCAGAACCAAAAATGGTGTCTGTAGCCCTCTAGAACTTCCAGATAATGGTAAAGTATTTCATGTCTTTCTGTGTATTGTGTAGTTTTTGTAAGGACCATGATCATTTGTAATCTCTTAAATTGACGTTTTGAATTATTCCTTAAAAAAAAAAAAGTGTATTTTTTGATGAGGTGAGCATTTATTTCTCTCCTGTGGCTCTTTAAGGGACATTTCTGGAAAGTAATTTTGATAAAGACTGAGAGTTGATCAAACTGAGAGATCAAAAAAAAGAGGGGGGAAGCAAAAAGCATTTTAAACTGCAACAAAGAAAAGCAGCTTTACAAATAAAGCATTTTGTACATTCACGAAAATCTGCTTAACATAACTTCCTCGTTTCAGCTTCAGCAGTCTTGTGGGCTGCCAAGATTCAGTGAATAGCAGTCAGCTATCTGGGGTATGAAGTCTTTTAGTAGAAAGCATTAAAGCCTAATTCCTGCGATTGACTTAAAAAATCCCTGTGTCTTTACGCATCATCGCCTGAGAGATGCTTCTTGCACCTCAGTGCAGTTTGTCAGGCCTTGTTGGAACACACTGTATAAAACTGAAGTAGTTAAGCTACCTGTGGTGGGGTGCGAGCCGCGGGCTGCATATTATTTCTGCCTCCAGCCTCAGCATTAGAGTTCTAAAGAAGAGACTCTCTTTACATATTGTTAAATTTGTATCTAGTCATTGTAAAATTCAACGTGAGGACTTGTTTCTGTGTCCAGACCTGGGGGCTCAACGACCCATGTTTTATCTCATCTGCTTTTCTCTTGACAACAAAAGCATTAAAAAAAAAAAAAAATGTTTTGAAGACACCTAAAAAGAAACCCCAAACCTGAATACATACAGGATTGCCCTCTGTTAGAGACACGCATACACTTTTCAAAGCCCCGTCATTTGAGTGCCTCCTAAACTGATTATTGATTGAGCGGGTAGGAAATATAGAAAACACTGATAAGTCTAGGTCCTCAAAGCAGGAAGGAAGAAGTCTTTGAGGATCTTTTTGTTTTGTTTTGTTTTGTTTTTTCATTTTTTATTGTCTTTTATTCTGAGCCCTACAAATTGATTGTGGGCTCTATTTGTTAAAATATGTAAAAACAGTATGATAATACTTTAGTTCTAAGGAAAACACTGTTAAAAAAGCAACAGGATAGGTCTGCTTTTGTAAGGAATTATGCCATATCAAGTTTTCCTCATGGATATAGTAGCTATTATTGTTTTTAGAAAAATTTGTAGATGTAGATATTTCATGTTATAATGAAATAAGGGGTACTCCTTTCATCATCTTTTTAAGTACATTTAGATTTACCAAATAGTGATGGAGCAGTCTGAGTGAGTTGTAAGTTGTTAAATTTAAACTAGTCTTAAATGTAGGGTAACAAGCTTCTACCCACAGTGTTTTGGATAATAATACTTATGATACAGCCACGATAATTAATTAACTTTTATGTTTTCTCATAAACACATGAACACATTATTTGCTCATTGTGATATATATCAGGCTGGGACATGGAAAGGATACAGAATGAAGTGCTATATTTTGGGGCAATAAGAGCAATGCTTATAGTTTATAGAATAAAAAATTAATTTGAAGCATATTACAATTATATCTGATTGTGGAATTTTCTTTGACTTGAGCCTCAGTATAGGAAAATCTTCACAGAGAAGTTAGGCAGGAGTACATTAAAAATGCATGTACAGGGACGCCTGGGTGGCTCAGTCATTAAGCGTCTGCCTTCGGCTCAGGTCATGATCCCAGGTCCTGGGATCGAGCCCCGCGTCGGGCTCCCTGCTCCGCGGGAAGCCTGCTTCTCCCTCTCCCACTCCCCCTGCTTGTGTTCCCTCTCTCGCTGTGTCTCTCTCTGTCAAATAAATAAATAAAATCTTTAAAAAAAAAATGCATGTACAAATCAACTAATTATTTATTGTACCCATTTAATCCTTTGTATATAACAAATCCAAATTCTCCACAATCCAGACAAGAGCATAGTGGAATTCGCCTATCATATTTGCTTTCTTAGCATCCATTTGCCCCTCCCCCTCTTTGAACTGTTGCCAACATTTTCCAGCAATATAGTATGAATATGTTTGGCCACACCCCAAGCTCCAGAAATAGATCCTTCTTAGCTCAAGTCTATTGGCATATCACATCAACCATATTATAATGGTTGCTTGAAGGATGATCTTGGCCAAACAGGACCACAACTCAGTTTCTGGAATTTATTTGAGCAATGACTCACTTTAACACTATAGCTGAACAAAAAAAGACTGTAGCCCCGGGACCTCTTGGTAACTTTTTTGGGACCTTGAGAGTATAGCCCACCTGAAAATGGACCAACACAAGGAAGGTACAAGTGAATAATGGGTGGGGGTGGGAAAGAGAGAGAAAATCTTCTCCACATCATTTGAGCCCTAAAGCTTTATCTGAAGCCAAATCTACTGAACTGGCCATGTATATGAGTCAACACCCCCCCCCCTTTTTTTCAGTCAATCTATGTTGGGCCTAACTGAAACAGACCATAAAACTTAAACTAAACAAAGGTATTTAATATCTGCATTCATGAAAGAGGTTCAGCAAAATGAAGTGGAGAGCAGGGTATTTATATGGAAAGTCCTGAGACAACTAAGAATTGTTTGAGGAATAGAAAAATAAGCAGGAAAAAAAGGTCTTGCAATATATATACAGATGGGTTGATTAGATAATTGCATATTGACTGTATTTTATTTTCTACGGTCTTGTCTTACTTTTTATAGGCCTTACCTGTTGATCTAATATGTTATCAGTCTTTGTCCTTAAGAATCAACCAAAGCATGGGAACTTGAATTTTCGGTTATCAGTCTGAGTTTGTGGTTAAAAACCATGAATATAGTGGAAAAAGGAGAGGAGGAAGTTTAAAATCCATTAACTTAATTTAAGGCAAAAAATATAAATGAATCAAGTTAAAAGAAACATTTTAATATGTTTGATGAATCACTTTTGATGAATAGAAAAATGGCTATTTCTGTGTTACATAAAAATGTTGTCAGTGATGACAAGTTTTTACATAAGTAAATTTGGATCATCTCTTCAAATGGAGAAATACATATATATATAATATATGTTATATATATTATATATATATAATTTCCCTTTTCACAATTTTATATATTCTTTGATAAAAATTACTTTAATTAGAATAATACAGTGAGGTCAGTTATAGCTTTACATATTTCATATGTATTTTGAAGATTTATATTTCTAATTTGTTAACAGCTACTTATAAGTATTCATTATTATCATTTCTTGAGTAGAAATTTAAAAAGATATATTAAACATACTGTCTAAAAGTTGAGGTTAAACTAAAATTTATTGGCAAATAGTAAATTTTAGCTTTTCAGGAAATATTCATTAACAAGAAATGTTATTAGTGCAGTTGAATTCAGCATTATTTTTTGTTACATATGAAATTAATCAACCTGTTCAGAGTAGCCTTAACGTTGCTACACGTGAGAAGATCCAGGAGTACGTTATGTTCTGTTTAAAAAGTGTCTCCATAGATACATCAAGTAGATAATAGAACGGTGTGGAAATGATATGATATGGCCCTTTTTGGGCCCTGGGAAAGAGAATTCCTCAGAAGGCCTGAAAAGAAAATAGAAGAGAATTGCAAACTTGTTTTAGGGAAGGGTAGGCTTAAATAACCTCCAGCCACAAATGCGGAGGAAAATATCCAGAAGAACATGTGAAAATTTCAGTTTGTCTAGACAACTTCTATATAGTATGCGTATAGATACAGTGGCCACTTTTTATTACAAAAATTCAGTGAGCTAGAATACTCTTACAATCAGTGTCATGACAAATGTTAGGAGTCACTAAACTGTGCAATAGCAATTTTATGGCTCTTCAAGCAGCCAGTTGCATAGTGAACCTAGGAGTCTGAGCTGGAAGCTGATAACAGTCATCCGTAGAACTAAAGATCAGCCTTCATGAGCTGCCAGTCTGAAGTCCTCGGACAAAAGGAAAAAAAGCTTCAGAAATGACTTTGAAGGACTACTCATCAAGGGTCTTAAACAGAGTGAACATAGGTGGGAAACCTATTGTCCAAAGTCCGCAGAAAGTACAGTCAATTCTCTGTTTCCTGGGGAGTGCAGGTTGGGTTTACCAAGGGTGACACAGATCTGTCATTCACCCAGAACTTCTCACGTTTCCAGCTTTCTGTCTTGACAGTTTTGATTTTCAGAAATGATTCAACTTAGATTCAGTCTAGAGTTGTGTTTGTTTGTTAAAAGATGTAAAGACAACCTGAGATATATACTCTTAGGCAGAATTACTTTAACAAATGTTTTCCAATTTCTAATGTTTCTCAGCAATTTTTATAGTTTCCTGTATTCTTGTCACATCATTTCTCAAGTACCTGTCGCTTCTTTCAAATTACAGAAGCTTCAACTAAACTTTGTAGTTTATGTATGTGATAAACTCTGTTAGAGCATACCCTGTCTTTATAGTTTGATGATCCACTTTTTGCAATGGGCTGATTCCTCAGTGCCTTTCTGGTGGTACATCCTTCTATTTCCTTCATATACCCAGTATTTCTCCATATCATTCTATTTAGTATTATCCAAACAAGTCTTCAAGTTTGTGTCTCTAAGTTGAAAAGCCTCAGTCCTTTAAAGCTCCATGCAAATGCCATGTTCCTCAAGTTGGAAGTAGCATCTCCTGACTCACTCTGCCATGCTTTAGGCACTTCTATGCTACTTGGAAGAATATGATATTCTTTTGAGCTACAGTATAAGCAACTTCAATTGTTTTTAAAGATTTTAATTATTTATTAGAGAGAGAGAAAGAGAGAGAGAGAAGAGAGGGAGAGAGAGAAGCAGACTCCCTGTTGAGCAGAGAGCCTGACTCAGGGCTCGATCCCAGGACCCTGAGATCATGACCTGAGCCAAAGGCAGATGCTCAACCAACTGAGCCACCCAGGTGCCCCTTCAGTTTTCATTAGAATGTGTTATTTTAGCTTTATTTCTATGTGGTGTTTCGAGGTTTCCTTTATTGCCCAGGGTTCTTTTTTTTTTCTTATTTTTTCTTTTTTATTATAATGTTATGTTAATCACCATACATTACATCATTAGTTTTTGATGTAGTGTTCCATGATTCATTGTTTTCGTATAACACCCAGTGCTCCATGCAGAACGTGCCCTCTTTAATACCCATCACCAGGCTAACCCATCCTCCCACCCCCTCCCCTCTAGAACCCTCAGTTTGTTTTTCAGAGTCCATCGTCTCTCATGGTTCGTCTACCCCTCCAATTTCCCCCCCTTCATTCTTCCCCTCCTGCTATCTTCTTCTTCTTTTTTTTAACATATAATGTATTATTTGTTTCAGAGATACAGATCTGTGATTCAAAAGTCTTGCACAATTCACAGTGCTCACCATAGCACATACCCTCCCCAATGTCTATCACCCAGCCACCCCATCCCTCCCACCCCCACCACTCCAGCAAACCTCAGTTTGTTTCCTGAGATTAAGAATTCCTCATATCAGTGAGGTCATATGATACATGTCTTTCTCTGATTGACTTATTTCGCTGAGCATGACACCCTCCAGTTCCATCCACGTCATTGCAAATGGCAAGATCTCATTCCTTTTGATGGCTGCATAATATTCCATTGTATATATATACCACATCTTCTTTATCCATTTGTCTGTCAATGGACATCTTGGCTCTTTCCGCAGTTTGGCTATAAACATCAGGGTGCACGTACCCCTTTGGATCTCTACATTTGTATCTTTGGGATAAATACCCAGTAGTGCAATTGCTGGATCGTATGGTAGCTCTATTTTCAACTTTTTGAGGAACCTCCATACTGTTTTCCGGAGTGTATTGCCCAGTGTTCTATGAGTATTTGGAAAGAGTGTGTGCTGTGTGGTTGTCAGGTATAGAGTTCTATGCCCACTTAAACTAGGTACCTTAGTCAGGTTATTCAAATAGTTACATCTTATTATTTTTGTTAAAATCTTCTATGTGTATAGATTTGTCTATTTGATCTTGTAGTTCTGTCAGTTTTTGATTCATATATTTTAAGGTCACTTCTTAGATGTTTATAAATTCAAATACATCATACCTTCCTGGTCAGTTGAAACACTTATCAGATGAAGTGATCTTCTTTATATTTTTAATGCTTGTCTTGAATTTGATTTGGCTTGACATTAATTTAGCCTCACTGGCTTTTTCTTCTTTTATAGTCAGTGTCTTTATGCTGTATCTTTTTTTTTTTTTACTATCCAACTTTCTGTATATTTCTCTTTTAGCATCTCTTCTTCATAACAACTAGTTTGTATTTTTTAAATTCTACTTAACTCATGACCCTGAGATCAAGAGTCACATGCTTTACCAAATGAGCCAGCCAGGCACCCAACAGCTAATTTGTATTTTAAATACAATCTGATTATCTTTTAGCTGAAACCTCTAGTTCATTACATTTAATGTGATTATTAATGTACTTATGCTTATATATTTTTATCTGAATTTGTGTTCCTTCCTTGTACCACATGTTTTCCTTTTGTCTTATTTCTCTCATTAGATTTAGATTATTTTGTCATTATATTTTTCCCTTTACTACTTTAGAAGTTATAAATACTTTCTATATTCTTTTAGAGCTACCCTAGAATTATAGCTTTTTAAAGATCCTTTTTCCTGCTTTGTTCCATGCCAGACAATTTTCTTTGCTATCTCTTGGATGGGAGTGGGGAGTCATTTAGGATTCTACTTTATGAGGAAGAATCTCTTTTTGGAACTCCCTTCTCTCCAACTTGGGCAGGCCCAGGGCTTTTTCTTCTAAACTTTGCATCTCATAAGGCCATCAAGATTAAAAGATTCTCCAGGTTCAGTAAATTCCCTCAAATTGAAAGCAGCTTTATTGTGTTACTTATCTGTGTTCCTCTCACAACTTAAATTTTGACCTAGTAATTCCTTACCCTCTAGTTCTTAGGTGCTGTTAACAAGATTCATTTTGTATTTTATTCAGCATTGTAAATTACTTTCAGTGGGAAAGTTGGTCTGAACATCCTAGCCTGCCCTATTACTATAAAAGAAATTCTCCTCCTCACCATCTATTCATTTCCTGGCAACACATATAGATGACTCAGTAAATATACCTAAGTTGGTCAACATATAAATCAGGTTGCCATCAGGAAATCAATGACAACCACACTAAAAATGTGCAATTCAAGGGAGTTTGGCCAAGGGCCTATGCATAAGTGTGGATAGGTAAAGGAAAATGGAAAAGTGATGGTGAGGGGTACCTGGGTGTTTCAGTCAGTTAAGTGGCCAACTCTTGATTTTGGCTCAGGTCATGATCTCAGGGTTGTGAGATCAAGCCCTGCCTATTGAGCTCCACGCTCGGTAGGGAGTCTGCTTGAGATTCTCTCTCTCCCTCTCCCTCTCCCTCTCCCTCTGTCCACCCTCTGTCTTCTGTCTTTCTGTAAAATAAATAAATCTTAAAAAAAGAAGAAGAAAAGAAAAGAAAAAGGATGGTGAACCACCCCAAGGCTAGTAATTGTTACTATCTATAAAACTAAACGTTCAAGAAGGGAGAGGAGTGACAGAAACTGGCAAGTCCTTAAGAGGTGGGAGAGGGCGGTTTGCTAGGAGCCTTGGCTTTCAGTTGAGGAATGCAGTCACTGACAGCAAGTGACCCGCCAGGGAGGGTGATGGAATACAAATGCTCTAATCTTTCTCTTACTCAGCCTGCTGATCACTTGTTGATATCTTCTATTGGCTAAACCCAACCTGAAGCCAAGAACAGAGGAACCAGGTAGATGTTCTCTATAGAGCTTCTTGGGGCACAGAACTAGGTGAAGGGTAAAAATAGATCTGGATGGAAATGTGGGAAATATGCAGTCCAGTTAGTGTTGCAGATGATTAGTCTACTGATGAATTTGATAATTTGTCATTTGTAGAATGATTTGATAGAAAGATGTGGAAAATCTGTTAATCAATTTTCACTCTTCTAAGGGATACAAGAAGATAAAAGTTATTTTTTTCTGGGATTCATATATTTTTTAAAAGATTTTATTTATTTATTTATTTGAGAGAGAGAGAGAGAGAGAGAAACAGCATGAGAGGGGATAGGGTCAGAGGGAGAAGCAGGCTCCCTGCCGAGCTGGGAGCCCGATGCGGGACTCGATCCCGGGACTCCAGGATCATGACCTGAGCCGAAGGCAGTCACTTAACCAACTGAGCCACCCAGGTGCTCCGGGATTCATATTTTTTAAAACATCTTCCTATTTACATAATTTTACTAATTCAAAATAATAATATTAAACTTCAAATATTTTTTCCAAAATGCATGTAAGTTCATAAGAATACATCATACATGCATGGGTGTGTGTGTGTGTGTGTGTGTGTGTGTGTAGGCTCAGGGATAGCTGTTAAACTAAGAAAGGAAGTGGTGAAAATGACCAAGCAAACAGTTTTCATTCAGTATTTTTATACTAGTCTCACTTTTTTAGAACAAAAATTTTATAGCACTAACACAGATTTGGAGATTTGACTTTTCTCTTTAATTTCTATTATTGCAAAAGCAGTTGATGTTTACTAAGAGTTAGAAAAGAGAGATGAGCAAAAACAGGGAAGCAAGTTGACACATTCTGTATGAGTCATGTTGGGTTTCCATAACAAGATACCATAGGCCTGGTGGCCTCAACAACAGACATTGATTTTTCTCACAGTTCTGGAGAATGGGAGCTCCAAGCTCATGGTGCCAGAAAATTTGCTTTCTAGTAAGAGCTCTCTTGCTGGCTTGGAGATGGCTGCCTACTCTGTGCCCTCACATGGACTTTTCTCTGTGCACACATAAAGAGAGTAAGAAACCTGTGGTGTTTCTTTCTCTTTTTTTTTATAAAGACACCAGTCCTATCAGATTAAATTCACACCCTTAAGACCTCTTTTAACCCTATCTCCTTAAAGGCCCTATCTCCAAATACAGCTAAAATAGGGGTTAGGGCTTCAACATATGGTTTTGAAGAGAAATGGTTTAGTCCAGAATACATTCCTATCACCCAGTAATTATCACTATCCATACTTAATATAAATCCTTCTAGATTTTTATATACACATTTAGAGGGTTTTTTTTTTTTTTTTTACCAAAAGGAGATCATACTATAATATTATTTTGGAATGCATTTATCTAATTAAGTATCTCCACTTTTTCATGATAGTAAACTTTACCATATTTAATACACAAACTAAATTGAGTTTTACCAGTCATCCCAGTTTTTACAGTGGGTTTATACAAACCAAAATCCAAGCCAGTCCTACAAATTACATCCCTTCTAATCTAGCACCATCCTCTTTTTCTTCTCTTAACACTGAGATCTATAGGATCGAGTCTATTGTCCTGAATGTCCTACATTCTGGATTTGTGGGATGCTTCCTCATGATTTTATTTAACTAGTTCCTCTGTCCTTTTTATTTTCAATAAACTTGAAATTAATTCTTAAGGTTTCTATTAGAAAACTCATTATTGTAATTAGTGGATAAATTTTTAAAAGACTCTTTTCTTTTTTTTTTTTTTTGGTAGCTGGTGTTATTGTCAGTATTCAGGATATGATAAGACATATCATATCAGGTGAGGTGGGACATTGGACCTAGTTGGGTCCTAGGACTAGAACTTGTGTAAACTTCTTGTGTAGAACTCTCTTGTTTTGGCTGATGTCAAAGAGGTTAGTGCCTATGTTCTCCTCTAAGATTTTGATGGATGCCTGTCTCACATTGAGGTCTTTCATCCATTTTGAGTTTAGCTTTGTGAATGGTGTTAGAGAATAGTCGAGTTTCATTCTTCTGCATGTGGCTGTCCAATTTTCCCAGCACCATTTAGTGAAGAGACTGTCTTTTCCATTGCATGTTTTTTCCGCTTTGTCGAAGATTATTTGACCATAGAGTTGAGGGTCCATATCTGGGCTCTCTATTCTGTTCCATTGGTCTATATGTCTGTTTTTGTGCCAGTACCATACTGTCTTGGTAATCACTGCTTTGTAATATAGCTTGAAATCGGGCAATGTGATGCACCCAGCTTTGTTTTTCTTTTTTCAGCATTTCCTTGGTGATTCAGGGTCTTTTCTGATTCCATACAAATTTTAGGATTGTTTATTCCAGCACTTTGAAAAATGTCATTGGAATTTTGATTGGGATGGCACTGAAGGTATAGATTGCTCTGGGCAGCATAGACATTTTAACAATGTTTATTCTTCTGATTCGTAACCATGGAATGTTTTCCATCTTTTTGTGTCTTCTTCAATTTCTTTCATGAGTGTTCTATAGTTCCTAGATTATAGATCCTTTACCTCTTTGGTTAGGTTTATTCCGAGGTATCTTATGGTTTTTGGTGCTATTGTAAATGGAATCATTTCTCTAATTTCTCTTTCTACAGTTGCACTGTTAGTGTATAAGAAAGCAACTGATTTCTGTGCATTGATTTTGTATCCTGCCACATTACTGAATTGCTGTATGAGTTCTAGTAATTTGGGGGTGGAGTCTTTTGGGTTTTCCACATAAAGTATCATGTCATCTGCGAAAAGAGAGTTTGACTTCTTCCTCGCCAATTTGAATACATTTTATTTCTTTTTGTTGTCTGATTGCTGTTGCTAGGACTTCTAGTACTATGTTGAACAATAGTGGTGAGAGTGGGCATCCTTGACGTGTTCCTGATCTTAAGGGAAAGGCTCTCGGCTTTTCCCCATTGAGGATGATATTCACTGTGGGTTTTTCATAGATGGATTTTATGAACTTGAGGAATGTTCCCTCTATCCCTATACTCTGAAGAGTTTTAATCAGGAAAGGATGCTGTGTTTTGTCAAATGCTTTTTCTGCATCAATTGAGAGGACCATATGGTTCTTTCCCTCTCTTCTTATTAATGTGTTCTGACACATTGATTAATTTGCGAATGTTGAACCACCCTTGCATCCCAGAGTTAAATCCCACTTGGTTGTGGTGGATGATCCTTTAATGTATTGTTGGATCCTATTAGCTAAGATTTTGTTGAGGATTTTGGAATCCATATTCATTAGGGATATCAATCTGAAATTCTCCTTTTAATGTTTTTTTTTTTTAAGATTTTATTTATTTATTTGACAAAGAGAGAGAGTTAGTGAGAGCAGGAACACAAGCGGGGGAGTGGGAGAGGGAGAAGCAGGCTTCCCGCTGAGCAGGGAGCCTGATGCGGGGCTTGATCCCAGGACCCTGGGATCATGACCTGAGCCGAAGGCAGCTGCTTGACCGACTGAGCCACCCAGGAGCCCCTTTGATGGGGTTTTTGCCTGGTTTGGAGATTAAGGTAATGCTGGCCTCGTAGAATAAGTCTGGAAGTTTTCCTTCTTTTTCTATTTTTTGAAACAGCTTTGGGAGAATAGGTATTATTTCTTTTTTGAATGTTTGGTAGAATTCCCCCAGGAAATCCATCAGGCTCTGGACTCTTGTTTTTTGGGAGGTTTTTGATCACTGCTTCAATCTCGTTACTGGTTATTGGCCTATTCAGGTTGTCAGTTTCTTCCTGTTTCAGTCTTGGGAGTTTATAGGTTTCCAGGAGAGCATCCGTTTCATTCAGGTTGCTCAGTTTATTGGCAGTAACCTCTTTGACATCGGCCACAGCAACTTCTTTCAAGATACATCTCCAAAGGCTAGTGAAACAAAAGCAAAAATGAACTTTTGGGACTTCATCAAGATAAAAAGCTTCTGCACAGCAAAGGAAACAGTTAACAAAACAAAGAGGTAACCCACAGAATGGGAGAAGATATTTGTAAATGACACTACAGACAAAGGGCTGGTATCCAAGATCTATAAAGAACTTCTCAAACTCAACACCCAAAAAACAAATAATCAAGTCAAAAAATGGGCAAAAGACATGAAGAGACACTTTTCCAAAGAAGACATACAAATGGCTAATAGACACATGAAAAAATGTTCATCATCATTAGCCATCAGGGAAATTCAAATAAAAACCACAGTGAGATACCACCTTACACCAGTTAGAATGGCCAAAATGGACAGGGAAAGAAACAACAAATGTTGGAGAGGTTGTGGAGAAAGGGGAACCCTCTTACACTGTTGGTGGGAATGCAAGTTGGTACAGCCACTTTGGAAAACAGTGTGTGGAGGTTCCTCAAAAATTTAAAAATAGAGTTACCCTATGACCCAGCAATTGCACTACTGGGTATTTACCCCAAAGACACAGATGTAGTGAAAAGAAGGGCCATCTGCATCCCAGTGTTCATAGCAGCAATGTCTGCAATAGCCAAACTGTGGAAAGAGCCAAGATGCCCTTCAACAGATGAATGGATAAAGAAGATGTGGTCCATATATACAATGGAATATTACTCAGCCATCAGAAAGGATGAATACCCAACTTTTACATCAATGTGGTTGGGAGTGGAGGAGATTATGCCAAGTGAAATAAATCAAGCAGAGAAAGTCAATTATCATATGGTTTCACTTCTTTGTGGAACATAAGGAATAGCATGGAAGACATTAGGAGAAGGAAGGGAAAAATGAAGGAGGGCAATCGGAGGGAGAGATGAACTATGAGAGACTATGGACTCTGAGAAACAAACGGAGGGTTTTAGAGGGGAGGGGGATGGGGGTGATGGGTATTAAGGAGGGCACGTACTGCACGGAGCATTGGGTGTTATACGAAAACAATGGATCGTGGATCACCACATCAAAAACCAATGATATATTGTATGGTGACTAACATAACATAATAAAATAAAATTTTACTTTTTTTTAATAAAAAGGATTTTATTTATTTGAGAGAGAGAGAGAGCATGCATGAAGGTGGGGGGGACAGGCAGAGAGAGAGGGAGAGGGAAAAGCAGACTCCCTGCTGAATGTGGAGCCAGACACAGGGCTCGATTCCAGGACCCTGAGATCATGACCTGAGCGAAAGTCAGAAGCTTAACCAATTGAGCCACCCAGGCACCCCTTGCTTGTGTAGAACTCTTGTGTAATGTGATGTTCCCTGCAGGGTAGACTGAAACGGAGTTCCTGAGAAGATTGCAGTATGACAAGAAGAACATAGTATCTGGGGCAGGTCTGATGATATCAGTTTGTATCCACTGGTGTGGGCACTCCAATTACTTGCTGCCGGTGCATTCTGATTGGTCAGCATGTATGCTGTATCAGTTGATAAATATTTTAATAAATATTTTGAATAAGACCCTCGGTCTAGAGCATATGATGCCAATCAATAATATTGGGTGAAGAAAACATTTGGCCATAGGAAGATGTCATGTGGAAAAATGGAGCATTCAGAAAGCTATATAAGCTGTGATGACATAGAATCCATAAGCAGTTTATACTCAGGTATTTAGGGAAGCAGTTGTCATTTAGGAAAGATGCTAGCAGTTTATAGAGTCCCAATCATCAAAAGTATGATTCTAGAGTAGATTACAGTCCCTAGGGTGCAGGGAAATTGAAAAATAAAGAAAACAAATCATAGCCCTAATCCTAAAAGTTCTTTTCTAGAGTCAGGTAGCTAAAAAGAGAGTCAGGTACACAGAATGAGAGAAATACTCAATTAAAATTAGGAATCCAAGCAAGAACTATGTTTAAGAAACCAACAAAAGCCTATTTATTGGAATTAGGATTCAAGAGTTAGCAGCAGTTTTTAGTCCTCAAATCTCTCTAAATAAGGTTGGGATTTTTCCTAGCTATTGGGTCATGCTTACTCACAGTGCAGGTGGACATGAAGCCTTGTTAACTATGATGAAGGAGACAACTAGTCAAGTCTTCATAATAACAACAAAAGTGCAAGACAGAATTATCACTGGAAAATAATTTCTGTAGTATTTTTCTCTGCACGTGATGAAGTTAAGGACTAGAGAGAGGCAACTACTTTTATGTTTCAGCTCTGACGCTCCTCACCCTATTTGAATACAAATGTTCTCTGAGTGGAACACATTTTTGTCATCTTGAAATCTTTTGAACTTCACACATCAAATTTAAAGCTGCCATCAAACTTTGAAGCATGAAAGACAGAAAACATTTGGCAAATGTGAGCTGGAAATGTTATCTTAAAGTAGCAATACATACACACATACATGCATTGACTTTAAATAACAAACGGCATCTAAATGTTATCCAGGATTTTCTAATTTCAAATGTATTTTTTTTAAAGTTTTGAAATAAATGCAAACTTACAGAAAAGTTTCAAGAATAGTACAAGGAATATTTTTTTCTCAACTACTTGAGAGCAAGCTATAGACATGATGAGCCATCACATCTGAATTCTCCCACAAACGGTGACATTTTCTCTACACAGACAGCACAACCATCATAACCAGGAATGAAACATTGATACGTTACTACCATGCACTCTAAAGGCCCCATTCGAATTTTGCCAGTTGTTTCAGTAATGACCTAAATAGCAAATGGATCTAAACTAGGGTCACGTGTTGTGAGTTATCAAGTGTCCCATTTCCTTAAGCCTGGAATAGTCTCAGTCTCTGCTTGACTTCCATTGCTTTATCAGTTTTGAAGCTTACATGCCTGCTATCAGCAGAATGTTCCCCAGTATGGGTTTAACTGATGTTTTCCCATGAATAATTTCAGCCTCTGCATCTTTGACAGCAATATTACAGAGTGAGACTGTTTTTTCCCTATTACTGATATCAGCTTGTCCCATTACTGGTAATGCTAACCTTGCTAATTCAATTAAAGTAATCAAAAATCTGTGAGGGCTCCTCCTTGAGGTTACTATTTTTAAATTTTTTTCTTTTACAATTAATAATCGTTGGAAATCATGCGAAGACCCTGTTCCCACCCCCTCTTATGTCCACCCACTAGTTTAAATGTTTATTTATGCTTTATGCCCAATTAGTCATTACCAAGATGATGTCAACAGTGACATTCCAAATTCATCATTCCTTCTGCTTTTATTAGTTGGCACTCTACTGTAAAGAAGAGCTCTCTTTTTCCTATTTGTTTGGGTGTTTACTTATACATAGAGTATCAATTTATTATATATAATTAGCATTTATATCCTTAATTTATTCAATGGGTTATAATTCAGTACTACTTTTTTTTTTCTTTGATACTCAAATTGTCCCAGATCAGCCCAAAATATCACCTTTAACCTATGTTCTGTCTATTGGCATATTCTCGTTATTCTTTGGAAATTTCCTTTGTTTTTGAGACAGCAAAAATTTGATATGCCAAATCATTTTGTGCTTCCTGGCCCCAACCCTGTTATCAACCATTTCTCCAAAGAGTCCTAGTTCCTTTGAGTAAAGAATGGTATCTAGAAAATGAGACATGGATTCTAGATGTGCTCATTGCTATTGGAGTGTTACTTCTTTCAGTACTTAGTAAACAAAACTAGGGAAATATATTTTAATATAAATATGTATAAATATATATGTGTGTACATACAGATTATATTTTTATTTATTTTTATATCTATCTAGAAAACCAGAAGGACTTATCAATACCTAATTTTTTTTCTTTCCATATTTGTAAATCTCTGCTCTGCAGGGAGCCTGCTTCTGTCTGCCTGCCGCTCTCCCTGCTTGTGCTCTCTCTCTCTGTTAAATAAACAAATAAAATCTTTAAAGCAAAAACAAAAACAAATCAAAACAAAAATAAAATAAAATATATAGATGTGTTTTTCCCTTTTTCTGGAAAAATATTATTTCTTTAAATATTTTCTCTCTTCCATTTATTTTTCTTTTTCTTCTTGTATCATTTCTAGAAATCCTATTTCTATCCACCATGAATTTTAATTGTACTTTCCTATTTTCTCTCTTTATCGTTTTCTGTGGTTGCTGGAAAAATTTCTCATCTGATATAGCTCTTAAATTCAGTTGTCAGTTATATCTATTACTTACCATCTCTATCTATTAATCCTATCTGTTGTCATATTTCTTCTAATTATTCTATTTCCTTACCTATTATTTTTTCTTTTTAAAATGTTTTCCGGTTGTTTCTTTTTGCTAATGGATCCCCTTCTCTTCTTGTGTTTAATTATGATGCTTATTTTTAAATTCATGTGTTGTATGTTTCAATATATTTATTTTAGGTAGGATATATGTTCCTTATGTTTCTTTTGTGTGGTTGTGGACCTCACAGCCAGATATCTAGTTATTCTAGTCTGGGAGTTTTTGTTGCTCTGAAAGTATTAGCTACTGTCTTATGACTTATAGGAGGGCAGAACTGGAGTCAGACCCCAGTTTTTATCTTTCTGGGTTTGCATAATGGGAGTCTTCGTGTCTTCTGACAGTTCCCCGGGCAGCCTCAGTTTTCAGGGATTTGGTGTTACAAAGTGGAGCGATAGGGGAAGATGGTCTCCTTACATCTTTAAGATGTAAAGAGGTCAGGATAAAGTATTTGAAACGCTTCCATACAAATGTTGAGGACTGTATGAAATAGAAGACAAAGCATTTTAAAAAGCAGCTATTAAAAAAGAAAGTCAAATATCCAGAAGCAAAAATAAAGATGGAACAAAAAATCAGAGAAATAAGCAAAAGAGTTTACCTGGTGGTTGCCTGGTGGTGGGAAGTTATGGATTCTGGTAAATTACAGTGGGAATATAGCAGTACATGAGGACAGAAGACATAGTTATGTGCCTATAGGGAGCAGGGAGTTGTAACTAGCATTCCTATATAAATGCAGGACTATGGGGGTAGTAGGAAGACTAGAAAGGAACTCACCCACTGGTGGAGGAAACCTTTCTTCTATCTGAACTCTGGGTGAAAAAAAAAATCTGTATTTAGAAATCAAAAACTCTGGCTCAGGGCTCCTGGGTGGCTCAGTCGTTAAGCGTCTGCCTTCGGCTCAGGTCATGATCCCAGGGTTCTGGGATCGAGTCCCGCATCGGGCTCCCTGCTCGGCGGGAAGCCTGCTTCTCCCTCTCCCATGCCACCTGCTTGTGTTCCCTCTCGCTTTGTCTCTCTCTGTCAAATAAATAAATAAATAAAATCTTAAAAAAAAACCCAAAACTCTAGCTCAGAATTTCCACGACTATTGTAGTACCGAAACTGCAAGCCAAGAAATTTGCATGAAAATTATCCCCGAGCCAGAGATGCCCCTGGGATGCCTGGCAAAAGTAAATGTAATGCAGGGAAAATATATATTGGAGAAATACTAAGCAAAAGAACGATAGAATAATTTTATTAATATCAGAGGGGAAGTGGGGAGGAAGAGTTTAGGAAAAAAAATTGGGATAGAGAAGATGCAAAGAATAATTGTTCTACATATTCTATATAGAAATCAGAAAGATATAGCAATTCCGAACTTGAATGCATGAAAGTAACTAGTCTAAAAATATGCAGAGAAAAATTTGATAGTATTGCCAGGGCATTGATAAAGACAAATCATATGGGAAACTTTAACATGTCTCAATAATAGAGAAAATATTATACAATTAATAAAGTTATAACCACACAGTTTTCCAGCTTCATCTACTGGACATACATATGAAATGCTGCAGTCATGTAATAGGGAATGCATGTTTTTCTATGGAACATTTTATTAAAATGTATATTCTCTGTTTATTGGATGTAATAGACAACAGGGTCACAAAACAATTCTCACATAATATCAAAGAATCAATAGCTTACAGACCTTGCTTACTGTCCATAATTAAGTTAGATATCAATAGTAACATACACCTTGTATTTGGATACTTAAAAAAATATTTGAGCTAATGTATTATATGTATTATAGGAAGAATGATAGGGGAGTCCCTGGCTGGCTCAGTCAGTTGAGTGACTGACTCTTGGTTTTGCCTCAGGTCATGATCTCAGAGTCCTGAAATCGAGCCCCGCCTCAGGTTCAGCGGGGAGTCTGCTTGAGATTCTCTCTCTTCCGCTCCCTCTCCCCCTTCTCTCTGCTCTTTCTCTCTCTCTCTCTCTCAAATTAATAAGTGAATCTTTTAAAAAATAACCTGCAAACTCAGAATAGTGTTAAAAAAAAGAATGGTAGTAAAATTCTAAAATTGAGAATGTAAAATAATAAGACTATATGTTGAAATTAATATACCACATCTATATAAAAAATCTGTAGCCTTAAATGCATCCAGGTGAAATTGAGCAAAGGTAATGGTAAGCATAGAACATAATATTGAAGTTGAAAAAATATATAATGAGGATCTATGAATCCCATTTGAAAATACTAATAAATTAGCTACTTCTGGCAAAACTGATAAGGGAAAAAAAGATGAGTGAGTTCATGTTAGAAGAGAGGACCAAAAAAAACAAAAAAACAAAAAACAACTATATATGGCAATGATTTTCTTTTTTTTTATTCTCTTTTTTTGGAAGCATGAAGAATTAAGTGCAAATAAATTTAGAAGAAATGAACATGTTAAAATCTGAATGTATTTATAACCATTAATATTTATTAATTAAATGAATTGAATTTAATTGAATTTAATTGAATTAAAATATTAATTAAATGAAATGAAAATATACATTAAGTGAGAATGTACCCTCCTTCTCCACCCCACACACAAACTATGAGGACCAAATAGTTTATGTGTGAATCCTAGTACTCCTTTGTAAAATGGATAATCCCTGTGCTACATATAAACTCTTAGAAAATCCAGGAAAAGAAGCAAATATCCCTAAACATTTGTGAGGCTGTATAATCCAGATACCAAAATCAGACAAGGACAAATGATCCAGGAGTTAGGACTCTGTGCTCAGTGGGGAGTCTGCTTGAGATTCTCTCCTCCCTCTCCCTTTGCCTCTCACCCTTGCTATTTATCTATCTATAATAAATAAATAAATCTTAAAACAAAACAAAAAACAAATGTATGAGTCCAACTATATGATGTTCTGGAAAAAGGAAAACTATGGAGAAATTTAAAAGATCAGTGGTTGCCAGGGGTTCAATAAGGAGGGAGTAGGGGAAGGATGAAAAGGTAGAGCACAGGAGATTTTTAGGGCAATGAAACTGTTCTGTATGATACTGTAATGTTGGACACATGCCCTTATGCATTTGTCAATATCCATAGTAGGTATAACACAAAGCGTGAAGCCTAATGTAAACTATGAACTTTAGTTAATAATTATGTATTAATACTGGCTTATCATGATAATGAATAGATCACCCAAATGAAAGATGTTAATAGGAGCAAGGGAGAGAGATTGGATATTTGGGAACTTTGTATTTTCTGATCAATTTTTCTATAAATCTGAAACTGCTGTAAAAAACCAAGTATATTAATTTAAAGCAGACAAAAATGCATAGCACCTAAATTAAAACCACAATACTCGGGCTCTAAGCAGATTTCCGTTTCTCATATATGAGGTGCTCAGGCATTCTCTCGTGGTGTCTTTACTCCTGTTTTAGTTTTAATTTTAACAAATTCAGAATACTGATTTCTCATTTAAATGGTTAGAAAGGGTACATTCAAGGAAAGAAGAAACTTATTTATCATATCAATTTTCATCTACTAGAAAGAAGTGACATCTGAAGGCTGTCAGTATAGTGCTACTGCTTTGCATTAGCTGCTTTCTAATGGCCACCCCTACCCACCCCCAACAAAACCTCGTGGCTGCCCTTGAACCTCTCCTAGAAACTTCCTACCCCCAGACTTCCCAGGATCCATCAAACACAGGATTAATACATGTCACCCCTAAAGGCCTTCAAAGACAGCTTCAGGACTATGACCGAAGTATCTCCTGATTGGTGTCTTTGCCTTATTTGTTGCCTTAATTTTTGAATATCAGGCATGAATACAAGAACTCAAAGAGGCAGAGCAATTTGGTGGAGATTTAGAATACAGGTGAGAAGCAGTCAACACAGGTGAAAATGAAGACTGCAATATTTGGAAATATGTCTAACTTTAGAAACCTTTATTCTTTTAATTTCTGTAATGCTTTACAGTTTTCAATGTGATAATGTAATAATGAGTCATACAGGAAGGTTAAATTAGCTTCCACATGTTCTTTTTTCTGAAGCTAGAAAAGTACTTAAATTTCTTCAGAAATATTTTTATCTGATATGTATTTTTTTAAAATATGAGTTGTCCACATCTCCCTGAGGTCTTCTGGGTGCTCTCATATTGAACTTAATTGTAGCTTAGAGCTCCCTTTTTATAGCTCTGCAGGTCTGTGAGGCCAGCAATGGTAACTTAGTCATCATTGTATAACAAGTACCTAAAATAGAGTTGACACAAAGTATTGAATAGATATTTGTCAAAAGGTATAACTTTGATTTTCTAAAAAATTCAATTGTTTGGAATTCTTTTGCTGGTGAAATTAGATAAATTAATTTGAATGTTTTAAGAAAAAACAGAATATAGAAAAATAAATATCTTACTTTTTTTTCCAGATGAAAGAATTGTCAACATGCAAGTTCAGACAGTTACAAAATTCAAAACAGTTACTAATGTTGTTGGATATTTAAAGGGCTTGACATCTCCAGGTAAGTAGGGCTGAGATTCTCTATGTATTTATAATTTATTAAACCATCAAAAGAAAATGCTCTATAACAATGTAAGAACATAATTAAATTCATTTCCTAATTCAGATGTAACTAGTTCATACCACTCTCAGAGTGAGTCAGTAGGAAACCAAGAAGTAGGTCTTTATTCTCTCTCTTACTCTCTTCAAAAATAAATCAAAGTAGAGAGTATAAGGGAAACAAAACAAAACAAAAGAAGAAAACAGAGTTTAGATTTGTTAAATTGGCATGTGTCTCATGAAGAAAAGCTACAAAATCCAATGTTTTTTGTTTGTTTGTTTATTCTTCACTATAACATAACCACTGGAGTTTTTACTTTTATCAAGAAAGGACATTTTAAGAAAGAAAATATTTTAGTTTTAATGGTGTCTTTAAAAAAACAATGAAGTTTTTATCTCCAAAATCTAATCTTTCAGTGCTAATCTATGTTCTGTCTCTGAACCTTGGTCCACTGACAGTTCTGCCTAATGTCTGCATGGCTTTAGGTTTTGAAGATGCTTATGAAAATGATCACCCGGCTAAATTTTAAATAATTGTACACCTTGCCCTGGGATGTTCATGGCATCTTCAGATAATATGATGCAGGCTAAAAAAAGTAAAACTAGCTAGTACATATATTAATTAAGAGATTCTCCTGAATGCATTGTGAGATTGAGCCACATCCTGCTGTCTGAGTGCTTGGCATACAGGGTAGAATGCAGCAGTCTTATGCCACTTCTGTTGATTTGGTTGGGATATTGACTCTGGTTCTCCTTGGAGAATTATTTTTCTCCACAACTTTAGTCAAATTGA
The DNA here is from genome assembly GCF_011800145.1 of Mirounga leonina. NCBI lineage: Eukaryota > Metazoa > Chordata > Mammalia > Carnivora > Phocidae > Mirounga > Mirounga leonina. Next base: position 66,759,279 of record NW_023270268.1, read on the forward strand.
CCCTGTAATTGATAACCTAGAGAATTTTGAGATCAAGTTTTACCTCTCCCCAAGTTTCTTGCCAGCCAACTCTTTTAGAAAATTTATGGAAGGTTCATATTTTCTCTGATTTCTTTACAGTAGCAATGTTGAACAACCTCTGATTTTAATGTCTTTCAACCTCTGATTTTAATGTCTTTCAATACAAGATATAAATGGGTTTGGAAATTGTCATGGCTGCATTTCAACTATTTCAACAAATTTCCATCATAAGAATCTCTAATTGAAGCACCAGAAATATTTATCATCATTGCTACATTTACAAGTTTTTATGGAAAAACCAAATTGTACAAAACTATACTAGCTTGAGGGTGAAAGAGCTTTCCTAATTGAAATTCAATATAGAAAAAAAATCAATTTCTTAAAATCAATTTACCAGTAATATTCTTCAGTGTATAATAAGCAAAGCTTCCCAAATTTTGTTTATTTGAATTCTACACAAAAATATTGGCTGTTCATTCACATGATTTTCTTATTTAATGACTCTGAAAATTAGAAACAATCATTAAGGCTTTTGGATATGGCTTATCTAGAATACAGATAATCCCAAGAAGAACTTTCACACATATCTGGGAGATGAGTAAATAAATTCCCTGAGTTTCAACATTTGCAACTACCCTGGATATACCATTAATTAAATTTTGATAAAATGTTGGCAGATCAAATTCACTGCTGGTTCTAAAATCAGTGTAGAAAACTAAAATAACTTCATGCAATGATTTTCTGTCCAATAACTTTTGGATGCCATGAAGTAAAGGAGTAATTCATTTATTCCGCACACAGGTAGTACTTATTATGTGTCAGACACTGTTCAAAGTGCTTTACACTTAGTAACTCATTTAAAACTCAAAGCAAGTGAATGATGTATGTGGTATTTGTATTTTCATTTTATACTTGAAGAAATCAAGCCATAAAGAGCTTAGATAAGCTTTCCAAGGTCACACAACTAGTAAATCGAATAGTCTGGATCCAGACCCAAGCAGGGTTGGCTTCAGAGTCTGCACCATTGAGCTATAGAACATCTCTGAATAAAATGACACTCAGTGAAGAAATCTTTTTACACCGATGTATAGGACTACTTGGTGAAATAGAGTTCTATACCAGCAACATTCAGTGGCAACCAAATCAGAAGAAACTCTGGAGATAGAGTTTTTTCTACCTTATTATTGACAATAGTCAGTAATGTACATTGAGCAGGCCCCATCCATGTGTTATGGAGATCTTTTTATGTTGTGTCTAATGAATTTTGTATGATTTTATGAAATAATGTGAAAAGAAAACTTTTACAGTAGTTGGATGACTTTTGATGTTGATTTTTTTTTTCCTTCAGGGAAATGAGAGGAGCTAAAACTCTAAGTTGGAAGCTATAATTAATTCCCTAAATACTTCATTTATTTCCAAATCCATATATGACTACCACTTTATTTAATATTTACAGCTACTGAATGACTGCTCCCTCATATGTATTAATAGTTCATTAATATTTACTGAGCATACACACTTTGTTTACAGGACACTTCCCATTATGATTCTGGGAAAATGTTAGATAAAGGTTTCATTGTGGCATATTTGTATACTTCATTAATTAATATGCATGTTGCAAAGGACAGTAACATGGATCTAAGCTTTGGAATCATAATTGAGTTCAGCAGCTGCCTCTGCTTTGATATACACAGATGTGTGAATCAAGACAGTGGGTGAAAAATGTTAAAGTACTCTTAATTATTAGGACGATTTTACATAATTGGTGCTCAGTTGTGCAACAGGATTATGTAAATGTCATTATATTTATTGTTAAGGTTTATATTTTGCTTTAATGGCCCTTGTTTCCTTCTATTTCCAGACCGGTATATCATAGTTGGCAGCCACCATCATACCACATATGGTCCTTACGGACAAGAATGGGCCAGCAGCACTGCCATCATCACCGCTTTTATCCGGGCCTTGATGTTAAGAGTTAAGAAAGGGTGGAGACCAGACCGCACAATTGTTTTCTGTTCATGGGGAGGAACAGCTTTTGGCAATATTGGCTCATATGAATGGGGAGAGGTAAATGTAGATTAATTACTGTGCTCTCATGCACTCTCTCTCTCTCTTTTAGACTTAAGTTGACAAAGTAAAGTTGTTGAAGCTAGGGATAAGAATGTACCTTTCAACCCAGTTGTCCTGTCTTCTAACTTGCTGAGATCACCTATAAGATTGAGAGGGAATTAGACGCCAGTGAACTGTGTATGATCTGCTACTATCTTACTCTTGTTGCTACCAGACCTGCAGACTTTGATATGCCCACAATTGTTTTTACCTGGTTATTGTGTTTCTCCTTAGACAGGTTGATAGTTACTGGACAAGAAAAGATCAGGTGATATATACAATTACTTTTTTTTTTTTTTTAACTTTCTGGCAATTATCTGGAATTAGGAAACAGTCTCTTATGTTAAATATCTACTATCTTAGCATCATACCATAGCTTAAAATAGTGGTTTCCTTCCTTCTCACTCCCTCCATTCCATCCTCCTTCTATTCCTACACTTCTATCTCTCTGTTCCTTCTTTCCTAAAAATCTATTAACCTACTTACCTACCTAAACTACCTTAGGAAGGCTTTGTCCAAATGAAATCTAGCATGCAATGGGTCATAGTTAGAATACCACTGGTATGTTTAAGTTTCAAATGCTTTTGATAGGTCTGTGTTTCACAGATGCACTGTATTTTTAATGGGATATATCAACTGATAATTGGATTGATGCCATATTAAAAACAATGAAAACATTTTAAAACTCTGAGATATTCTATTTGCTTTATGATTTTTTTTTTTTAAAAGGGTTAGTGGAAAATGTAGGAGAAAATCTATACAACTTTATCTAGGAAAATACAACTATTTGATATTCTAGTTTATTTACTATCTCAGCTTTGGAGAAAAAAAAAAAAACAACCTAAGTATCTAATGGGAAATTCTATTTCATTTTTTATTTAAGAACTCAAAAAAAAAAGATAAAATGTCTATTGACTTCAAGGGAAATATCAAAAAGATACACAAAAGAAAATAGCAAGTGTCTTTTTAATTTGAAGAAAAAGAAGTTTTAAGAATGGAAAAATTTTAGTGTAAAATTTATCAAGATATAAATGTTGCAAATTAGAATATTTTTCATACTCAAATTAGTTGTGTAACTATTTGTTCCATATTCAAAAGAACTAATTCAAATGAATAAATTCTATTGCTGGAAGAACATTTTTAAATTGACATATTTTTAGTTAGATGGAAAATGTAATAGCTAAACCAACCTTTCAGACTTTATTCCAAATTACTTACTTCATAAACAGGTTAAAAAGCAATTTGGGAAATATATTTGTAATCTGGGCTGATTTTAGTATTTCGGAATTCTTTTCATCATAAAATAGTATTTTAGTTTTCTTGCAACATTAAGGTGCATTTTAAAAAGAGTGTCTTAAAGATTTTCAAATTCCAAAAATTTATTCCTCTATATCATACAGCCTTCTCCATATCAGTCTAGTAATTTTCACATTAAATTTATATTAATCCTAAATTAACTCGTATATTTCTAAGCTATGTTCTGAAAGTCGGCTTGTCCAACATTAGTAGTCCCTAACTTATATATCCTGAGCCCCTATGCATGGGGAAGTGCATTGCAAAAAGTCTTTGAATTTATTTGACCGTCAAGCATGATAGCCTGTAAATTGAATCAATAAAGAGGCCTTGCATGTATATGGGCAATTATATTTTCAAATTGAGGAGATTTCTTTTTGATAAAATATAAATTTATTGTAAAATAAATTTATTTGTAAGTTTTACCAAATTCATTTTATCTTTCAATAATTTTATATTTTTCTCTATCAGCAGATAGAGAAATAATGTGGGCGTCCATAGGAAATAGTATTTATGTTAAAAAAGGCTCTTCCTATTCAGAAAAAGTAGGGACCTCTGTCCTAACATATTTATGTATATATGCATGTTTGGCAACTAATTATCAGTTCAGTCACTTTCTGGCTTTTTCCATGACTAGGTAGGCAAAGATACAAGAGTGAAGAAGATGGTGAATAATATAAAGATTTGATTATTGGCTCATAAAATATACTATGTAAAATTACTATATCTCAGAAGATTATTACAATACTGTTCATGAAGCCATTTTATAACTAAATAGTTGAGAAGGAATTTAGAAAACTACTGGTTTTCCTGTTCTACTTTTACCAAATCTACTCCTGAGAACGAAACATTTACTTTATGCTCTAACCTGATTTCCTAGTGAAGACGAATGAGGAAAGCACTTGTTGACATGTCCTATTGCTGTATTTAATTCTGCTTGCAGAGGAAACCCTTGAAACCCACAGCTGTAATTAAAAAGATTAGGTGATATTGGTCAATAAACTTAAAACTGAAATTTATAGTGATAGAGTTATTACAGAAGTGACTTAATACTGATCTTGATCCTTGAGGAAAATTACCACATTTTACTAAATAAGTAGTACAGTTTCTAAATAAAATAGTACCATTTACTAAATGAAAAGTACCATTTCTTCTTTTGAAGATTCTTCATTTTTCACAGGCTACTGTGGAAATGTTACAGAATTTACAGTCAGAAAGTCTGACTTCAGATTCTTTCTACCATAAAACGTTGCGGTCTTAGGCGAGATTAACTTTATCCAAGACTTGATTCCTCCACATGTATACTAATGTGAGGTTCTTATGAGTGTAAAATGGACTAACATATAGACAGTGTCTCTGTGCTAGTGTGTAAATAGAAGTTGTTTTTCCACAGCACTTGTGGGGCATTTTTTTCGAAAAAAGGGACTTTTTTTTAAAACAACATTATGTGCAAAGTGGAGTATTTAAGTTTCAGTTCATCATTCCTGTCCATTTAAAACATTTATTAATTTTAAATGGAATGTTTTCACCATTTCACAGAGGTGTAACTGAATTTTCAACTTAAAATAGGAGTCACATACTGATTTGCTAGGGAGACAGGCCCTTGCTGTCTTTCATGTCATAGTGTTGGAGGAAGAAAGGTAAGGTCCTAAGACATGAATTAGGTCAGTTTTTAGGTCATTTCTATAGAATTGTCACCATGATGATTAGTCATTAAATATTTGTGCAAAAAAGGAGGAATATAACATCAGGCCTTCTTAGCAGCACCTTATTAATAGGCTCAGTAGTCTTCAGTTTTGGGGGATAGAGCTCAGCAGAGAAGTAGAACTATTCTGCTGAAATCATTTTATGCTACTCATGTGCATAAAATGTATCAGGTTTTATTTCAGGTAATATGTGCAGGGACAAAGGTGTATTATGTCCCATTTTGTTCAGAATAAAGAGCTACTGCATGTAAAAATGAGCTCATTGTCTCAAAGGAAAGGCCTAGTTTGATTAATCACCCTAGTAGTTTACCCATGTCTGTTCTCTAACTCAGTAACTATAAAATTAAGTGCTGTGGCTAGAGTAAACTTTCCATTCTGTACTCTAAAGTTGAATCTTATACTAGGTTAACCATTTAAGAATATTTCCTTTTAAGATTTGACTTTTTTCAGGAACATGCTTAAAAATATTTTGTCATGTGTGATATGTAACTCCTTATCCCTTTTATTTAAAATCCTTTTATGACCTTTGTACACTCTAATAGCGTACATTTTTTTTTAAAACAGTAGTTGTGTAATGTAATGACTTTAAGTAGGGAGTGTTTATTATTCAACACATAACTGATAAAGTAAAATCTGTTACTTTTATTAATGGTTTTTTATTTGTTTGTTTGTTTTGGTTTCAGGATTTCAAGAAGGTTCTGCAGAGAAATGTTGTGGCTTACGTTAGTCTCCACAGTCCCATAAGGGGTAACTCAAGTCTACATTCCATGGCTTCACCATCTCTTCGGCAACTGGTAATAGAGGTAAGATGAACTACTTTTTAATAAAATGATTATACAAAACTGCCTATTTCTCTATAATTTGACATGTCTTGATGTTTTCGTTTATTTTTAATATGCACAAAACCATCTATGTTTTAAGAAACAATCTATTGCTTATTCTTTTATCAATATTCCTTTAACCAGTTTCTTATGTTCTGCAATTCTGTTCTTGCTATGGTGATAGTTGTAGATAGAATTTTACAGTTACAGAGAACATATGTAAAAATGTAAATTTATTTCTAAAAATTGAATTTAACTCTCAAGTTCCTAATTCTGTTAATCTTGACATTTTTTGGTAAATTTGTTTACTTTTAGACTTCTTCCCCCTCACTCATGTTTTGAGCAAATGTGAGATCTGCCTTATCTTTTTGACAACATTGTAAGTCCCCTAAAAGCAGGATTTGTGTCTAGTTTCTAGAATATAGTGGTAACTAATTCCAAGATATTTAGAAAATACTATTTGAAAAATACTTATGGGAAAGGGTAGCATGCATTTTCCTATAGAGTAACTTGAAAAAAAAAACATGTAGTTTGTGATAATGTCTCACTAGAGCTATTTATTTAAAAGAAAAAACATTAGTCACTCTGGGGGCTCCTGGGTGGCTGGCTCAGTCGGTTAAGCATCTGACTCTTGATTTTTGCTCAGATCATGATCTCAGGGTCCTGAGGCTAATCCTAAAGTCAGGCTCTGCCCTCAGCACAAAGTCTGCTGGAGATTCTCTCCCTCTGCCCCTCCCCCTGCTCGAGCACTTGCTCTCTCTCTCTCTCAAATAAATAAACAGACAAATAAATAAATAAAATTTTTAAAAAAGAATTTAGTCATTTCCAGGCTGTTTCAAAGAGTTTTTCAGAACATCTTCCCTGTTTATTAGTTGAGTTCATTTTTATTTTTGTATTCTTTTTATGACTTATACTACAGATAAAATGATATGTGTTATTTCTCAGAATGAAAGTAATAATGTCACCACTGGGGGGTGGTTTTCTCTCAACCTGAAGGGTTATCGGTGTATATTAAAAATGACCTTTTAGATTCCCACAGAGTTTCCAGTGAGTATCATAGAAACTGAACTAGATAATGAATGGTGCTTTACTTTAGCCATAATGCCTGATTGAAATGTAATGCAAACTAACATTTTATGATTTTCATAAAGTATTTTCTAGTTTAATAGTTTTCATTGACATTTCCATATGTAGTATAATAAAGAAGACATTATGAAAAATGAAATAGATAAATCTGTACATTTGAGATCAGCAAAACCCCATTGTGCATGCCCTAAATTATATCCAGGTCTGTAAGTGAATTCCTCATGTGCTTTGTACTGCTTTGCATTCTGACTCTCTTACCTGCCTGGAAAAAAACTCAAAAGATATCTGCAGATATCTCTCTTAGAAAGTTAAGATATTTCTGTCCAAATGAGTGATCAGGAAAAAAGTATGAGCTCAAGTATCCGGCAACTGGGGAGGGTTATTTTAAAATTTGTCTTTTCCTTCTCGCATGTTACAATATTTGTATTTTGAGAACTTTGGAAGATAAGTAATCATTGAAATTCATAAGCAAATAGAAATAACAAACTATTAAGGTCTATCAAATCCAGGGAAATACCTATCTGTAGAAGTGTCTGAGAATATACTGCTTTTTAAAATATCTTTGTACATCTTGTAATAGAGAACTGTAAAATATTAGCATTTAAACCTAATTATCTAAAAGTACAGCATGGTTTATCAATAATGAATAGTGACATGGAAGATGTACCTTCTTATCTGCTTGGGGGAGGAATCTTTTCGTTCAGTAGTTGAAAATGTTTCTATACTAATCTAAGGATTAGTATATAAGTTCTAATTTACTCAAAGAAAATTTCCTTTCACTTGAGAGAGAGCATATGTGTGCTGTATAGGACAAATTAGAAAGGTAGGATTATCACAGATTCAAACAAAAGCATATGCAATTTAAAAAAATGGGAATTACTTAACTATATTGAATTTTATTAACACAAAACAAATACATATATAGTAATTTAAGATATATTTGCATACAATTATTTAATGCCAGATATTTTTCTTTAAAATATATAAATACACTTAAAAATATAAAGGTGAAGAGAACTGAAAGAAATAAAACCTCACAGTAATTTATATAATTTAAAATAATTTAACACTAGTGGCATTTTAAAAAAGATTTAAAATGTTTCCTTGAAAAAATAAAAGGAACTGGGGTGCCTGGGTGGCTCAGTTGGTTCAGCGTTTGACTCTTGATTTTGGCCCAGTCATGATCTTAGGGTCCTAGGGTCAAGCCCCACCTCGGCCTCCATGCTCAGCCGTGTGCTTGAGATTCTCTCCCTCGTCCTCTGCCCCTCCCCCATCAAATAAATAAATGAATCTTTTTTCTTTAAAAAAGGAACTGATTATAACAGAACGTAAGTAACTTCACTTGAGAAGACATTTTATCAGTCTTCAGGACCTTTATATTTCATCAGTTTACTTAGATTCTGTTACCATATACAAATACATGTTTCATATAATCTAGTGTAAACCAAACAAAAACAAATTAAAAATGATTTTTCTACAAAGAACAATATTTTTTTTTACAAAACATGCTGACTAAATTGTGGATGACATAAGATTATATGGTATACTCTTGTATAGCAATGTACAGAATAAAATAAAAAAGATCTAGATTCATGTGGTAGAAATAAATATATCAGATGGAATCTTTAAAGATTAAGCTACAGTACCACATTGATTGATTGATTGATTGATTGATTGATTTTTGTTTAAATTCAATTAGCCAGCATATAGTACCTCATTAGTTTATGATGTAGTATTCAATGTACTGATTTTTTTAAAAACTAGACACATACGGGACATTTTAATGGATTATAAGCTTGATAAAAAACAAAACTGTGAAATGGTTGCCCTAAATCAAATACCAGTTCAAATTTCATTTTTAATGTGTTATCCCAATTAAGGAAGATGATCATTTCATCCTTGGTCCATTAGACCTTGGTATGCTATTATTTTTGTTTAAGTTAGACTTAATAGGTGATGGACATTGGGGAGGGTACGTGGAGCGCTGTGAATTGTATAAGACTGATGAGTCACGGGCCTGTACCCCTGAAACAAATAATATATTATATGTTAATAAAAAAATAGATGAACTGAAATAATGGTTTACATACAGTAAAATTCTCCCTTCTTTTTTTTTTAAAGATTTATTTATCTATTTGAGAAAGAGAAAGTACATGCAAGCAAGGGGAGGAGCAGAGGGAGAAGGGGAGAGAAAATCCCAGGCAGGCTCCCTCCTGAGCACAGAGCCCCACGTGGAGCTCGATCCTACAACCCTGAGACATGACCTGAGCTGAAACCAAGAGTCGGATGCTTAATGAACTGAGCCATTCAGACACCCCTAAAATTCTCCCTTCTTAAGTATACAGGTCGATGAATTTTGACAAATGTGTACAAGCATATAAACACCATTATAATCAAAATATACAGTATTTCTATTCCAAAAATGTCCCATCATAGCCCTTTGCATTCAGCGTCCTCTCTTTATTCCTAGTTCCTGGCAAAGATTCATCCGATTTTTGCCGAAATGGTTTTGTCTTTCAGAATAGCATAAACAATGGAAACCTTCAGTATATAATCCTTTCTGTGTGGCTTCTTTTCCTTAGCATAATGATTTTTAAAATATGTCCATGTTGAAAGGGGAACCCTCTTACACTGTAGTTGGGAATGTAAACTGGTGCAGCCACTCTGGAAAACAGTGTGGAGGTTCCTCAAAAAGTTAAAAATAGAGCTACCCTATGACCCAGCACTTGCACTGCCAGGTATTTAACCAAAGGCTACAAAAATAGTGATTTGGAGGGGCACATGCACCCCAGTGTTTATAGCAGCAATGTCCACAATAGCTAAAAGATGGAAAGAGCCCAGATTTCCATCTACAGCTGAATAAATGTATATATATATTTATTTATTTATTTTATTTATAAATATTTATTTTTTAATGGAATATTATTCAGCCATCAAAAAGAATGGAATCTTGCCATTTGCAATGATGTGGATAGAACAAGAGGGTATTTTTTAAAAAGATTTTATTTATTTATTTGTCAGAGAGAGAGAGAGCACAAGCAGGGGGAGCGGCAGGCAGAGGGAGAAGCAGGCTCCCCGCTGAGCAAGGAGCCTGATGCAAGACTTGATCCCAGGATCCTGGGGTCATGACCTGAGCCGAAAGCAGATGCTTAACCAACTGAGCCACCCAGGTGTCCCTGGAGGATATTATGTTAAGCAAAATAAGTCAGTCAGAGAAAGAAATACCATATGATTTCACTCATATGTGGAATTTAAGAAACATAACAGATGAACATAGGGGAGTGGAAGGAAAAATAAAATAAGATAAAAACAGAGAGGGAGACAAACCATAAGAGACTCTTAACTCTAGGAAACAAACAGGGTTGCTGGAGGGGAGGTGGGTGGAGGGATGGGCATTAAGGAGGGCACTTGATGAAATGAGCACTGGGTGTTATATGCAACTGATGAATCACTAAATTCTACCCCTGAAGCTAATAATACAATATATGTTAACTAAATTGAATTTAAATTAAAAAAAATTAAAAAAAATATATGTCCCTGTCATTACATGTGTCAGTAGTTTTACAACATGTAAATGACATGGATATGACATGGGATGACAAGGATAACAAGTCAGTCATGTCTGGGATGAATGCATTACCTCTGGAGCTCTTCCTTCAGCTTGGTACTCTAACTTTGATTTTGAAATGAAGAGGAATTAAACCATTGAATTAGGAGAAGAAGCCATTTCTCTGAAGTTAATCTACTAAATTTGAATTAAATCATCCTGAGTGGAGGGGTGCATTTGCTTTGTGCAGAAATGCTTAGTGACTATAGGTTTTTCTTAAAATTCATGAAAGATTGACTTTAAAAAAGATTACCTAAAGAATAATGAAAAACTGATGGTTACCAAAGCTAGGTAATAGGAACATGAAAGTTAATTCTACTGCTCTCTCTTCTTTGGTATTTATTTGGAAACTTTCAGTATAACTTGAAGAAAAAACTCAAAAAAATGCTTAATTTTTCTAAATTATAACACTGATAACTAATAAATTCATTTGTCTTCTGAAAGGAAGTGAGGTACCCCTTGAATGGTAAATAAAAGTCAAAAACTGAGGTTTTATGTGGTTGATTTTTTTCTGTTAGTTTTGTTAATATTTTGAATCTACATTTCTGCTTCCTTTGTGCTACCAATATTTTTACCTCCCCCAAAATTAGTTCACTTAAATTAGCTTGTAAATTTTAGAATTAAAAATCTCAATTCAAAAAACTAAAAATTAAATATTAGTATTTCTCTTAAAATCCCTGTTTCAGAAATGAATATATTTTCAAACTATCAATTACCTAATTACCTATTTACTTTGCAAAAATGTTAACTTCATATTAATATTTACTTCTTGTTTACATTTTACTAGGCAAAAATACAGTGAAATAACTTTTTTAACTTACAATGGTAATGTTAATATGTGCATTATAGACATCAAAAAGTATGTCAGTTATATAAAACTAAGAATTTTTTATAAGAGCCAGTAAACTATTATAAATGGACTTTTTAGTTAAATTTTAAAATCTCATCTACATAGTACTATAAAAGATTCTGGTGTGAATTTCCTAATTTTTACTCTATGGTTTGTGGTCATTTGGATTTGTATGATTATTTCTAGTTTTTAGCTATAATGAATATAGTTCCTATGATTATTCTTATGTGTTGGTAGAATGGGTGCACTCATTTTCCTTGGGTATTTATCTAGAAATGAAATCAGTAGGTCACTGAGTAGGCACATGATTAACTTTAGTAGATTGCCAAAGAATTGATCAAAGTATTAATTACACTACCACCAGCAATGTATGAATGTCCTAGTTGCCCTATATCAACACATCAGTATATGTAAGTGTATCTTTTTGGGTTTTAATTTGAATTTCCCTGATGATTAATAATGATTAATAATGTGGATATCTTTCTCTGTAAAGGATCATTTGAGCCTTTTACCTATTAAAAAAAAAAGAATTGTTCATCTTTGTCTTATCAATATGTAAGAGTTCTTTATATATCCTCAATTTAAGTTTTTTGTTGGTTATATATTTTGAAATCTTCTTCTAGTCCATGGCTTGACATTTCCCTCTCTTCCTGGTAGCAAAACACCTTAATTATTAATCTTATGGAAATCTTCTAAACAGTATTTATTGTTCCATATCTTATACAAAACACGGTGAACTTAATTTAGTAGCTATCTTTAAGGACATTATAAACCTTTATTATCCTCTCATTCACAAACATTTTGAGTCCTTATTCTCCCTGTCTCTCTCAATCTGTGTGTATATATATATACACACACACACACACACATATATATATAGGTACTCATTTAGGCCTCCTGAATGAGTAAGGAATAAAAGATCTTTGTAAGATCCACTTTTTTAGAAGAAAACTCTTTCTTGAAAACCATTTCCATTGATCCTTAAGTGTACAATAAAGGATATACAGATCAATGTCCTTTTAGTTAATGAAACACAAATGTCTTCATGCAAAGTCAGTTATGGAATTCAAGATAAAATAAGATTTCTCCCCAAATAATAATTTTAAATATTAGGATGCAATACAAACCCACACATCCCTCTCTATATACTGCTGTTTCACATTTATTTTTTGAAATCATCTTTCATAGTCACAGAAGGTATTGATTTTGCCTTTAGAAAAACAGAATTTGATCATCCATATATTAGCCAGTGCTCTGTAAGTCTCAAGTAAATAGTGATGAAATTTCTAAGAGGTTATTTTGGTCAAGCCTAAAGCATTTGTACATATGAAAGTAGTCAATCTAGCTATATTCTTCTTAAATGTCACTTTTGAAGCACCTGCCACACTAGCAAACCTGATCAAAACCAAGCGATTGCATCAATATTATAAAACAGTCCACAGGATAGACAGTGTTGTTATTTTTTTAAAGATTTTATTTATTTATTTGAGACAGAAAGAATGAGATAGAGAGAAAGCATGAGAGGGGGGAGGGTCAGAGGGAGAAGCAGACCCCCCTGGTGAGCAGGGAGCCCGATGCAGGACTCGATCCTGGGACTCCAGGATCATGACCCGAGCCGAAGGCAGTTGCTTAACCAACTGAGCCACCCAGGCACCCGACAGTGTTGTTATTTTTTTAAGTCCCTGCAAAAAAGTAGCAAAGATTTCCTTAGTTTTATAGTGTTTTTTAAATTTTTTTTTCATGTTTTATTTTTTAATACCAAGAACTACCCACCAGGAAATATAGTACATATATCTTAATTCAGCTGCATTCATTAGAGCCTTGAGCCCAGAACCAGACTACGGTATTACATCATTATGAATACCCCCAGTCTGTTGCAGGGCTCTATAATAAGGTAAATATTTATAAAGAACCCAACTGTGTATGACATTCCTGTAGGTGTTGTAGGGAACACAATTAGTAGATGAAATGCCCCTGTTGCCCGGGAGCTTATGACTTTACCATGAACCTCAGACATGCATAAATTGCTAAAACATAGGGGTAAGTGTGATGTGTGCTATGCTGGAGTTGACAGGAAAGAGGCAATGAAATCGGTTTAATTCAGATTAATGCGTTATATAACAGTGGCAAAAACGTTCAATATACTCAGAATCTTGAAGACATTTAACCATCTGTCTTATCAAAGCTCAATACTTCGATCATGTAAACCCACTGCTCTTTTCCAGATCTACTAATGCTTCTTTTCAAACCACACAACTGATGTCCATTTCCCTTTCCTTGCTCAAGTCAAGTGCAACTCCATTATGCTCCTGATCTTCTTTTCTTGTGTTGAGGGGTACTGAACTGCCACGGCCATGTCTGCCGTGGTTCTTGTACAGTTGCTACCTAATGCCACAGTGCTGGTTCCCACTCTGCTTGACCATGCCGCTATTCCCTGTGGGGTAGAAACAACACAGAGGAGACATGTTAGTCCCAGAAGGTAATTGGTTCAAATGGGTGAGTTTCTAGAAGCCTGACTTTCAAATAACAGTGTTGTTAAATTTTTTTTCTCTTGATTTTATTTTTTTACACCGTGGAATTAAAATGACTAGCCCTAGTCTGCTAGCGCTGCCATAACAGAATACCACAGACTGGGGGGTTTAAAGAACAGAAATTTATTTTCTTACAGTTCTGGAAGCTAGAGGTCCAAGATAAGATTCAGGTAGGAGAAATTGTTCCTAAGGCCTCTCTTCTTGGCTTGCAGAGAGCCACCTTCTCACTGTGTCTTCACATGGTCTTTTCCCTGTGCATGCTCATTTCTCGAGTCTCCTCTACTTCTTAAAAGGACACCAATGCTATGGGATTAGGGCTCCATCCTTATGTTCTCATTTAACCTTAATGACCTTGTTGAAGGTCTTACCTCCATAAATATGGTCATTTTGGTGGTTAGGTTTCAACCTATAAATTTTGGGAAGACACAATTTAGTCCATAATATTGACCAAAATGCAGAGTGGTAGAGTACAAAAGGTATAATGGTAGAATTTAAAAAGCTGTCTTTTCTTTTTTTCTCTCTTTTGTTGATAATTTTAATAGAGAGTACTGAAACAAAGCTTAATTTCTCTTCTACTTGCTATAAAATATAAAAGTATAATTGGCTTTGAAACATTCTCTACTGACTTGTCTTTCATGATACATGACATAGTTTTTGTTTGTGTATTTGGTTTTATCCTTGTTAGTTTTTATCTTTTGTTTATTTTTTTAAGGAGAGAAATTCTCTGTGCTTTCTGGCTCGCTGTGCATTACAACTCTTTTCAGTGGATTCTGCTTAATTCTACTTAATTTATCTTCCTTTCTGCTGCTTCTACTACCAGTAGCCAACTGAAGTGACCATAAATAGTAATAAACTGTTTTAAAATCCTATCCTACACTAATTTACAGCTTAGTAAAGTGTCACATTTAAAATTGTGATTCTATTGGCAGGTGAATCTGTCTCCTAGGTTTACAATACTTTTCTTTGTGTTAAAACCAAGCAATCCCTCCAGTTTATTACCGTTTTACAAGGTTTTCTGTTCATATATGCTGACAATTTGTAAATCCCTTTTTATTTAAGTCTAGATATCAAGGGAAGTCTTCGTCAGATTCTGGCTAAAACCCTGTATTTCAGAAGGCAGCCGATCTAAATATTTGGATGACATAGCCAAAGAATAGTGCAAACAATTAGAGATATTAAAAAATTAACAAATTTACTGTGAATGCATTCATGCAATCAAAATGAATATCATGTTCCTAAATGGCTTTAGCTGAGTTAGTTTTAGTCTATGACTTTTTGATTGGTATATTAAACACTAGACCCCTACAGGACTCAATAGAATGGCCATTTACTCAAAGGAACTATTAGTGAATCACCATTGTTGGCAGGTTAGATAAAACTGTTTCACCTATACAATGCACTTTACTATGTAAAAAAATGAAACTTATTCTGATGAATTAATTGTCCTTTTCCCCCACTTGATCTTTAATATATTTTAGTTAAAAAACCTACCACTGATGTCATCAGTGAATTATCTATATAGCAATTACAATAGTAATGCTTTGTCTTTATGATGTATGACATTTTTTTTAAAGATTTTATTTATTTATTTGAGAGAGAGAGAATGAGAGAGAGCACATGAGAGGGGGGAGGGTCAGAGGGAGAAGCAGACTCCCTGCCGAGCAGGGAGCCCGATGCGGGACTCGATCCAGGGACTCCAGGATCATGACCTGAGCCAAAGGCAGTCGCTTAACCAACTGAGCCACCCAGGCGCCCAGATGTATGACATTTTATCTAAAATTTCTATGAGTAATGAAATTAATTTCAACAGATATGGCTTCATGGTTTAAACAAACCATCGTTTCAGGGATGCCTGGGTGGTTCAGTCAGTTAAGCGTCTGACTCATAATCTCGGCTCAGGTCTTCATTTCAGTGTGATGAACTTGGACCCTGCATTGGGCTCCATGCTGGGCATGGAGCTTACTTAAAAGCAAACAAACAAACAAACAAATAAAAACACCTTTTCAAATATAACTATAGGAATAATTTTAGTTTCTATTGGCATGTGCTTACCCCAAATAAGTTGTATAAATTATGACTTCTTGCTTTTGTTTGTTTGTTTTTTAGTTATATTTTTAAGTAGCATTTAACCAAACAATTTTGTATTTGTGTTGATATTTTGTATTTGAATGGCTTCCTTTGTTCTTTAACAAAATAATTTGTTTCTATATACTAACAATGAATTATCTGAAAGAGAAATTTAAAAGCAATGCCACTGGGGCACTGGGCGGCTCAGTGGGTTAAGCATCTGCTTTTGGCTCAGATCATGATCCTGGAGTCCTGGATCAAGCCCAGCTCCTTGCGGCAGGCTCCCTGCTAAGCAGGGAGTCTGCTTCTCCTTCTGCCCCTCCTCCTGCTCATGCTCACACGCAGGCTCTCTACCACTCTCTCTCTTATTTTCTCTCTCTCTCAAATAAATAAATAAAATCTTTAAAAAAATAAATAAAAACAATTCCATTTACAATAGCACTGAAAACAATCAAATACTTAAGAATGAATTTAATCAAAGAGGTGAAAGACTGTACACCGAACATTATAAGACCTTAATGAAAATGATGGAAGATGACACAAATAAATGGAAAGATAATTCATGTTCTTAGATGTGAAGAATTACTATATAAAAAATGTCCAGGCGCCTGGGTGGCTCAGTTGGTTAAGCGACTGCCTTCGGCTCGGGTCATGATCCTGGAGTCCTGGGATCGAGTCCCATATCGGGCTCCTTGCTCAGCAGGGGGTCTGCTTCTCCCTCTGACCCTCCCCCCTCTCATGTGCTCTCTCTCTCTCATTCTCTCTCTCAAATAAATAAAATCTTTAAAAAAAAAAAAAAGTCCATGCTTTGCAAAGTGGTCTACAGATTCAATGCGATCTCTGTCAAAATTCCAATAGCATTTTTTACAGTAATAGAAAAAAACTATTCTAAAATTTATATGGAGCCACAACAGACCTCAAATAGCCAAAGTGATCCCAACAAAGAAGAACAAGTCTGGGAGTATCACAGTCCCTGATTTCAAGCTAAATTACAAAGCTATATTAATCAAAACAGTTGGGGCTCCCGGGTGGCTCAGTCAGTTAAGCGTTGCCTTTGGCTCAGGTCATGATCTTGGGGTCCTGGAATCAAGCCCTGCATCGGGCTCCCTGCTCAGCGGGAAGCCTGCTTCTCCTTCTCCCTCTGCTGCTCCCCCTGCTTGTGCTCTCTCACTCTCTCTCTGTTAAATAAATACATAAAATCTTTAAAAAAATAAAAGAGCATGGTACTGGCATAAAAACAGGCACAGAGGCCAGTGGAACAGAACAGAAAGTACAGACATAAACCATGCATATATGGCCAACTAATTATTGACAGGATATCAGGAACATACTCTTAAATAAATGGTGCTGGGAAAATTGGATATCCAAATGCAAAAGAATGACACTGGATGAATGTACAGCATGGTGATTAGAGCTGATAATACAGTACTGTATACTTCAAAGTTTTTTAGAGTAGATCTGAAGCATTACACACACACACATACATACAGTTACCTATGTTCACTATGTGAGCTGATGGATATGTTAATTATCTTGATCTGGATAATCATTTTACAACATATATGCATATGAAATCATCATTTTGTACATTTTAAATATATATAATTTAAATGATTAAAAAAACAATCTAAAATGAAAAATCTAAATAGGCTCTTGGTCAAAATAAATGAAATAAATGCTTTGCTAAAAAAAGGGAACTCTGAAGCAAATGGAAACTGATGAAATAATATTAAATGAATGGTTGAACAAATAAACATGATAATGAATCTTGCTTTAAACTCATATTTCCCAGTTTGTGTTGTGAAAAATATACTAAATAGAACCTTCAGTGTGTGTCTGATGCATAGCAAAGATCCAGAGGTAAATAAAACATGCAGTGTTTCCCAAGCTTCTTTTGTTCTAGAACCATTCTCCTACAGGCAATTTGTGAAAATGGTCGGGGAGATGCTGCTTTAAACACACCCTATATGCACCTAAAAGTTGGTATTTTTACAGAAGCTTAAATAAATATTCAATCCCTTCACTTTGAAAATGGATTTCTTCAAAGGGTAAGATCTACAATTCACATACACTTTTTCAGAAACACACCTCAATATACAGTGCTGATAAGATTTGAAGGCAGGATTATTCCTTCCCTTTGATCTGGAATTTCACCTGCAAATTTATAGCTGTAAGCTTCCTATAATTTAACACTAATCTCTCCACAGTAACTGCTGTTAACTATATTTTTAGTAGGAAAATTATAATTTTAAGACCAGAGTGATAAAGTAAATTGAACAGTAGAAGAAATTAAGCTATTTTAGCCCTGAAACAACAATAATTCTGAGGGCCATGATAACAATTTTCTGTATGTCTCCAAGGAGTAGAGAAATCATTTCAATTCAGCCTATGGAAGAATTCTCAAATAGGATGAATTATCTTAAGGTGCTCAAACATTGTGTAGGTTTTGTGAAGAGGGATTGAAAATTTTTATGGGTGGTTACTTCAGTCAGTCTTTATTTATAGAGTAATTCACTTGTGAATTCATCCTCTGTTTGTGTTTGTTTGTTTAGTTGCATAACGTACATGAGAGCCTGCAATTAGTTTCTGGGTTGTTAACTTTCATGTCGATCATTTATTTATTTTTTAATTTTTTTTTATTATGTTATGTTAATCACCATAGTGATCATTTATTTATCTATATTGAACCTTTACAAATTCTGGCTCTAAGTGTATAAGCTATATTTAATTTGTTATATATTAACATATATTTAATATGTTATATATTAACATCTCACCCTGAAGTACTTCCAACTCATTTATCCGGGAGAGTCAATGGTAACCACAGAAAGAGTTAAAGAAGGCAGTAGCCCAGATGTAAAAACTGAAATAGACATGAATCTAGAGAGGATTATAAAGAAAAGATAGTTTAGAATCACAGCATCAGAACTGCTACCCTTTTCCTCAGCATACTTTTTTGAAAGTAAAGTAATCCAGAATTATTTAGTTTGAAAATTTCAGAAATTGAATGAAGGATCTTAATTTATAGATTATGTTTTACATGAAACTCAGTCATCTTTGAAATAAAATGACATATCTTCTAGTTGTAAATGGCATATTATCCAAAATGTTAAGCAAGTTTCAATAATATTCATAGGTTAAGATAATAATAGGTTAAGAAAATAATAAGATATTGCATGATCCCAAAATGAGGTGACAGGCTCTAGCTTGGTGAAAATCCACAAAGGTGATTGGCATTTTTACTTTATCCCAGAAACAGGAATTTGATAAAGAACTATATACATTACAAAGAATCCCCTGACACTTAATCTAGCTCCTTTCATTAATTTATTTTGCTCTTCATAGAAAAATTATAAACATTACATGGGCAAAAGTAAAATCAATCATCTATAATTTTGCTCAGAGGAAACTACTGAGAATATTTTCCTTTGTGTAATGTGTGTAGATATATTGTTACCAAAAGGAAACTGTATCTGCAGTTTTTTTCCTCTCAAAACATTATAGTTTACATTTAAAAATATATATATATATATATTATAATATCTTTGGTACATGAGTGAATCAAATGAAAGTAAGTATAGGAGAATTTATTGTAATATACTTATAACTTTTTGGGGCGCCTGGTTGGCTTAGTCATTAAGCGTCTGCCTTCGGCTCAGGTCATGATCCCAGGGTCCTGGCATCGAGCCCCGCATCAGGCTCCCTGCTCTGTGGGAAGCCTGCTTCTCCCTCTCCCACTCCCCCTGCTTGTGTTCCCTCTCCTGCTATGTCTCTCTCTGTCAGATAAATAAATAAAATCTTAAAAAAAAAAAAAATATATATATATATATATATACTTATAACTTTTCTGTAGGGTTGGAGTTTTTTTCAAAATAATAAATTCAGTTAATTAATGTGTGTTATTTTATTTCATAGCTATATAAACATTTGTTAACCAGTTCCTTTTTTTTTTTTTAAATAATTTTTTTAAGGATTTTTATTTATTTGTTGAGAGAGAGAGAGAATGAGAGAGAGCATGAGAGGGAGGAGGGTCAGAGGGAGAAGCAGACCCCCTGCCGAGCAGGGAGCCCGACGTGGGACTCGATCCCGGGACTCCAGGATCATGACCTGAGCCGAAGGCAGTCGCTCAACCAACTGAGCCACCCAGGCACCCCAACCAGTTCCTTTTTTAAGAACATTTATATACTGTGCAGAGGTGTTTTTAAAATTAACATTGCTACTATATATTAGGTTATACATACTTCTTGCCTCTTTCCAATTAGTTCCTTTATCAGTCACTAGACAGTTGCATGTAACAAAAGTCATTTTTTAAAGCAGAAATAGGTTTTTAATGTGGAATTAGTTGTTACAAAGTTTTCAGAAGGGCCGCAGGAGCCCCCTCTAGGTCTTCCAGGCATGACTTATAGAACAGGATTATAACAGAGACCTTCCAAGGGCATTTCTATCTGCATGATAAGAAAGCATAGGGTTCAAGAAGCTACTGCCCAAATTACTCAATCTAGAGCCCAGTGCTTCTACTAAGGTCCAGTGAGCTCACAGTTATTGGTTTTAGGACCACATTGCCGCAGCCATAATGCAGAGAGAAATGTTGTGCCCCAGAACCTGCACCTTGAAGACCGCAAGGCCAGAATCCCATCTCTTTACCGTGCGTGCAGGGCCAGCAAACATCTCTGCCGCATTATGTTCATCTTATTAACCTCATACAGGTGTGTGTACTTGGTGGCGCTCTCAGCAAGTTGTAAAGTGATCACTAGCTTTCCAGGCTTCAGTCACGGAGTAGCCAATCTGCAGTGTTTTACACTTTCTTAGAATAAATTCCAGAATATCAAATTTCTGGATCCAAAATATTAGTTTATAAATATCACAGCAATATATTGGAGTGCCCCTTCTTATATGCACTCTTTCACAGAACTGTGTTTTAACATTCTTTCTCTTATTATTTGTAAATATCCAAGCATGGTAGTATCTATATTGCTATTTAATTTATATCTCTATATGCTTGATTGCCTGGGAGATGGTTGTGTTGTTGGAAGTTCAGAGGAACAACAGAGCACATCCTAGAGCAGTTCCTAGGATGTTGGCAGATAGTGCTTTCCAACGTCCAGTTTTCTGATTGAAAGGGGTCAGAGGTTTGACACATTATCCTTTCTTTAGATCTTTACTCAAAATCACCTGAGTGAGAAATTCCTGACTCCAACATTTGAAATATGAAACACCATCATGACATTTTATATCTCCTTTAGAGCTTTATTTTTTTTTCTCTTTAGCACTTACCATTAACACTTTATATATCTTAATTTTTGTATATTATCTCTTTTCCCAGTAGACTGTAAACTCCCTGAGAGGAGAGAATTTGGATGATTTTATTCATTGCTGTATTTCCAATACCTGGTACATAGAGACCACTCAATAATAGTTCATGGAATGAATAAATAAATGAATATTTGTTTTCTTACACCTTCATTTTTATTAAATAAAGCTTACATATGGGACTTCTGTTTCCACCTGGGATGTAAAAAGCTGCAGGGGACCCTGCTCCCACCCTAACAATGAGAACAAGTGAGATAGGTTACAAAATCACATTTTTAAGAAATCTTAGATAAAAATCTTTTAGAGATCTGAGGCTGCAAATAAGCCTAAGTAAACTGAAATCCAGGAACTGGTAAACCCTTTCTAGGGGAAAAGAGCTTCAATCATGGCAGAATGACAAGATGAGGAGGGATCTAGGAAAGACATGAGTGAGGAAAAAATCAGCAGAATCAATAAACTTTTAACAGACCCCTTGGGATGGCATGATGATTTAGAATTCCAATAGCCTCGACCGTTCCCCATAGATCTTCCCTGAGCACACAAGTTGGGACACCAAAAGCTGGAGGCAGGGCAGATCAGCTGTGAGAAATACCTTCAAAACATACCAGATATTCACCATGTGCAAGACCAGCTGATGAAACCTGAGTTAGGTTTGCTGAGAGAAATCCCTGTGAGGTGCTCCAGATCCTCACTGAGCACAAAAAGGGAGCTGCCAGTGGCTGGAGGCAAGGAAGGATATGAGAAAAAGTCCTCTGAGGCACTCAGAACTTTCCTGAGTATAAAACAGTGATTGCTGGAGGTGAAGAGGCAGGGTAGGTAAACTGAGAGAAATCCACCAGCGTGGTAGCTGTTGAAGTTTAGAGCAGGGCAGCCAGGCAGAAAGAAATCTCCTGAAGCTCAGAAAACCAGGCATAAGACTGCAAGTGAAGATTATTCCAAGCTGCCAAAACAAAACAAAACAACAGAAAACTGGCATTTAGGCTATAAAACAGTGAGGCATCACTCATGGTTTGGACCACTGGCATCTGGACATAAAGATATCACTGAAGTCACATCAAGAATCAGACCTCAGCATGGAGTTCACAATAAATCACACTGTTAGCATAAACTACTGGATAGTTTATGACCTAGGACCTCAGGCATAGAAAAGACTAAGGCAGAATATTCCAAGGGCTCAGAGCTCCTCTCTCAGGAGTGTAATGTGCTAGGTTTGAGCAATCCAGGCCTGCTGAGTTAACCCTTAACTCCTCCCCACATAGAAATGTTAAAACGAGTTTCCATGCTAAAAGGAAAGAATCTGCAGGGAGAAATAGAGAGCACCCAAAAGGTGAATATAATGGACCCCAAAGATAAATATAATCAGTATTTCATGGGCAAATGTGATAGATAATATATTTTTAAAATCTAAAATGCTAGAATGGCTACAATTAAAAAGACTCTCAACACCATATAGTGACAAGTTTTTTGAGTAACTGGAATTCTCATACTTCACTAGTGTTAGTGTAAAATGGTACACCACTTGAAAAAGTGATTTGGCAATTTCTTATAAAGATAAACATGTATCAACCATATTACCAATAATCTCAAGACTAGGTATTTATCCAAGAGAAATAAAAATACGTCTATACAAAGATATGCACAAGCATGTTTATGAGAGCTTTATTCATAATAGCTCAAACTGGAAACAATCTAAATATCTGTCAGTGAAGAACAGGTAAGTAAATTGTAGTTTACTCATATGATGGAATGCTACCTAGAAAAAAAAAGAACATGCAACATCAAACGTTATGATTTGCAAAAGAAGCCAGACACAAGAGTACATATTGTATGATTCCATTCATACAAAGTCCTAGAACCAATCTATGGTGAAAGAAATCAGAATAGTATTTACCTTGAATATTAGAGTGTTATTGTACATAAACTTTAATACATATGTATTCAGTATAAATCCTAAAAAAAAAAATCCACAAAATGTTCCATCTCATGCTTAGAGATGCAAAATTTCTAATATAATATTGCTGAGGCTAAGAATAAAATACTGTTGGAAAAGAAAAAGTTACTCACTTTTCAGTAAGAAAGAATTAGGGAAACTAAAATATACTTATGTAAGGGACATGTATCAGCCAGCATTAGCCAACATCTAAAAAATCTCAGCGTGAATGTTAAAGTAATCATTAAATTCTAAGTCTGTTAAAATTACAGTAATTTTTTATTCAATGAATTCTTCAGTTCATACAGGAGGCTCCTTAAATCTGAAGTTTTCAAGAGGTTGCTGTTCAGTATTAAATTTCTAATCATCAAATGTATCTCAGAAGATAAAATCATGAAAATTGTCAGCTTCAAATATATATCCATAGACTGAAGACATATAGTCTAGTTAAGCAAAAGCTTTTTAAGTAACTCGGAAAATCTGTGCAGTTGGCAAAGAAGGCCATGGCCTATGGAATGGTCTTTTAATCTGTCAGTATCTCAAGGCGCATCAAGTATAGTAATACAGCTCTCAGCTCCCTTTGAGATAATCTTTCAAAGTGCTGTATCAACTATCATGTGACATGTTCAGAAATTTCTCCAAAAGATCTTTTCATCATGTTGAAAAAGATAGTTGTTCTTACAGATGCATTGCTTCATTAAAAGTAATTTGTGTCTACATGTCCACCAACCTATTCATTTTATTTGAAATTACTGATTTCTTTTAACCTAAAAAAATAAACCGTAAATTTAGGTCAGACTCATAATTTATCTGAGTGAGATGCTGATGTTGGCCTTAGGGAGTTTTATGAAGAAAACAGGTAGAGATTTGACATAACCTTTTGACATGGCCACTTAATACTTTGTTATCTTCTGTAGCCATTCTAATTTCCTTAAGCATTTTACTAGATTAAGGGAATTGAATTATAGTTGTTAACTTCTTCTCTGCTCATTCCAATAACATCTTTTGAACATGGACACACATGTTCCTTAAAATGAACATGCCTGAACAAGAAATAAGAATTTTAGAGATACACAAAATAAGTACCTGGGAAATGAGCCTTCCTAAGAAATAGTACTAGTTGAGCAAAAGATTTGTAGATCAAGTTGCTGCACTATGTACAATATGTATTCTCAACCAAAGTATCCTAATAATCGCATCTTATCCTATTGAATGTAGGTACAGACAATATTTTGAGAAATGCTAAAAAAAGACAGTCATTCTTCAGACAGCATTCACATAGTAATCCATGTGCCAGGCATAGAATAAATTTTATTGGAGTTGATTTGGTTCTTTTTCTTTGGTTCTTTTTCTTTCACTTTCCTCTTATTTTCCTCTAGTCCCTGTGAACCTCCTCTTTCCAGGCTTCTTTATTAATCCTTTTTCTAGTCTTTCTAACTCTTTTTCTTCCTTTCAAGGAGTTTAACCATCAATTGCCTATGTGTCTCCTAATCTATCATTTGAACTTTTCCTCACTATTATTATTTATTTTATAACTCTGGTTGACCTCAACTCAGCCATCCTCAGGGCTAGTACCGTTTACTTTTTTAAAGTCATCTCAAAGGAATGCATTTGGTCTTCCTAGACAAGGTTGATGATGATCGTCACTTCAAATACGGTGTCCTATACTAAGATCAACGGGCTACTCTCGGGAGTGTGCATTTGGGTGATTGGAAGACTCAGCATTAAGAACTGAAAGCAGGGCAGAAAGGAAAATTAATATTTATTGAGCATGCATGTGCCAGGTCCTGTACTGAGTCCATGCTTCTATATTATTAATTATCTTATTGTGTCCTTGAAACAACTCTACAAGCTTGAAATTTCAGATAGAGGTACAATTTATTTAGTTTTGCAGCAGAGAGTTGCTGGTAATGAGATTAGACTGGCAGACATGTATATTGCAGCCAGGCTTCTTTCACACTTTAGAGCAGCTAGTCCTGGAAGCAGAGCAAAACTATGGCCAACTGGGTCTTTTAGTCAAACGGATGTATTGAGGAGCAAGATAGTTCAGCAGAAGGACTGTTTCCCAGCCAAAAGCTTTATTTGGCAAGAGTGAAATTAAAAGGAAAATACAATACAGATAAATGTCCTTTAACTGTGAATAGTGTACATGAGTGCACAAGGAGTAAAATGTTTCCTATTATGTTAAAAGTTCATCTGTCAGGAAAACCTCGTCAGAAAAAAATTAATCATGGCATTCATAAAATATACATATTTATGAAAACATTCACGGTTTATTTGAACAGTGTTATAATAGTCAATACTTTCAAATCATAAAATGTCTCTTAAAAGCCATAATTATTTGGAAATACCATGCAAGTAACATAAATCATGCTTACAAGGTATATTTTAATCATATTATAGAATTGCTGTCATCACAGTAAGATGCCACTGGACTGCTACTGTATACTCCAAATTAAGGATCCTATGTACTCAATTACTGTTGCTATTTATTCTAAGAAAAGCAAGCAATAAGTCAATTTACTTCCTTTAGTAAAGTAAATTATGTTTTGATAATGTCAAAATCATTCTTAAGATATTATAATACTGTTATATGTTATAACATATCCCAAAAAACACAAATGTGTAGTGATGTAGATGATTTTCACAGGGTGTGTGTGTGTGTATTTGGTGGTGATTAGAAACAAAGTTAATGAGGCCAAGGACTGATAAGAACTACAGTTAACAACTGAATTATGAAAAGCAAATTACACTGTTTAAATTGCTAGCCTTAACCAGCAGCATAAATAATTTTTTTCGTTGCTTTCTGTCATGTTGAGAGAGGTGGTAGAAAGCTTGATTATGTGGCTCTCCATTTAGGTAACAGAACTCCTAACTGCTATTCTTATCAGTGGTACTCTTTGCCTGTTTAGACTAGTTCTAAGTTGAAATACAACTACCAATTGCCTTAATGATTCCTGGCTTTCTAACTGTTTTAGCTAAGAATAGAGAGCCAGAAGCAATGTAGAAATCACAATATTGATGTCTAAATGTATGTCTAGAAAGAATTATTCCAGCTTGACTATTTATTGGTGATAGTTGGTCAATTGCTTAATCTCTTCCAGCCTCAGTATGGTTTGTTTTGTGAAACAGGAATAATAATAATAATAATAATAATAATAATAATAATAATAATAATATTGTCTAAGCTACTTCAAAAAGGTTATTGTGGGAATAAAAAGATTGTATTTGTTAAAAGATAAACTGAGGCATATTAAAAAGTTTAAGAGTTTGAGCAAAAATTGATTTGAATTGGGCAGTGCCAAATCTGAAGTGGTTAAAAATGCTCCACCAAGGGGAGCTAGGGGCAAGACTTTTATAGAAAGAGGTGGAAGCAAAGCGAGGACATTATTTGATTGGCTATAGCTTAAGTGGTTGCATTCTTTGAGAAAGCTAGTTGGCTGTTCGTGATTGGTTGTCTTTACATTTTGATTTCTTGACCTTCAGGCATTACAGGCTTAGGTTTTGGGTTGCTTCTGCAGGACGAAGGCATTAAAGCCATCTCTGTCTAATGGTCTTGTTTAAAGAATTTAACACATCAAATGCACCTTTAAGAATTGCAAAACACAAGACCACATCAGATCAGATTGTAATCAAGGTGTCTTGGCATATTAGCTTTACCCTGCTCCTCACAATAGGATGCCAGAATCTTAGGCTTCTAGGGTCTCCTTCTTCTTGGAGGGCAGAGCCTGAGGAGAGAAGGTTCTCCAAGGCTACTGGAGCCTACATCCCTAGCATGCACTCTCTTGTTCTACCCTTCTTTACTCGGACTCACACATCAGTGACCTGGAGGACTTCTCTGCCCAAGTGGTATTGCTCCTTTGTCGTTTACCATGATCAGCTTCCTGAATGATCAATTTGATGTGTTTTTCAAAGTTCATGTTTATCCTTCTGATCTCTAGCTTCAGCAGTCTTGAGACTGTGTGTGGAGTTATACCCCCAGCCTCCAGGGCTACAATTCTTAGATAGTTTCCTGAGAGTGAGGCCTTCCTTACTCTCTATGATTCCTTAGAATGGAAACTCTGAGATGTGGCAAAAGTTGTCTTGGTGGCTGGTTTAGAAGTAATGTGTCATAGAACCAGTTAGATGCACCAGACTCTCTTTACCATGTTAGTCACAGTGTGTCTCTTGTCTGACCTGGGGCATCTTAACTCTTACCCAGTTGTTCAGGCCCCAAAACAGTGGAGTCATCCTTTATTCCTCTCCTTATCTCACTCTGCCCATCCACTCCGTTTGGAAATTCTTTTGGTTTTCTACCATCAACATATAGCCAGAATCCAGTCACATCTCACCGTCTTCTCGGTCTCTACTCTTGTCCCATCCAAGATGATTTCTGTAGCCTCCTATCTGCTCACCTTGCTCTCATCTCACCTCCAGCCCCCAATCTATTCTCAAAATATCAGCCACAGTTATTCCTTAAGAACCTAACTTAGACCATGCTGTGATCTGCTTCTAATTTCATTCTGGGTAAAAGCAAAAGTCTTCATAGTGGCCTAAAAAGCCTTATAAGATCTGACCTCTGACAAACTAGTCCCATCTCCTTACTACTCTCCCTTTGCTCACTCTGCTGCGGTCATGGTCTTTCCCAGTGAGAATTACCCTGTCTACCTAATTTAAGTTTGCCACCCACCCCTCCAACGCATTCCTGAGTCCTTGCCATATACTGTCTTAGCACTTACAGCATTCGCTATAAGGTACTTATTGATTATGTTTGCACTTAACAGCATTCACTATAACGTACTTATTGATTATGTTTGCTGCCAGTCTTTCCCCTGTAAAATATAAGGCCCATGAAGATATGGAGGGATGGTTGTCTGTTTTGTTTCTTGATGTTTTCCTGGAATCTAAAACAGTTCCTGGTACATAGTAAGTTCTCAAGTAGTTGTTCTATGAATGAATGAAGTATAATTTTCTCTTCTTTTCTCCTCTTCTCTTTTCTTTTTCTCTTCTTTTCTCTTTTTTTGTTTGGCCCAACTGAGGTACTATCTAGAGAATTAAGAGCAGATTTTGTCCTTTCTCCTACAAGCACATCAGTCCTAGTTTTGATCATTAGTCCTCAGTGTATCCATAGAGCTTTTATATCAAGAGAATTCCTGGCAGCTACCTTCTCTGACATGCATAATAACTTATGAAGTCCGTAGAGATAAAGCCTCTTTCTGGAGTCTAATTTCCAAAATTAGTTACACAACATCTACTTAAATAAATTTTAATATTATCTATAAACCACTTAATCTAAAGATGCATTTTAATAGAGAAGTTCACTTGGAAGTTGTATGTATGTAGCAGAAAAAGTATCTAATCCAGATACAGTGGATAGTTTCTTGGCATGGCATTCCTAGAATTGTTAGAAGTATATGTTTTTGTATTATTTCCTTTACCCTTTATCAAAATAGTCTATCAAATACCTCTGTAGTCTGGGAAAGATTGGCACCAATTTAAGTAAAAGTGTTAGTAGGCCAAACCAAAGCAAACACCACTGAAATGGAAATGCCAAAAGGAAAAGTGACATGATAAACTGGACCTTACTGAAATGGAAAATGGCATAATGTTTAATAGCGTGAGTAGCTGAGATATTCTCTTGTCAGAAAATTATTACTTTTAATATTATTAACTTTTGCTTAATTCTACATCAAAGATGTTTCTTTGAACCTTTAGTGTAATGAGTGATTTCTTTCGTTACTCTTCCAAATGAAATTGAACAAAGATTGTGGGCAGGCAGGCATACTATGAATTAGAGAAGCAGCATGAATTTTTAGCCTGCAGTTCGAACCTTTCTTTATACTGGTGTTGAATCTGGCATTCTGTGAGTTGACCGATCTTTGTGAAATATGCTAATTATTACTAAGAAGATAGTTTCTATGCCAGGTATACCGTGTGAATGATGTGTGTGTGTATACATGCACATTTACACACATCTGTGCTCATCTGTGTGTAAATAATTCATAAAAATGATTATTCTTGAATTTGAATCTAAAAAGCTTTTCATAAAACCTGCAAATTAATGAGTAATGGTTGTGTGGGTTTTTCTCTCTCTCTTTCACATGTTCTAATTTTACTTTGAAACGCATCTTAGGCCAGAGAAACTGGGCCCATTGTAAGATCAAATATTTACCTTTGAGATGGTGCTTAAGGCCACCCTCTCCATGTCTTCTCCACAAAATGATATCTTTCTGTTGATAACGTATTGGGAAAGAGTACAATAAAACAAATTTTTTATGACTTTTTTTGTACTTAGACCAAACTCCCTGCCAGGACATCTCTTGCTTGAATAGAGAGAGCTGGGAGACTTACTCACATGGAATAACAGTGCAGTTGGCTACAGGTAGGATATAAAATGAAGGACCAATCTGAATTGCTAGTAACAATGGCTATTGGCCTGGGAATAAAATGATTAAGGGATTTCCCTGTGTGTTTCCTCCATGGCTACAGTGGATAGGGATTAAAACACCAGGAATGTATTTATATTATCACTGAGGAAGGATGAAAACTATATTTATTACAGTGATTTGATTTTGTAGACAAATCTTTAAAAATTCTAATAAAATTACAGTTGGCATAAAAAGATATTACACAGGGGCACCTGAATGGCTCAGTCGGTTAAGCATCTGCCTTGGGCTCAGGTCATGATCTCAGGGTCCTGCGATTGAGTCCTGCATTGGGCTCCTTGCTCAGCGGGAAGCCTGCTTCTCCCTCTCCTACTGCCCCCCCCACCAACTTGTACTCACGTGCTCTCTCTCTGACAAATAAATAAACAAAACCTTAAAAAAGATATTACAATTATTTAGAAAAAATATATTAAGGGAATATTTTGAAAAGTCACTTAAGTAGCGCTATTATATATATATATAAAAATTACCTCGCTTATGTCAAGGAAGAACGGATTCTAGTTAGAGAAGAATAAAGAAAACCAAGCCACATTATCTTATATTTATTTACAGACTAAGTGAAAATAGGTAAATTGGCATATAATAGTCACTGATATCGATAGGTATGGAGCCTGTTTTTATTATTCATATTCCAGAAGATTAGAAAGGGAAAAAAAAAACATCAAAGATAAACAAGAAAGGCAGAAATTACCTTAAGTAATTCTAATTTAAAAGACAAAGCCCTAAATTAGTTTTTGGCATGCGAAATTTAAAACGCTGGACAACACGCTAGAACTTTTCATTTCTGGATCACTGATCTGAATCCAGCGGATGTCATGTCATGAGGGACCAAAGCCATTACCATGGTGTCTTGCGTGAAATAAGTTCACAGTTATCACAGTTCTTTTCTTTTCTTTTTTTTTTTTTAAGATTTTATTTATTTATTTAACAGAGAGAGAGACAGCAAGAGAGGGAACACAAGCAGGGGGAGTGGGAGAGGGAGAAGCAGGCTTCCTGCCTAACAGGGAGCCCGATGCGGGGCTCGATCCCAGGACCCTGGGATCATGACCTGAGCCGAAGGCAGACGCTTAACGACTGAGCCACCCAGGTGCCCTCACGGTTCTTTTCTAATAATAGAAATGGCTATGCATACTTTGAATTATTGGAAGTAATCTCAGTATGGAAATTTGTTGAAGAAAAATAATGAAGTTAGTTAAATAAACCAGTCTCCCATTCCTTTCAATATCAAATATAAGATTTCTTTTATAAATGGAAATTGTTCTTTATGAAACTATCATAAGACAATATGATAGTTTCTAAATTATGTAATTTATTTATTTATTTATTTATTTTTAATTTTATTCTTATGTTAATCCCCATACATTACATCATTAGTTTTAGATGTAGTGTTCCATGATTCATTGTTTGTGCATAACACCCAGTGCTCCATGCAGAATGTGCCCTCCTCAATACCCACCACCAGGCTAACCCATCATCCCACCCCCCTCCCCTCTAGAACCCTCAGTTTGTTTTTCAGAGTCCATCGTCTCTCATGGTTCGTCTACCCCTCCGATTTCCCCTGCTTCATTCTTCCCCTCCCGCTACCTTCTTCTTCTTCTTCTTCTTCTTCTTTTTTTTTTTTTTTTAGAAATTAGTTGCGATTTTTTTCTTTTATCCACTCCCCCTCTTTAGGGACTTAACACCCAGGATTTGCCATGCCTGACATTCCCTTCCATTCTCAGCCAGATTGTGGGTATGGGCTTGCCCTCACCTCTAGAGGCGGGCCCTGGTTGTCTTAACTCAGCCACTGCAACCCATTTCTATGTCCACAGTAGTCAGTTCGTGAATGGAAACATTATACAAACAGATCCAGTGAGGCAGTGAGCCATGGCCTGCCTCTGAGGAAGCAGGAGCTTTTTCTCTTTCCTTTGGAGGCACTGGGAGAGACCACCCTTCTCTCCCTTGATAATGTGCGGCAAAATAGCTACAGTCATTTTACTGCCATAGCAGAGGAGCAAGGAGTTGCAGGTGTGCAGTCTGAATAAGGCCTGAGCATGGAAGAGAGGTCCGAGAGAGGGGAATCAGGCCTTGATGATAATGTTTAAGTTGTTGGCTCAGTTCTTGCCTATTCTTAGACCTTTAATTAAGAAAGTGACCAATTCCTTTCATTGTTTTAGTTGGATCTTTCTTTTCCACTTGAAACACAAGTAATTATTTATATGGAGAGTGCTATCAGAAACAGGATGGTAACTATAATAGACCCTGGATGTGATGTGGATGAACAGAAAACAATGTGATGGAGGACAGTGAAGACCCCTGCTCCCCACAAAAACAGGGAGGTAAGCAGTCCTTGTTACATCATAGCTGAATAGCTGGATAGAGTATTCACCTTGTATTTAGGGATTCAAGTCAGGACTTCACAGTTAATGTACTTGGTAGAGAATATTTTCAGTATGTTGGCTTATGATGGCTATATTTTATAGCCTTCAGAACGTTTATAGAGACAAAGTTACTTTGAAAGTACAATTGAACATAAAAATGAACAGACTTTTTGGAAGTAATTGAATTCTTTTTCAGCAGGGGCATTTTGACCAATCTGTCCAAGATCTGAGAACATTTCCTAGGGCCACTGCCTGGCACTCCAGGAATGCCACACTGCCTTCACCTTTCCAGTCCTTGACTTCCTCCCTTCCCATTTACTCTGGATGGGTGCTCCAGATAGTTTTCCAATCAATTTATTTTTACTGAAAGTAACCAGAGTATATTTCTTTTGCTTGTGGGCTAAGAGATCTAATTGATTAAGTGCATTTCACACATTAATTTTTTCATCAGTTGTTCTTAATCTAAATCATTTTAAAAATAACTTTTAAACACCCCCTTATGTATACACAATTAAATTAGTCCTTATTTTAAAAGGAGATTATTAACTTCAAAAATTACATAATTTTTATTGCTAATGTATTATTTTCCCAAAACCATTTTCATCTTATTAGTGTGATGTTATTTTTACATCCAAACTAATTTACTTCCTGGTTTATTTGCAAAGCTTCCATATGAGCTCCATTACAATTGGAAAGGACTCGATCATCCATCCATTCCAACACCCATTCAATGAGGAAGTTTAGAGAGCTTGAGACCTAACATATCACAGTTAATGATTACCATTGACTTCTAAGCTCAAAAATCATCGTATTTCTACTTTCCTATATGTGTAAGATTGAACCCTTTTTGGAGGAAGAATCACCTCCCTGGGATCAATTATTTTATTAACAAAGGAAGAAATATTGGACAGGCAAGTGAATTTGCAATTCAGTTCAATAGACTATCATTTGTTATGTTGGAACCACAAAATTATTAAATTCCAGTATATTTGTAGGAAAAAAAGTTAAATTTGTCTCTGAAAATGTTTCTTTAAAAGAATAAAATTACATCAGTGAACATTTATTGAGTGCTTACCACCTACCAGGTGAATAAGTTGCAGTTTCTGCTCCAAATGGAGGAAATGGGTTGATTTTATTTAATAAAAATTGAAATTCCAGAAAGAAGACTAAGAATGTCCTTTAATTCAAATTTTCATGGTTTTTTTTGTGAATGGAATAAGAGAGCATTGTGCCTGGATAATAAAAAATGTCTCCCTCCGATATCAAATTAGTCTTCTTCCCTGTAAAAGGAAGAGAAGGATTAACATTCAACAAGTCGATTCCGTTCAGTGGAAACTGAAAAGATTAAGAAGAAGAAAAGTTTTTCCCGTATTATTTTTGACTCTCCCATTGTTACTGCAGCTACATTACTTCTTTGCAGAAGGTACTGTTCCATGCTTTGTAGTGACTAAGGTAACTCACATGATATTGGTGACTCATTTAAGAAACTGGTCTTTCTTCTCAGTTTTACTTGTTTATTTTTTTCCCAGTAATAATCTGTCTGGAGAAATATATAAGGCATGCTATTATCCTTTGAATATATCCCTTCATATAGAGAAACACACAGAAGACCTAGTTCTATGAAAGAATACTTAGAGTAGGCTGTATTTCCTCCATTTGTTTCCTCAGATACATAAAAATAGATATTTCAAGTATCTTTGAAGCAAAATTATGTTTGTAATTCCCTATTGCTTTTTAGAGATTCTTAGTAATCAACAGTTTAACAAAATAGTCCTTCACTGATGATGCTGTATACCACAATTTGATAAACTGTATTCATTTTAGCTTAGGTAGTCACTTTTTAAAAAGTTATATATCACATATACAAACAAACGTATATTACTATTATGCATATATTAATTTATACATCCTGAGTGAGAAAAAAAGCAAAAAGGGTTTATGCAAGTTTCCTACATGGATTTTAAAAATAGTGGTCTGGTTGTGAAGCAGGTCTCTAAAGGGTCACACAGTACATATTTTAGTCTCTGTGGGCCTGGTGGTCTCTGTCACTGCTATTGTATGTTGCCAAGAAAGCGGGTATAGACAATGATAAGGCATGGGTATGGCTGTGTTCAAAATAAACTTCATTTACAAAAATAGGTGGTAGGCTATTTGGCTTGCTGGCTGTAGTCTGCTGACTCCTGGTTTAGAATGTGAAGAGTTTTTCCTGAAGGTATCAATTTATAAGGGCATAAATAATAACAAAAAGTTAACACAAGGTTGTAGGCATTATTTTGAAATTTCTGAAATAGAAACCTCTTCTTAAATGTAGGAATTCTGTCTTGCCATTACATTCAATAAAGTATGGTCCTCTCCAACCAGGATTTATGAGTCTCTAAAGAAACTGTTACCTGCTAGTGCTCGACACCAATTTCTGTCTGAAATACCAGTGGTTATGTATGTTACCATCGTCTACCTGCTAGAAAAAGTTGAAAAGACTCAGAAGAAACAATTTTACCTAATGATTCGTTAAAGAGGAAACATAATGTCTCTATAATAAGCATGTAATAATCTAGGAAGATGATTTTTGTTTATAATACCTTCACACAGTAAAGGATTTTTAAACTGGAAATGAACAAATATTATCTCTTACATAATGAGAAGGATACCTGAAAAAGGAAAATTCATGTAGAACTTGAAAATTTTCTGGGTGAATAGCAGAACTCTTTCCATTAATTTCTTTAACCACTCTGAAACTGTTAAGTTACACTTCAAATCCTAATCCAAAATTTATCAGAGTATTTAATATCATCCAAGAAAATGGTGGTAGGAGACATTTCTGCATTGGATAAGAAGTTGATGATTTCTGAAAGTCCCCTCTGCTTCTAAGATTTCAGACTTGTTGAAAATATCCTGCTATTAGCACACTCTTACACTGAGGAAATAGCACCAATTACATGTTTTTGGCTCTTAACCTTCTTAAGGTTGCAATAGTAGGAGGTTCACATTATTTTATTTTATTTTTTTAAAGATTTTTATTTATTTTTTGACAGAGAGAGGCACAGCAAGAGAGGGAACATAAGCAGAGGGAGTGGGAGAGGGAGAAGCAGGCTTCCTGCGGAGTGGGGAGCCCGATGCAGGGCTCCATCCCAGGACCCTGGCATCATGACCTGAGCTGAAGGCAGACGCTTAAGGACTGAGCCACCCAGGCGCCCCAGGAAGTTCACTTTAAAACAAACCTATATCCAAACAATGTGAACTTTTTATACGAAAATTACTAACAGTAATTGAAAAGAAACATTGGTACAGTCTTTGTCAGAATAATATCTTTTGTTATGTTTCTCCTATCAATGTTCTAGCTATTAAAATTTTTACCACATTACAAATTTATTTTTCTGTTTTCAAGGAGAAAGCTTACTTACATAAGTATCTCACAGATCTAATTCTTTCTCTCTGTCACTCTCTAAATAAAAATGAGACTTTTAAAAAGCTGATGCTTGAGTCACCCCACAGTTACATTCCAATTTTATTACTTGGCCTTGCCGAAAATGTGAGGGGACAAAATTTTCTCCTTTGATTTGGGTGATATGTTTAGACAAGGGAATATTGGAGAAAATTATTGGCAATCTCATTATGTGACATTGAGAGTTTTACTTTTGATCTAGAAAGAATATGATAAAATCAAAGTATTGGAAAACATTTTAGTTTAAATGTAATAAAAGTAATCATAAAGGACACCATTAACTCATCTTGCTCTAGATAATGAGATGAAATTAAGAATAATAAAATTAAGTCTAATGATGGAAAAAATATGTCCTGTACCCTTAGAAATAAATTAGCTGGAATTTTGGAGTATGGAGTGTTCTGGTAATTTAATTTTCTGAATAGTGGGAAGTAAACAGAAAATCCTTTAATACGTACCCATTTTGTTGCAAAGTTCCTAAAATAACTAAGTATTATCTCTTGCCTTAGTAGGTATAAATTACTGAAAATAATTTAGTTTTATGGTTCTTGAAGGTAATTTCAGAAAATTATCTCTCCCTTCTCTAAACTCATTTTATTGCAAACTCTTATGTGGCATTGATCACAGTGTGCTTTGTGATGCATGTAGTATTTCTTCTGCCAGTCTATAAACGTTTTGAGGCTAGAGACCATGTCTTTTTCTTCATTAGGCCCATAATAGACAACACAATACCTCATATGTAATACATGCTCAATAAATATCGAATTAGATCATTATGAATTTTAATTATGACTGTGATATTATAGATTCAGAAATTGCCTCTTGCTTATAAGAACATGTCAGAAATAATCATGGTCAATTACAGACTCTGGCTAATCAAAATCTGATTTTGGATCTGCTCCATTAAGTCATGGCCAAACCATAAGTTCTGAGGCAATTTAAAAAAGGTATCATAGATAATGTCCAGGAGCCTACAAAAAAAAATATATCATTTGCTAATCTGCCACCATGTGCAACTCAAGAAGAAAGAAAAGGCTTTATTTATTAGTTTAGCTATTTTACATAAGAAGCACCTGTTACAAATGTGCATTAGGAACTCAAATAAACATAATGAAGAAAATAATTCTACCACCCAAACTACTATTCAAATATTAGTATATAAACTTTTAGATTAGTTACTAAGATATCTATCTGTCTTTGTATTTATATTGACATCTCTCTATATTATATAATACATTATGTTACAAAATATAATTTCTTAGTTTTAAATATTTAATTTTTTTCACTATTTACAAATACAATTCATATGATCATTTTTAATGAATGAACTATATCCCAACCTATAGATCTATCATGTATTATTTAACCAATTTCTGATTTTTATATATTTTGTTTCTAATTTTCATTTTGATAAGCATTCTCATATGTGAATCACTATATATATCATTTCCCCCTACCCAGGGTAAAATTCTTACAAGTAGAATGGCTAGTAAAGGGTATGTAGCTATTTAAGACTTTTCGATACATGTTGTCTTCCTGAAAGACATTATAATTTTACCAATAAAATGTGAGAGTTTCCCAAAACCTTTGATTAAATTGAGTGGTATCCTATTTGATCGATTGATAATATGCAGTATCTCATTGTTGTACATGTCCTGCCTTTAATCATTAATTAATTTAAAGTTATTTTCATTTTTGTTGTATCTTACTTGTATTTCATCCTTGGCAAACTTCGTTTTCCCATTTTGCTATTAGTGTATTTGTCTTATATGCTTACATATAAAGCTTATTAAACTTTTATCTTGTCTGTATGTTACTTTTGTCCCCATTTGAAGTACATAAGTTTTACATTTTTATGAGCTTCCTTTTTCCTTTATAAGATTCTAACCTTAGGGTTAAGCTTTGTAAACCCATTTTCACTGTCCGATGTTTAAAACTTACTCCAAATGTATACTTGTAGTTATTTTATGGTTTCATTTATATGAAATTTGCTTTGTTGAATTACAGAATTCTTTTCCACTTTGCCAGTATACTGATGAGCTATGGACAAGGCACTCTAAGCTTACTGCAGTACAGAGATCCTTGTAGAGCAAAATTTCCTGTCTGTTGGGCCCTGCCATCTGCCATGCTGTGTACATGGATTACCTGAGTGTCCAGGGAGAGCCTACAGCTGTCAGTACCTACAGTTTTGGTCTCTGACTGTAGGCAACCACCAACATTTATGACAGTGATCCAAATATTACCACTTTTTTAATGTGCACCATAACATTGAAAATGGTTGGGAAATCTTGACCAAACAATATAACCAGACTAATTTGTAAATGAATATACTATCAAAAAACTCACAAATGATGTCTTTGATGTTTTCTGACCTCTGCAAGGTCACCCATTACCTAGAATGGGTTCACCATACAAGATCATATTTGGATCTCTGGTGAAGCTATGTAATAGTTACAAAAGTGCAAGTATCAGACTTAACATGACTTGTTTAATGCAGGCAGTACACTATGAATTTTTCAGAAGAATTTCCAGGGTAAAATTTTCTTTTGAGCTTTGAGACGAGAAAACGCTGCCTCTTAATGTCGAGTAATAAATACTGTTTATCTCTTACAGTTGAACTCTACATCAAAAGTTTTTGCTTCCACAACTCCTTTTAGTTCAGCCTCACATCTGTATTATTTGGACTCAGCTTCCCTTAATAACAAGACTGAAGTAGTCAGAACTAAAACAAAACAGAGATCATCTAATGCTATCAGAATGTAGTCCACCGTTAGGGAAACACATTAGGTGAAACATCCATCTGTGAGTCATGTTGACCATTTACTGCTCAAGATCATCAAGCTCAATTCCCACATTATACATGTTCACCAGAAACCAAGGAAGCTTAATCATTTAACTTTATCCTCCATAACATTTATTTTATCTATTATTTTTTATAAATAATTTCATAATTTATGAATTTATAATAATTAAATATAATATAATATATAACAATATATTATAAAATAAATATATAAATATATAAAATAGTAATATAATAATAATGAGAATATGAAATTTATATTAAATTTATGAAATTTATAAAAAAACTTTAAACATTATGCCCCTGAAAGCTGCATAGCTAACCAAAAGAGAGCACAAGACATTTAACTTTAGTCTCTTGACCAATATATGTAATAGTATATATGTAATAGTCACCAGTATAACAAATGCAATTGATTTTCGATCTACTAGTACAAATATTGTTATTACGTTGCTTTGTGTCTTTTATTGGAAGCTCCATAAGAAATCATTGTCAAAAATCTTAAATTATTTGTGATTTAGACAGATAAATAGTAAAAAAAAATAGATACACAGAGTGAAAATTGTATGATCTATAGAGTTTTCTTCATTTTCCTAGGAGCTAGGAAGCTCAGATATAAATTTTTGGAATAAGTAAGGTTAGCAAGATGGATTCTTGGTATAATTTCTTCCTCTCTTTTATGTAACAAAATACTTATAAAAGTTTTGTTAAAAGTATTATATACTTCTTTTTTCAAAAAGATTCATTCATTCATTCATTCATTTATTTAATTTAGAGAGAGAGAGAGAATGAGTCGGGGGGAGGGACAGAGAGAGAAGCTCAAGCAGACTCCACACTGAGCATGGAGCCTGACACGGGGCTCGATTTCACAACCCTGAGATCACCACCTGAGCTGAAACCAAGAGTGGGATGCTTAACAAACTGCACCACCCACATGCCCCAAGTATTATATACTTCTTATAGACAAACTTAAAAATGCATAGATACACACAGAAATTAAAAATTATTTATAATTCTATTATTTTGGAAATTATCCTGTTTAGTCCAAATATGTGTACATATGTATATTTCACTTTTCATAAATCTTTTACATACTATGCATAGTGTTTAATAACTTAATTTTTTACTTACTATATGAAATATTTCCTCATGTTATTATGTTCTGTCATCAGTAATGTATATATATTTTAGAGTAGTTAAATCATTTTAATTCTTTCTATTCCTTTTGGTGATAAACATCCTTATGCGTGTGTCTGTGTATACATCAGCTGATTTCTAGCAATTAGAATGGTAGAGTAACTCTGCCTTTTCATTATGTCATTTAATACATTGTAAGCTTTTAAAATAAGTCTGTAGCTTTAGAAGATCAAGGAAATTACAAATTCCTTCTATGACTGGTTCCTAGTGAGACTTACTGAATTCCAACAGCTCTGTGATCATTCACAGGCCAGAGGTGAATGAAAGGTCAGTCTTTTGTTTTTTTGTTTTGTTTTGTTTTGTTTTGTTTTTGTTTTATTTCTAGGTACCAGAATTGCCTCAGAGTACAGCATAGGTTTAGTATATTCCAACTATACTTTTTTCACCATGGAAAAAACACACAAGAAGGATGTTGCAAATTGATATTACTGAGAATGGAGAAGTGGACCTGAGCTTACTCAGCCATACCCACAAGGCGATCTTTAATGACTAGAATCCCTCCTTAGGTACCATGGACCTATCATCTACGGGCCCTAGGTGTCAGATATCACCGGCCTTCATACATCCATCTGTGGTTTCTTCTCACCTTAGAATTTTTCAGGCCATTAGGTCTAATAGATTTTTTTTTGTGGGTCTCCCTTTTCCATGGCAGGAGACTTTTGATGCACCATGGATATTATTGCTGGAAATGTATTGCTTATTTTTCCAAAGTCTTTATTTTGTCAAGATTTGCAGTACTTTATCTCCTGAAATCTTCTGTCATCCTATGTCAATCTGGAACAATTGTTCACTAAGCCTGCTGCCTAGTTGAAACTAGGGATTTTCTATTGCTGCTCTTCTGTTATAGATCCTTTGTAGAAGCCATGCCATATCTTTTTAAATCTTAGTTTATTTTTACATCTTTCTGGAACACATCCAAGAGTAACTTCAAAAGAAAGGATGTAATATGATAAATTTATTGAATTCATGAATATCTAAACATTTTTTTTTATTTTGCTCCTATCTGTAATTATTAGTTTGATTTCCTATACAAGCTACCTTGAAGATTCTATTCAGTCAAAATTTTGAAGACATTTCTTCACTATCCTTTGGGTTTCAGTGTTGCTGTTTAGAATACAGGGTCATTCTGATTGTTTTTCTATTAAAAATAAACTCCGTTTTCTTTTGAGATCTTGTAGCATGTTTGTCTCTGGTGTTCTTAAATAAAGTGTTGCTTCATTAGGATTACTTCCACAAATTTAGGCATGTCCTTCATTTCTTGTGAATTTATTTGTAAATTCTGATGCTTTTCTCTTCTCTATGTCCTTTGTTCTTTTTATCTGAAACCCCTCCTACTTGGCTCTGAGAAACCTAGGTTGTTTCTCTAACTCTAATATAATTTTGTTCATATTTACCATGTCTATGTCATTTTAAAAAATCTGATTTCTGGGAGACCACCTCTCCTCATCTTTAAGAACTTCTTTTGAAATTCTTTATGTTGATTTTTTCTGATGATTTCTTTTTCATAGTGTACTCTCCCTCTCTCTCTCTGCCTCTCTCTCTCTCTGTCTTTTAAATCAGACCCAATTATCTTTTTAGTTGTTGTCCTTTGATCTCTCTGAAGATATTGATTCGCTTTTTTGCTAATGTTTTCTGGTCCATACAATACTGGTGTTTTCTGCCGTTCCTTTTTCTTCTGTTTATGTCAATCTTTATCGTGTTTCAATTTTTCCTCATATGTATGGAAATTTTTATCATTAAAACTTAAGATACCCACCCTGTTCTGCACTGAGCCCTCTGTCTGTGAGTGCCAAGCCATCAAATGGTGCTCCATTTCCTCCAGAAAGCAAACATCCAGACTTCTGCCAGAAAGATGGGAACCTAAATGTTGACATTTTCAGCATGGGAGGGGACAAATAATAGCATGAGTAGCGACTTTCCATGTACACTTTGAACATATTCCCATTTTCCAATGCATACCTCAGTCTCAACTTGTGCAGTTGTAGAATTCACTTCCTGAGTGTATTTGGGTATCTGTTTGGTGAATTAAATCTCTTTGTGTGTGTCCTCCCTACTGACTTTATTGTCATTTTCTTTCCCCAGTTAAATTATTGACAATTGATTTTCCTACTTTGTATATCTTCTGTTAATGTCTCCTGTTTTTTCTGTGTCTTTGAGGGTCCTTAATAGTTTTTATTATTTCCTATTTACTTAAGTTGTGTCTCAGGAGGGAGAAGGAGACAAAAATGTGTTTGACCTGCCATATTTTTGCAGAACATGGTTTTATGTTACTTTTAGTCACTCAAATTTGTCATTCAGTGTACTGATAGT
The DNA here is from genome assembly GCF_011800145.1 of Mirounga leonina. NCBI lineage: Eukaryota > Metazoa > Chordata > Mammalia > Carnivora > Phocidae > Mirounga > Mirounga leonina. Next base: position 66,801,147 of record NW_023270268.1, read on the forward strand.
TGTCCTAGATATTACATCTCCCAATTATATGTTTAACTTATGACTCATCAACTTCTCTCCATAAATGATTTAACCTAATCCATTCCTCCATTTATTTAAGTGACATCAAATGTGATGGGGCAAAACATGTTTGACACCAATTTCCACCCATAGGAAGCTTATGTCATAGTCATTAATATGAGATAGTGCAAATAAATAGTAGATAGATTTTTAAAAATAAAAACAAGATGCAATCTGATTAAATGCCAAAATAAACAGATGACAGCAAACTAGATCACACCAGAAATCAGGATTTGTCTGAGTCTACAGATTAAAGGTCTTTTGTATTTACATCTGATTGAGGTTCTGGCAACTTTAAGACCTGTATTATAAGTTGATAATAGTTGTGATTTATTATATCTTTTAAGTTATATCATTTTGTTATATCAAAAAGTTACAGCAAACATTTGTAGTATTTTTTCTATTTTTATTTTTTCTATTTTTGATATTTTTTCTATCCATATATCTTTCTATATTATCATGTACATGAAATTATTATCTTAATTTTATAATTAACTTAATCTCCTTTCAAATTGGACACATGCCCATTTCATCCTTGGTTTTCCCACTCCATAATGCCATTAAGTGGGTAGTTAACACTATTTATTGAAAACTTAGTATGTGTCAAATACACAGCTAAGTACTTTATATGAATTATATAAATTAATCCTCCCTTCAAGTCTGTCAGACAAATATTATTATAACTTTGTTTTATTGAAGAAATTTAAAGCTCAAAATCTGAGTAACTTGCTCAAGATCACACAGCCCATATAAATGAGGGACAAACCAGATAGGGTTTTTTTAGAGTCCAATCTTTAATAAGTTAATACCTCCTTGCACAAAGCAGACACACAATAAATATCTGGTGAACAGATGAATAAAACCCTTACCGATATTTTTTCATCCTTAGGAATTTCACACATTTGGAGAACTTACTCTCTACAAAATTTATAATAATTTGATGCTTACTAAGGGTTAAAATCTTCTATAATCTTTTCTTCAATCATATTGATTTGCAGTCATTCGTATAAAATTCCATTTTGTATCATCTTTGGAGGTGTTTTTTATTTCTTTGTTTGTTTACAGATTATAGATACTTGTGAAATAGTTTCAGGATAGACAATGGCTATTAAATTATATGGTTCGAGAAAATGGTTGATAATGGATAGTTTATTTAAATGCTTAATCTAAATTCCCAAGCCTAATATTGTTTTCTTTTTTTCCTAGATTTTGTGGAAATAGCTATTATATTGTAAGGATGGTTCTCAAAATACTATTTTAATTAGAAATTATAATCATATTTTAAAATCCATATGCAATATAGATAAGTGTTACAACCATAGATCCTAGAATCAGACAGCCTGAGTATAAGTCACATTTAAGCTTGAGTTTACTCCTCTATAAGTTGAAGATAAATTATTTTGTTACCAAACACAATATTGCAAACACTTGGAAAGGACTAGGTGTAGTGCCTCTCAAACAGAAAGCATTAATTTAATGTGTGTATATGATATTAGTGTGTGTATGGTATTTAAAAAGACAGTAGGAGGGATGTACTTTTCAAACAACTGATTGACGTTTCCTAGCATTTGAGATTGCTGCTTAAATAAGAAAGTTTGTCATAATTTGGTGATCTATCTTAGTCTGTACAATTTACATTAGTTATACACATACATTCTCTTGCAAACGTAATTATTTAATTCTTTTGAAATTCTTGACATATGTACAAATCATTTGCTAGATGCTAAGGATTTGGAAGTATCAATAACATAAAAATCTGTATACTCCTTTCTATTTCAAGTCTGGTAGAATTATAATGACCAACATAGGCTGAAAAGCATGATAAAGTAGAGTGGACTAAAAAACAGTTTTACCATGACTTTGTTTCCCTGACTTTATATCAAAATCCTAAAAAGGATCTGCAGTTTCTGGAATGTTCCATCCTAGAAGGGAGAAAATAGACTGCATATTCAGTGATTTGAAATCAATTTCTGATTATTGCTTTTAACTGACTACTTATATTTAAGTGTGATTTTTAGACATTCAATTTCTTCACCTTTAAAATGAGAAACTTCAGGCTGGATGGTTTTTAAGAACATTTCCTGATTTAAAATACTAGCTCATAACCATAACCTCTAGTAGGACTTTCCCTGTGTCCTTATTTTTGTCTTAGTCCAAATCATGTTCATATAATCTTATTTCAATTTCTCTCACTAATTATTGCAACTCTAAATATTTTCTCCACTAGTATATTATATAACATTATTTTAGATCATCAGAAGAACATTTACATCATAGATATCAAGAAGTTAAAACTTCCATTTGCTTTTTATATAAATATTTTATCATTCATGTCAAGTTAGTTTGTGGCTAAAATTAGATGTCATTAAAAAAAAGGAAAAAGAAAGAAAACTAATCCACTTTTTCTTCACATCTAAATTTCATGAGAGTTGTGGTTTGAGAAAATAAAATGTGTTCCCTGGAACATTATGATATATGTGAAAATGGCTATGAATTCTATAAAATGTAACAAAACTGATAGATTGGCTTTCAAGTATAAATAAATGCAAGCTTGCTTGCTTCTTTTCTTTCTTTCTTAACTTTATAATATTGAGGTTTATCTACATCTTCAGGACTGGAATTTTTTTCTAAGGTAAAGCTGTGATCTGAGAAACTTAGGATGCTTTGAATTCAATTCTCTTTCATGTATTTGAATATTCTGTGGATCTTATAGTGAACTGATAACAATGAATTTCCTCTACTTGCTATTAACTGGGATAGCAGAGAATTTATACTGCAGGTATCACATTCAAACATTTTAAAGATGGCATTTCTTCCTTGAGATAAATGGATATATGTAATTTCAAAGTCAGTTTTTAATAACTATGTTAGCATGTCACTGGTGGCAAAATGTGAGTTCTGAAACCAGGAATCTGAACATCAGAGCTCCATTATCCCACTGGAAATGGGATTTAGAACTTTTAAATAACATAGTAGTTAAGATAGTATCTTACCTTCTTCACTTTTCTTAGTAACTTCTCTTTTAGTCTATCCCACTTCAAACTAGAAATTTGTCTTTTCACTAAATAAGGTCTTATCTCAGTTTTAAAAGTACATCTATTTTATTGGATGGGAAACATGGCATTTCTATCTAAACTGTACTCGCCTATCACATATAGATGTAATTTTGCTATCTGTAACAGGTTGGTACTTGAAGTACTCTTTAAAATGTAATTTTCCAATATATAAATAATCTTCAATAATGTAGTATATCTTGATTGATTGTATGGAAAGAAAAATATATCTCAGGTTAATTTAAATATAAGTGTTTTTTTCATCTCCTTAAAATACTGGAGGTTATTTTCTAAGAAATACCAGAGTTGGAGAATGCCTTTTTAAATCATTCTCAATTAACTACTAATAAGTTTGCCTGGATTAACTGTTATGAGTTTTTCTAATATCTTCTTTTTTTTTTTTTTTTTGCTTCAAGGCTTTTTTACTAAAAATCTACTTGAATTTATGTGATAACTATGAAACTTCACTCATTTATTGAACAGAGCTTAGAAATGTTACTTTATTTTGTAGAGACTAAAATCATGAATTTACACTAATAATTCAATTTGAATTTATTCCTACAGAGTGTATTTGACATCACCAATCTCATGTCTCCATGTCCAATGGATAAAATCCTGGCTATCAGGCACTAATTACTCAATTTCTTCATCCCACAATACATACTGCATAATAGTATACAAATAAAAAAATACTAACACTGCCACCAAAAATGCAATTTGTGAAAACAGTTTAAGAATTTTTAAAACCCTTTTTTGGCTTAGTACTTATCTCACCTTGTATACATGAAGTTACTATGTTTTAAAGTAACTTGGAATAGTTTTTCTCTTTGTGATTATGTTATCAAATTAATACAGTTTTATTCATTTTGTTGCACATCTAAGCTTTTCTTTCTGTACCTCTGAAACAAATAATACAATATATGTTAAAAAAAAGAAGAAGAAGAAGAAGATAACAGGAAGGGAAGAATGAAGGGGGGGAATTCAGAGGGGGAGACGAACCATGAGAGACGATGGACTCTGAAAAACAAACTGAGGGTTCTAGAGGGGAGGGGGTGGGAGGATGGGTTAGCCTGGTGTTGGGTATTAAAGAGGGCACGTTCTGCATGGAGCACTGGGTGTTATACACAAACAATGAATCATGGAACACTACATCAAAAACTAATGATGTAATGTATGGTAATTAACATAACAATAAAGTATTTTTTAAAAAGTGAAACTTTACTCACTGTAAAGAGGTGTTAAAATCGTTCGAAAAATCTACTTGAATTTATGTGATGATAACTATGAAACTTCACTCCTTTATATGTGAAAACATTAAGAATCTTAAAAATAATTTTTACTGTCATTTTAAGTGAAGATACTAAAGTAACACTGTCATAATATAAAGGAAAAAAGATTGAGATATGATTGTAAGAAACATTTCCCCTCTCTTAGGAATAAAGATACCAATACATAAATATAAGTTCTCAAGAGGTTTTCCTCTATGCCATGGACATCATAGAAAAGAAAGGTAAGTATCACCCCAATAGAACCCTTTATAAAATAGAAGAGGAATATTTAAAGTGACTTCCTGGGTTTTACTTTTGTAATATTTTCTTTTTTGGGAAATTGCATAAATCCAGTCTATACCAACTTCTACTGATGGCTTTGGAATAGGATATAGTATATATGTATGGCTTTTTCATCTGAAAATAAACTGAGTCACAGATTGCTTTACATTTCATGTCTGTTAAAAGTAATAAGAGCCTTAGACTTATGAGAGAATTAGGTCTGACTTCCAGCTCCATCATTATTGACTATTGCCTTTGACAACTTATTTAGTCTCATGAAAATCTGTTTCTTCATCTATAAAAATATTATATATTTTATGATATGAAAATATATAATTTTTATAATATGTATATGACATGTTTATTATGCAGATTTGACTAGACAATGTATGGGGGAAACCTGTCACAAATCATTAGACCATAGTAGGTCCTCGGAAATTTTAATTTCCTTTCACTTTTCACTGTTGAATCTAAATACCAGTAATGAAACTATTATTTGTGAAATTTGACCATGTTCTGTTTACTGGGGATTTCACTAATTCCCTTACAAAAGCTTGTGTTCTAATTCTTAAATGATTTTCAGTTACAGATATGAACTTAACCTCTGTAATGAAATACAGTGAAATAGCAACACAATACTAGCCTTTATCCATTTTATCTGTTCATGTCAAGACATTTTTAGTCCCTCTGTTATGAACTTCACAAAAAAAACCCCTGCTATTTCACTTTTTCTCTCTCTGGGTATATGGTACAGCAAGAAAGTTTCTACATTTAAAAAAAATCATAGAAGTGATGAAAATATTCTGGAACTAGTTAGTGGTGATGGTTGCATAACATTGTAAGTGTATTAAATGCTGCAGAAGTATACATTTTAAATAGTTCAAATGTGTATTTTATGTTTTATGAACTTTACCACAGTAAAAAGAAAATAGGTCAATCAATTTAAAACATGATTTTGTTAAATATGGCCAAATCCTTCCAGAGATGTGGTGCCAATTTGTAACCCTAAGAGTGATATATATAAGTGTAAACTGAGAACGTTTTGGTAGGGAGGCAAATGATCAAGTATGATGGTCTTAATCTCCTGCCCAAGAAGGCTTTATAAATGGAAAGTAAAAGATTATTGAAAGTACATTTTTATATTTTACAGCTTTGCCTATGACTGATCCAGGTTATTATTTTACTAAGAATAATATTTTACTCAGTGATTTATGGAACAATCTTGGGGTGCATTTGTAGTACAGTGTGGGATATAAAGTTCAGGGTTTATCTTGAGTTAGGCTTATTTATATATCATTTTACTTTTCTATATTTACATGACTGTTGTGAATAGATATACTTGAGAGTTGGGCTTTCTTTATTTGATTGTGTTTTATTTATTTTTTATTGACTTGTAATTGATATATAATATTAGTTTCAGGTTTACAACATAATGATTAGACAATGATATACATTGTGAAATGTTCTCCATTGTAAGTGTTGTTGCATCTGTCACCATACAAAGTTATTACAATATCATTGACTGTATTTCCTATGCTGTACGTTTCATCCCCATGACTTATTTATTTTTAAAACTGGAAATTTGTACTCTTAATCCCTTTCACCACCTTCCCCTCTGGCAACCACTAGTTTGTTCTCTATATGTATGAGTCTATTGAGTCTATTTTCTGTTGTTTTTGTTATTATTTGCTTTTTTTTAAGATTTCACATATAAGCAAAATCAAATGGTATTTGTCTTTGTCTGACTTTTTCACTTACAGTAACATCTTCTAGATCCATCCATGTTGTCACAAATGGCAAGAGTTCATCCTTTTTTATGGCGAATATTCCGTTGTGTGTATATATACTACATCTTTATTCATCTATGGATGGATACTTGGATTACTGCTATATCTTGGCTATTGTAAATAATGCTGCAACAAACATAGGAGTGCATGTATCTTTTTGAATTAGTGTTTTTGTTTTCTTCTGGTAAATACCCAGAAGTGGTATTTCTGGATTATATGGTACCTCTATTTTTTAGTTTTTTGAGAACCCTCCACATTGTTTTCTAGAGTGGCTACACCAATTTATGTTCCCACCAATATTTTATAAGGGTTCCCTTTTCTCCACATTCTCACCAACACTTGTTTTTTTATTTGTTTGTTTTTGTTTTTGTTTTGTTTTTGATACTAGCTAGTCTGACTGGTGTGAAAGGATATCTTATTGTGGTTTTGATTTGCATTTCCCTGATGATTAGCAATGTTGAATATCTTGTCATGTGTCTGCTGGCCATCTCTATGTCTTCTTTGGAAAAATGTGTATTCATTCTTAATCAGATTTTTTTTTTTGTTTTTGGTGTTGAGTTGTATGAGATCTTTATATATTTTGGGTTTTTTTTAATTATTTATTTGAGAGAAAGAGAGAGAGCACAAGCAGGGGGGTGGGTCAGAGAGAAAGGGAGAAGCAGACTCCCCACTGAGCAGGGAGCCTGGGACCATGACCTGAGCTGAAGGCAGACACTTAACCGACTGAGCCACCCAGACACCCCAAGATCTTTATATATTTTGGATATTGACTCCTATTGAATATATCATTTGCAAATATTTTCTCTCATTCAGTAGGTTGCCTTTTCATTTTACTGGTGTCTCCTTCACTGTGCAAAAGCTCTTTAGTTTGATGTAGTCCCATTTTTTAAAAAAAATTTTGCTTCTGTTTCCCTTGCCTGGGGAGAACATAGCCAGATGTTTAAGAGATTACTGCCTATGTTTTCTTTTAGGATTTTTATGGTTTCGGGTCTCACATTTAGGTGTTTAATTTATTTTGAGTTCATTTTTGTGTATGGTGTAAGAAAGTGGTCCAGTTTCATTCTTCAGTATGTAGCTGTCCAGTTTTCCCAGAACCGTTTATAGAAAAGACTGTCTTTTCCTGATTATATATTCCTGCTTCCTTTGTCATAGATTAATTGACCATGTAAGTGTAGGTTTATTTCTGGGCTCAATTCTGTTCCATCCTTTTTTACAATAATATATGAAATTGTCTTTCCAACTGGTTTATATTTTAGGAGCATTATTTTAAAAAAAAGTGATTTCTCACCAATGAAATAAAAATCTTTAAGTCCTTTTCATGTGCTGAATTGGTTCCCCCGCTAAATTCATATGTTGAAGTTCTAACCCACAGTATCTCAGAATGTGATTGTATTTGGAGATAGGATCTTTAAAGAAGTAATTAAGTTAAAATGAGGTCATTAGGTTAGGAGCCCTACCAAAATAATACAGTCATAAGCAAGGAATATCTTGGAGGATTTCTGTGAATTTTACCAATATTAGTTTTACTTAAGGACTTTCTTTACAGTGATTATACAACTTAAATTCACCTCCTAAGAATTTTAGGTCACTTGCTAATTTCCAACAAACTTTTTCAAATAGAGGGACTACTCTGAATAGTTATATTTTCTTCATATTTCACTATAGGGTTAATGCAGATTAACACTAGATATTTGAGCTGTGATTCATTAGTGACAATTTATACTTCAGTTTGTGATAGATTCATTAATATTCAAGGGTCCTTAGTACAAAGACAGGAATATTTAGTACTGTTTATACTTTGTCTAATTTCCAATTTATTTTAGCATTTTCTAATTATTAATATGCTACTACTACAACTAGTAAATTGTGCATATAACTAATGAGATTTCACCAAACATTTAAACTGTAATTACAACTTAAAAAATGAAATGCCATAACAATTAGAGTCTCTTAATGCTTTAATCATCCTAAAATTAAGCAAATAAAAATATAATCATTACAATCTGTTCATTACTCTTTTCTCAAAATTGGGTACAAAATGCTAAATCTGTGGATTTAAATTTGTCTTTAAACTCTGTTCTTATTCCTATTTTTAACTTTTTTTCAGCTTTATTGAGGTCTAATTGACAAGTAAATTGTAAGACATTTAAAGTATACAATGTGATGATTTGAGACACATACACATTGTGGAAGTATTCCCATTATAAAGTTAATTGACACATCCATCACCTCACATGTCTTTTCCCCTTTTTAAGCAAATTTCAGTTACACAATACAGTATTATCAACTATAATCACCAATTTATACATTAGATCCTCAGATCTTATTCATTTTACAACTGAAAGTTTGTACCCTTTTATCAATTTTCCTTATTCCCCTCACCCCTCAACCCTTGGCAAGCAAGCAGCATTCTACTCTCCATTCTATGAGTTCAACTTATTTTATTTCTTCTTTAAATCTGCCTCCTAATTTTTTGCATCTAACTAGAGAGTTAGGGTTTACAGACTCAGAATTGTATGATTGATACAACAAGTCCATGTTTGAGAACCTGAGATGGGAGCTTTAAGTGGGCATTGTAAAAGGATTCTTACTGAGTCTGTTTCCGGATGATCAGGTATTTAGTTTTGTCCATTTCATCATTTACTGTCCAAATTATTGCCTCTAATATATCAGGTATATTTTGATTATGCCATTCGTCATTTCCTCAAAATGATGCTTGATTTGATTTTCTTATACTTGTAGTAAGTCTGCTATATCTTTTCTTCATTATAAGCAAGAAGATAAAGCCGATTTTTCAGCTATTGGTCTGTGTGGGGTCTGATCTGGTTTAGTTAAATCTGAAGTCTTTAGCCTATTTGGTTCATTAATTTGCAACACTTCTTTCTCATACTCCAATTAGAGCTGCAATATTGACATATTCCTGTTTATTCCTACTAGCCATAAGTCGCGTGTATACGCATACATTATAATCATATATAGTAATACAAAAATAAATATTTAATGTCTACAGCATGCAAGACCCTGTGCTAGGTGTTATGGGATACTGTAAAGATAATCCTTCTTCCACTTCCTGCAATCATTATTCTTTAAAAAGAAGGTAATGCACATACATAAATAACTCTAATGTAAGGCAGGGAAAAAATATGTGCCATTAGAGAAGTCTAGATAAATCAGAATGAATTTTTTAAAGGGGGATTGCATTTATATCTGGCAAGAGGAACTTAGCACAATTACTCAAGAAGGCAGCATTTGAATGAGGTATTAAAGTATGGTCAGTATTCCATCACACACACACACACACACACACACACACACACTGGAGAGAAAGAATTTTCTAGATCAACAATAGGCATACAGGCACAGAAGTATAAACATGGTTGCAGCCTTTCATGGGGAGCAAAAAGCTTTGTAGAGAGTGGAGACTTCATTCATTCATTCATTCATTCAGTAAACTTTTAATTGGGGCCTCCCATGAATCAGAATGTGTTAGGCACAAGGGTTACCTAAATAAATAAATAGAAAGAAAGAAAAGAAAACTTCTTCTCCTGAACATTTTATTTTAATTGATAATGATTATGTCCCAAGTGCTTTATTAATATTAATTATTTTAATCTTCATGATACTATAAGGTAGGTAGTATTATCTCCATTTTATAGGTGGAGAAACTGATGCATAAAGAAGTTAAGAAACTTGATGAATTTATATAGTTAAGAAGTGGGAGATATAGGATTTAAACTCTGGTATCTGTCTCCATAGTCTGCTCTTAAACACTGCATTCTGCTATGTGATCTAGTGTATTGGGAGAGAAGTCTCTACAGATAGACTGTGAATGGCCTTGCATGACAAGCTAAGAAGTTTGACAAAATCAAAACTGTAATTTAAAAAGATCATTCTGACAGCAGTGAATAAGACTGATTGGAACAGTAAAATTCTACATCAAGTGGGTGGCTATTCTTTACTCTGGATGACAGATGATGACAGACTACTCTAATGTAGTAGCTGGGATAATACACAGAAGAGAATTTTATAGGGGTACCATTAACAGGAATTGCATAAGAGAACTAGAGTCAAATATAATGGCAGTGGCATCAGTCAAGACTGTAAATTACAAGTGACAGGAAGCCAACTTGAACTTGTTCAAACAAAAATAAAAATTTATTGTTTCATATGTTTAAATCAGGAAATTCTGTCTTTTACAGTTTCTCAGACCTACTTTCCCTTATTGGCTTCATCTTTAGGCAGATTCTATATTTGTGGTGCTGAAGATGGTTTCTGGCCTTCAGAATCACATTACTCTAGAAGCTAGAAAGTCCTCATCAAAAGGAACCATCTTTACATGTACCATCTTTTCAGCCAGAAAGCAGGGTATGACTCTCAGTGACTCAGTTTAAGTCATTTGCCCATTTGTATCAATCCCTTTTGAATCCTTTGGACTGAGAGACAGGGAAGATGGGTTTCCCAAAAGAAGAAGATACAAGACAAAAAAATAAATATTCATTCCACCAACATTTTGATCTAGTGACTGAGAGTGTAATGGAGAACTTTATCAGAAATAAGTCATATGGGGAAAAGGTCAATAGCAAGTTTGAGAATAAAAAGAATAATTTAGAAACATGTTGAGTTTCAATAATGGCAGAGCATTTGGACAGAAATGACTAGTGAAGAGTTTGAAACTATGAAATTTGAGTTTAGAAGAAATGTGAATACTGAATACAAAATATTAGGAGTCAAATGAGTAGAGAAATGGCTACTGGAATGGTGAGCTTTAATGAGATTAAGAAAAATGATCATCACAAAATCAAATACTATCACTGAATCCAAGAGATGAGCATTCCAACAAGACAGGTTGGTCACCACAATCAAAAGCCCACAGCCAATCAAGGAAGGGCTAATAAAAAAACTATTTGGTCTAGATAAACAGCAAATCAATGGTGATCTTGAAAAGATCTTCAGGTAAAACAAAAGCCCATTGTAAGCCCATTAAAGAATATATGGGAAGAAAGGATGGCCAGTCTACTAAATAGCTAATTATGTGACCATGGACAAGAAACATAAAATTTCTAAGGCTCTGTTTGCTCATGTTTAAAATAGAGATTATAAATAGTAATTGTATCTAGTTTATAGATTTTACTTGACATTATGTTCAAAAAGTTCTTGACATAGTACCTAACAAATTACAAGTTCTCAGTAAATGTTAGCTATGTGTATGTATGATACAATGCATTGAGAGAATGTGACAGCAACCACAGTTTAGGATTTTTCCAAGATGTTTTTGCAGTGAAAGAAGTGAAGGAAACCCTAGTTAGCCATAAGAAGAACATTCATGAAGAGATGCCAGACCAGAAATGAGTGTGAAGATGACTTCCCATGACTCCAGCCCCAACTATCACTGACTAAAACTACACTGAGGGAAAATTGCCTACTAGACCTCAACCAGCAGAACCATGAGTGATAATAAATTATCGTTTTAAAACACTATGGGTTGGGGCACCTGGGTGGCTCAGTCGTTAAGCAGCTGCCTTCGGCTCAGGTCATGATCCCAGGGTCCTGGGATCGAGCCCCGCATCGGGCTCCCTGCTCAGCGGGAAGCCTGCTTCTCCCTCTTCCACTCCCCCTGCTTGCATTCCCTCTCTCACTTCTCTCTCTCTCTCTCTGTCGAATAAATAAATTAAAAAATATATATATTAAAAAAAACACTATGGGTTGTTTCATAGTAAAAGATAAAGAGAACAGACATCACTTGTGGGAATGACAAAGTCTAGGGAAGATGTTATTGAATCATTTTTATTATGTTTTGGTTTGATTGAATCAGAAAGTAGCCCTGAGATTTGCAGAGGCTGAGGATTTGTATTCAGAAGAGAGAGAAACTAAAGTTACAGGGAAGATATCAGGTAGTGAATATAGTAAGGACCTGGAAGAAACAATATAAAATGTATTCAGGGTTCTAGGGGGAGAAGTTTACCTTGGCAAGCAGGATGAACACCTCTTCCTCTGAGAAGGACCAAATGAGAAAAGGTAAAGCAAAGTTTGAGGTACAGAGTAAAGATATGAAAGATATCTGGGCGCCTGGGTGGCTCAGTCAGTTGAACATCTGACTCTTGGTTTCGAATCAGGTCATGGTCTCATGATCGTGAGATCCAGCCCGGCATGGGGCTCCATGCTCATCTGCTTGAGATTCTTTCCCCTTCCCTCTCCCTGCCCTTCTGCTCCTTTCCCTGCTCATGCTCTCCCTATCTCTCTCTCTAAAAATAAATAAAATCTTAATTTATTTTAGATAAAACTCCCAGAGACTTGCATCACAGAATTTTTTGAAGTGTGAAGGTCTCCTAAAGCTGCTGCCTCCTCCTTCTGGGTTCTGGTGATTGGAATCACACCAAGACCAATCAGGGGGCATGGAAACTGAAGGTCTTAAATAGGCCACAGCAGGATTTGGGGTCATTTACTACCAGACTCCCTTTTGCCCCAAGAATTCTAGCTCCTGCTCTCATTACCTTCTTCTTTTACCTCAGGACCCACACAAAAATTATAAGCGATAGCACTTAGATTCCTCTAACACAGATATTTTATTGCTTTTCACTCAGGCGAAATGGGAGAAAAGTAGATATGGAGCGGAACTTTGGTAAATCTGCCGATTTATCTTTTGCAGTGCGTGCCATGTAAACACTCCTAACTTAATGCACTGCACATGCATCATCCTTGAATGTTTAGTTTTATTGCTGCAGAAGTAATTTCTGAAGGTCATCTTATAATGGATGAAAAGTTGAAGGTTCATGCAATTTATGTTCATTTTAGATAATATTGTACAACATTTAGGAACTATAAGCTTTCATTCTCTAAATGTTTGATCTAATAATTCTAAAGATAAAATATGTTATCCACCTTTGGGAGCATATACTTTTGCTGTGAAAAATCATACTCAAATATGGATTGAAAAATGTAAACTCTTCTACTGATTTTTCTTTAACAGATTTTTATTCATCTCAGTCACACTTCAGTAGACTGAAGATAGGGAGGATAAAAAAAGCAGAACATTTCCAGGGGTATAAAAATTATAAGAGAGAATTAACCAGATTAAAAAATGCAACACTCTTTTTAAAGAATATATAGAGACTTGGTGAAGATCATCTCTTGGGCTACTTCACAGGTGTGTGTTAAGGTATAACCACCATGCAAAAACATTTTGGCCTTACCAAAAATGTTCTTTGTTATTTATATGTTTGGGGTCATAGTTATAAAGTTCCTGATTCTCTTAACCCCACTTGAGGTGATGATACTTTCTGTTGCCACTCCTTCCTCCATTGGGATTTCACCATCCCCCTTTCTCCCTTATCTCCAGTCATCCCCTCTTCCCTAGATCTTCCCTATCAGCCTTGTAAACACATTTTCTCACTGTCCGAAAACAAACACGCAAGACAAACGTCAAACAAATCTTTCTTTCAGTGCTGCCTCTCTCTGTGCATACTGCCCTCTCTTTATCCTCTCTCATCCTCCAGACACCTAAAGGAATTGTTCTACTAATTATGTACATTTGTAGATCTTTGATCCACTCCTCCTTGCACAGGGATCTGATCTAATTTGCACTTTCACTACTGCATGGAAATTACATCTGCTTTGGAAACTGTTGGCAGGGACATCTTGGCTCTACTACCAGGGTCAATGGGGGACTTCTGGGTGTCTCTTTTCAACTCTTAACCTTACAGACTGTTCTGAGTCTCTCTTATCATTTGGATTATAATTCATTATTAATGTATTCTCTTCCTACTTTATCAAATGTCCATATTTATCACCACAGTACGGACGTGTGGTTTCATCCTCAGGTATTTTCTTCTTTTTTTCCTTCACACTCAGCCTGGGTGATCTCATTAACTTCTGTGGTGTCAACCTCCACAGACAGCCTGGAGCTCACCTGAACCTCCTCTTCAGTGCCCTTTTGCCTATGTGAATGTTCCCAGGCACCTCAGTTCCAAATGAATCGATATCCATTTCTCTTTCATCACTCCTCAAACTTTATTCCCCTTCTCTATATAGTCTCACAGTCAATGGGTCATAGACTCACTTAACCCAATAGCTAGATATCTAGTTATTATAATAATGGATTGAGACTTAATGCTGACATCCAACTTTCTCACATATAAACTAGCAATTTCATATGTCTTAACTTAATAGTTTTCCTTTTCTTTTCCTCTTCTTTAACCGAGCTCCATTAATTTTACTTCAGAGTGCCTCTAAATCCATTCATTCTTCTCTATTTTAAACTTCCATTGCCATAATTCCAGGACCTCTTAGTTGCTTATTTAAATTGTTGCAGAAGTATTTTAATTCGCCCTTTGGAGTCTATTATCTTGCATTTTGAGGGTTTTCCAAATACTGACATTAGATTGTTTTTAAGAACAGAGAACGGTGAGCAGAGTGCCTGTTGTTTGCTATCCTTAATAGTGTAATATTTCTTCTCAATATTATGGCATTCATAATTTCTAGACCTAGAAAACTACTCTAGCTTTAACAATAGCCATTCTCCAGCTCATCCACCTGACCAGATCCTATCTAGCCATTCTCCTGTTGAATTTGTGTGAGGGGCTTGCTAGCTCAAACAGGCTTTACCTTATAATGCCAGTGTGTCTTTCTCACTCTTCCCCTTTTGAGGATATTCCGCTCACCCTACAAATGTTATATGTTCTAGGAAATATCCTTACTCTTCTTCCCTTTAACATCAAAGCAAATGAATTGCTTCTTTTCTGTGTATATTGTAGAGAGCTCTACTGTAGTAATAATCATGTTGACTTAATTACAGGCCTTGATCTATTTGAACCTCCTGCTGTGGTATTAGCATTTTTAAGGACATGGACTAGGTATTTAAATATTGAATGAATGAAGAGATGAATGAATGAATTGGAATGTGAGTTCTCTTCTGTCACTCAATGGGATATGCCAGTCAACTCTGTCATGACTAGTCTCTCAGGGATGGCACTGAGTAAATTTAAAGATCTCCCAATAGGAATGTGACTACTTGCCAGCTCAGTTGTATTGATTATTTGGGAAGAATGAAAAAAATAAGAATATTTGTAATGTGCTTTGCAATTTTCAAGACTTTTCCTAATTATTAACTCACTTACTTTTATAACAACTGTGTAAAAGAGGCACTGTTGCAGGGAGGCACTCAGAAGTTAAAGGTATTTAACAAGGGCAAACAGCCAGAAAGCAACAGAACTAAGAAATCACATAGGATTCCTCACCAAAGCCTGCTATTTGAGTCATGGATTCAGGCTACTTGGGTTTAAATTCCAGTTCTCTTACTTAGTAGCCATGCGCCTCCTTTCTTCACTCCTGAAATCAGGATAATATTGTAAAACCTGACAGGGTGCTTATGAATGGTAAATGAACCTAATATATTTACAGCTCTTAACAGAGTGCCTGCCATTTAGGTCGTACTCTACAAATGTTCATTATGCTACAGATGCTCTCTGGTAAAGAGGTAAAGTATCATAGCTAGAATCTCTCTCTCTCTGTTGTTCTTTTTCACTCCCCGGACCTCTCTCAATAATTAGTTTAAGAGACTGCATTCAAAAGAGCGTGTTAATTGGGCATTATCACAGAAGATATTAAAATAAGGAGCATCATGACATGGCTAGAGGCCAATCACTCCTGCCTTGGTGGTTTCTAGATGACCTGACCCAACCTAATCATTATCTAGTTTCATTAAACTCAAAGGAAAAGCTAAGATGGGCTGTTATTGGCTGAAGTGTGTCTCCCCCTACAAATTCATATGTTGAAGCTCTAGCCCCCAGTACCTCATAATATGACCGTATTTGAAAACACTTAAAGAAGTGATCACGTTAATATGAAGCCATTAAGGTAGGCCCTAATCCAATCTGACTGGTATTCTCTTAAGAGAAAATTTGGACACACAGAGACATGACAGATGCCTATGCACAGAGCGAAGGCTGTGTGGCGGAGCAGCGAGATGGTATCCATCTGCAAGGAGAGAGGCCTCAGAGGAAACCAAACTTGCTGACACCTTGATCTTATATTTCAAGTATCCAGAACTAGGAGAAAATGCATCTCTGTTGTGTAAGCCACCCAGTCTGTGGTTTGGTTATGGCAGCCCTTGCAAACTGATACAGGGGTTTTTGCTCATCATCTCACAGTATAATCAGGTAGAAGCCAAGACATCAAGAGTCTTTTAGTGACTAGTTTCAGCTCCCACAGATCCTGCCAGAGCCATAAATGTGGCTAATTCTACCTCAGGGGCTGATTTTGTGCTTCAGTGTCAAATTAATTCGAATACAGTAGGAAATTACAAATGTCAGGAAACTGTGCAAAGAGCTAGTTCTTGTTGCAATCATGTTTTAACCCAGGATATGTTCAATTTTGTCTGGATTAAGCATCAATCAATGGGTTCCTGTCTACTAATTGGCTTAAGAAACAGTTTCCTTAAACTGGGGAAATTTTCATGAGCAATTATGCCCTTTGCTAAATGTTAATGATTCTGGGTAAAGTCTATGGAAGCTATAACAAGGTCAATGATATCAATGATTTATAAAAGAATAACTGAAATTTTAGATAATTTAAATTATTAATACATTGCACTGATGTAGCATTGTTAACTTCCCCAAAGCTCTTTCATCTCTTGTATTTAAGATTTTATGTGGAAAAGTCAATCCCATGAAATCTAAGATAGAATCCAACTTTTTTTTAGTCCTTTAAAGAAAGAAAGAAGTGAAAGCTTCGGATAACAAATCTGCTTTCCTACAATTATTTTTATCAAATGAAAGACAGAAGACAAAGCAAGAATTGATGTTGGTGTCAATGTGATGAAAAACACTCTTGCGTAGGGGCTGAACTACTGTACAATTTTCTTGAGAGGACCAGTAGTCTTCCAAATGAGATATTATCTGTTGTCACTTTTATGAAAAATATAACACCTTCCTCTGCCTGTTTCTTCTACTTTGAACAGTTTTCTTGGGTGAGACCTGAAAGGTTGCCCAGCAGAAGCAAACAATTTGCCTTTGTTTTCTTGGCTCAGTAGTCCCTGAACTCACATTCTTTCACATTCAAAGCTGAAGTGGTATTGTGTAGTTTGCAGAGTTCATCTATTGTTCAGACTTCCCTGTTTGCATTGCAGAGTAAAAGAACATATTCTGAAGCAACTTTACAAGAAGCTACTCTAAAATATACATGTAGCTATTACTTATTGAACACTGTTCTGAGCTCAATGCTTTGTCCTAGTTTCTGTGTGCTTATTATTTCAGTTTTTCTGGAAGTTGGAAGCTAATCTCAAAGTATACAATTCATTCACTTACTAATTCAATAAAGGTTACTTATGGAATCTGTTTATTATATGTGCTAGGCACAATCTTAGAGATGAGAAGAATGAGATAAAAGCCCTAAAAGAAACCACAGTCTAGACCTGAACTGTTCAATAGTGTAGCCTCTAGTCACAGGTGGATTTTAAATTGAAATTTAAATTAATGACAGTTAAATAAAATGAAGAATTCAGTTGCTCAGTCATACTGGTAACTTTTTGAGTGCTGAATAGCCTTTTATGGCCCTACTGCCCTACTGGACAGTGTAAAAGAACATTTTCATCTTTGCCAAAAGTTCTGTTCTGGTCTAGAGATTAGCATATGTTAATAATGTGAGTATTTGGATAAAGCCTGGCTTAATTCTGTTCACAATGGACAATGCTATGAAGCAATCCAACCTGTTTTAGCCATGGTGGGGAAAAAGTATTTGATGAATATATATAAAAACAAGCATCTTTCAGGGACTCCTGGGTGGCTCAGTCGGTTAAGCATCTGCCTTTGGCTCAGGTCATGATCCCAGGGTCCTGGGATCGAGTCCCAAGTCAGGCTCCCTGCTCAGTGGGGAGTCTGCTTCTCCCTCTGCCTGCCTCTCTCTCTCTTTCTGTTTCTCTCTCTCTCCTCCCTGACAAATAAATAAATAAAATCTTAAAAAAAAAAAAAAAAAACAAGCATCTTTCATTACTAATGTTCTTTCTAACAAGGAAAATATGATTTACAGTGGCCTTTTAAACATGTCAATATCATATTACAATAGATGGCAGAGTGTGGTGTCCTGGATCCCTAGGGCTTCAGAGAGAGGGACATTAGTGGTCAACAAGTTACAGAATTACACAAAGAGTTATCAGGGGTTTTCCAAAGGTTAATGTCATGGTTAGTAGAGAAATCTAGAAAAGGTGCTCATATGGAGATGTGCCATTCCAAAGGGTAAGAGAACCAAAACCACAAATTTGGGAGACAAGGCTAGGCGTAAGAGCAAGATGAGAGCAATCAATGATTCACAGGACAATTCAGATGGATTTCTTTGAATAGATCCTTGCTGCCTCTTCTAAATATATTGATTATGAGAATTTACAAGTGATTGCCATGTCATTCTTTTTCAGAAATGAGATGTGCAACTTTGGGTTGTATGAGGTCATGGTTAAGATTAAGGTGGTAACTGTAACATGTTAATTGAATCCTTCAATGACGCTGTTGTAATTCAACTAATTTCTTAATGAGCAGTTGTGGTTATTTGCTTCCCATACTTTTCTGATTGTACAGCTGTGAATTCATTACTTGAGGATTTAAATTGTAAGTTATATTGCTCAGAAAATGATCAAACATTATCACTACTGTTGGAAAATGTGCAGATTTATTAGCATTCATAAGCTATTAACTGTAACAATGAAAAAGGAAATAGTTAACATCACTCCAAAAATATAAGAGTTTTCAATATATTTGTTTCATCTTTTTTCTCTTCTGTATGAGTACAAAAGACAATACAGGGGACATTATCTATGGATATTTCAGCATTAAACACTGAGGTGGTATTCTGGCAAGTCTCATGAGGCGATCAGATTTTGATTTTGCTCCTGTACCTGATTTTTTTCTGTGGAACCCCTTCTTCTGTAGGGAATGCTTTCAGAGTACAGATGGGGAGTGATGAATGGAGCTGAGTTCAGGGTAAATTGCTGTTATAAGCAGTTAGGGGTATGTTATCTGTGTGAAAGCACTTTTGGTAAGGGAGAAAATGAATGAAAAAATGGTCACAAAAGCAAACAGAGTCTGTGGCAATTACTGAGAGGCAAGATTACAGATACATGAAAGAAGGAAATCAGATAAAAATGAGGGGTAGAATTAGTACTGAAAGGAGTGAAAAGAAGTTGTAAATATGACTTCTATTCATGTGGATAGATGGCAGCTGGGATTTTGATATTTTCTAAACAGGTTTTTCCTGAGTGTCTAGCCTCTATAAAATAGTGGTTGGTTCTACACTAAAGATAAGTACCTGAATTATCTGTGGAGGTATAATACATAATATTACACATATATATATATATATGTGTATGTGTGTGTGTGTGTGTATGTATATGTATATGTATATGTGTATGTATGCCTAAGCCTTACGTCCAATAGATTCTGATCCAGTAGCTTATACCCTGTTTAGGTCTATAGAGGTGTCTCTGTTTAAAAGCATGGGCTTTTTTACTTAACTGTTGCAGAGCTGTCAAGGGATTCAATCTTTATCATAGTATTCGACCCATTTTCTTTTCTTCAGATCATGTGAGTTTACTTTTTCTCTTTGTGGGTTTGCAGAAAGCAAAACTCGCATTGCCAACAACTTGTCACATAAAAAAAATAGACTATAAATCAAAGTTAAAAAGCTTTGCCACAGCAGGAATAGCTGGTATCAAACAAAGACTGTTGTCTCTATGGTGATCTCAACAGATAGTCTTGTTGACGAATCCCCTACTTCTTGCCATTTCCCCACAACCATTGAGAGGCTAGCATCCTGCCTTTGGAATGCATCCAAGGAAGACAATTCAGAGGTTGGTGCTTTGGTGATGAATCCTTTGGTTCTTGGTCCTGGCAATTCTTTATTTAAATTAGTTCAATATTATTTGTGAAACTGGAAGGAAAAGTGTTCTATTACATGGTCTTGGTCGCAAACAACAAAAGAAACATACTAGATTGTATATAACTACCCAAAGAACCTGTTGGAAGGCTGGGGGACCTATTTCTAAACTGGGCATAAATCAGAGGAAATGGGCATCAGATAAGCAGGCTAGATCAGATCCCCTTTTGAAGCAACCTAGCTGTCCTGCTGGCCCTGGGATCCTTAAACCTCTCTACCAAGAGCTTCTCTTTGTTGTTATGAGTGCTTTCCCAACTGTCCCTGCATTTTTGCTGTCTCCCTCAACTCACGTAGTCCTAGGTGGGACCCTCTAATGACTGAGACTCAGTCATATGCCTGTGTCATCAAAACAAAAGCAAGAAGTATCTCATCTTATCAGAAATCATGGGAGAAGGTGAAACTCTAAGGATCATCTTCTATTTCAAAATTATTTTAAAATAAGTCCTTTAGGTGAAGTGTAGCCTAAAGGGACAAATGTTTATTACCGAGCCCCTCATAATGCTGCCTGGCCACTTACTATTTGGCTAAATTGAGCATGTGATACATTTGCTCTTTTGATGTTTAGAAAGCTGTGTTAAAGCAGCATAGAATATCGGGTACTTGCGGAGGTGACTTGGGACATTGTCACTAACATGCAGAAGAGTTAAGAGTAAAGAAACACTAGCAAAACAGACATTCTCTACGGCAACCACATATCCCCATAGTTTATCTTTCGTTTGGTTGTTGGCCCACAGTTGTTGGCCTACATCTCTTCAGGCTGAGACGGAGGCTGTTTCCCTGGTTACCTAGGCAAGGAGAAGAAACTGTCTTAGGAGTACAGAAGAGCTGACCTCAAACTTTTGTGTAAATGTATGGATATGTGTGAGATAAGTGTTTGTGATAACTTATGCAAACTTCTGCATGGTACCAGCCTGATTAAAATACTCACTCTTTGTTGAGAACTTCTAATTTAAAGGTCTGGAATTGGATGATCAAATAAATCCTCTTCCTGAAATTGTAGCCATGAACTTGAAACTCTCAAATAATGAAAGAAAACTATTATTTGAACAATTTATTCCCCAATTACTGTTTTGAATACTGGTTAGGAGAAAGAAAAAGACCTTGAAGATTATCTTCATATTTTGAAAATACACCAAGCCTGAACTCTGGGTGGCTCTAAGTTGTGATCACTTGGTTTCTCTGTATTGTGAAATTTCATTCAATTTTCATGTTTTAAAATACCATGGCAAAAGAACTCAGTTTTTCTTTTCTTTTTTCTGTCTTTCTTTCTCTTCTTTTTTTTTTTTTTTTTGTGGTTACTGGCTGTCTTCTCCAGTCTGGACATCTGCTTGTTATTATCATGGCTGTTAACTCTAAGTTGTTTTTTGTTTTTGTTTTTGTTTTTTTAAGATTTTATTTATTTGACAGAGAGAGATAGCGAGAGCAGGAACACAAGCAGGGGGAGTGGGAGAGGGAGAAGCAGGCTTCCCGCCGAGCAGGGAGCCCGATGTGGGACTCAATCCCGGGACCCCGGGATCATGACCTGATCCGAAGGCAGACGCTTAACGACTGAGCCACCCAGGCGCCCTAACTCTAAGTTGTTTTAAGTAATTTTTTTACCATCTCTCTCTGTAAGTTTATTATGCAAATACTAGTCTTCCTTACCTTGTATGTGTCACTTTTGGAGATAACACAAATGTTTGTCTAATGCATATATATATATGCAGTGATTTTTCCTTCTGAACAGTCTTTATGATCAATTTTCCTTGAGCACAATGGAACACTCTTTGATTTATATTGATGTCAGTTTTATTTTTAGTGACACTCTACCCAAAACAAGCTTATGTTTATGTTTCTTCTAAAGTTTCCTGGGGCGCCTGGGGGCTCAGTTAAACATCTGCCTTCAGCTCAGGTCATGATCCCGGGGTCCTGGGATCGAGCCCCGCATCGGACTCCCTGCTCAACAGGAAGCCTGCTTCTCCCTCTCCCTCTGCCTGTCCCTCCCCCTGCTTGTGTGTGTGCTCTCTCTTTGTCAAATAAATAAATAAAATCTTTAAAAATAAATAAATAAGTAAATAAAGTCTCCACTTTTTCAATCCATAGTCTTAATAAAATGTATAATGGCTCATATCCACTAATACAATTTATCAGTAAATGGACAGATGGACTACAATGGCTTTTATAGTATGCAAAAGGATGAAATCCAACTATGACCTTTAAATGATTATTTTTCATAAGTTCATGCATTAGTTATCTCTAATCAGTCCTAGTGTGTAACGGGGCTAAAAAGAGAAGATACAAAATAACGTTTTCTTCTTTCTTTATTCTTGTCAATTTATACAATGTTTCCTGACTTATTTCTGATAATGTTACACAAACAAATTTGTGGAAGTAAAATTAAAATTTTGGGTACATATCAC
Organism: Mirounga leonina; assembly: GCF_011800145.1. Taxonomy (NCBI): domain Eukaryota; kingdom Metazoa; phylum Chordata; class Mammalia; order Carnivora; family Phocidae; genus Mirounga; species Mirounga leonina. The sequence continues at coordinate 66,823,913 of NW_023270268.1, forward strand.
TGCTTCATATAAGCACCTTTAATTACTACTTTATTATTTATGTTATTTCCTCTAAGTTTAAATTTGAAGATCATCCCAGTGGTGTTATTTCACTAATACAGAAAATAGTTACTATCCAAAACTATACAATGACAGAGCTAAGAACTGAGTTCATGAGCTCCATAATTTTTCCTGAGTTAGTCAACCAAAGAGAACACATGCCCTATATTGGGATGAGACCCTTAAAACAAATTAGAAGAGGGAATTATTCCCTTAATCCTTTGGAATTTCTTTATCTTATGGACCGCTATTCAGTGTAGCTAAAACATGTGTTTACATATATACAAATACGGTAGTAACACATTAGATTAAAAGATAGAGACAGACCTGATGCATATAAGGCACACAATAAACATTCATTGAATTTGTAAGGAGATATAATAACAAGATATCTATGAAAATGTACACAATCAGATTTGTATATCAACCATGACGATGAAATCTAAGTGGTTAGCAAGCCAAATAAGATTGAATTCACTGAGTTCCTATTAGTAAAAAATGCAAGATGAAGTATATTACTGGAATGTTTTAAGAGGAAAGCTACTGTATGAACTTTAAAATACCAGAAGTGTAAAATATTGAAATGCAGTGCTTTGGGTTATTATTAGTAAGATTATCCAAACATGCTTACAGTTTTCCTATTATCTCTGAATCTCTACTTTACTTTTGATCATTTTAGTAGGGTATGGAATTAAAAACACCAAGTTCCAAATCAATCTGTTTTTATAATTTTAGTGATTCTGTAGAGACTTAGTTATAGAAAGAGTTTAGATTAATAGATGAGATGTAGTTGGAGAATTATCTGTGGATTTTAGTTATCCTTACTGATCCTAGTTCCCATCATAATAGATAATTGTAGGAGACATGTTAATAATACACACGTGGAAAAGCTCTAGAGATTTTATTTCGCAGCAAGCTAAAAATGAATCAACGGTGTTATATGACTATCAAAGGCCCAAATTTACCTTAAAATGCATTAATAAACTTTATAGAAAAGAATGGGGTTGGTAGTCACTTCACTTTTCAATCCATTTGTCACACCATCCCTGGAGAATATGCATGAGTTCTGAAGAGTATAGTTTAAGAGGGTCATATAACCAGAAAAAAGTGAGAAAGATAGCATCGGAAGTTGTATTATGAAATATAATTGAAGTAATTAAGTTTATAGAAGGGAAAGAATCAAGGTGGATAAGATATCTGCCCTCACATATGGCAAAGGAAGTAAATATATTATTGTAGTTTAAGAAGGCAGAACAAGGACCAATGGGGAACAGTGGAAGAGTGCTGATTACCAAAAAGAATGAAGAACCCTCTGATATTTAGAGATGTCCAGAAAAAGAAAGGCCTACTTTAAAAAGGGGTCTACCATCAGAGCTGAAATGAGAATCAAGGATGAGAATCTAAAATTTCGGGATCACTTGGCAATTTTGCAGAAAGATGGTTGTTGTCAGTCACATAAAAGTTTAATACCATCTCCTATAACTTCTAGATTAAGCAGATTCAGAATGCTTCCAACAAATAAAATGCATACCAGTTTCATAATATTGACAATGCAAAAACCTGAAAATATTATACATTAAAAGCTAATATAACTAGAGAGATACATACAAGTATGATAAAGTATTTACAGTATTCTTGTCTCAAGGGATTATGAATTTTTCCCTTTTTCAGACTTTTCTGAACTATTTTTTAAAGTGAATATTTTTTTTTATAATCTGATGAAATAACAATGCTATTTTAACTAAAGTCAAAAAGGAAATGTCATTGTTTCTTTGGAAGAAGTCTGTGGTTAATAATCATTTGTGTATTTTTGTAATTCTCAAAACAAGTGGATTTTGTTGTTCAAAAGATACATAATTTGATTAGTTACAACTCTACATTTTTAAATCTGTAAGGGAGCCCATTTTTGGTACCAAATGTTTAAGCATCAATAGAAGGTGTAGTGGGTTAAATTTTGTGTTAATTTTTAGTACTCCTAAATGTCACCTGATTTGGAATTAGGGTCTTTGCAGATATAATCAAGTTAAGATGAAGTCATAGTGTATTAGGGTGTGTCCTAATCAATGACTGATGTCCTGTAAAAAGAGGGAATTTTTACAAGGGGTGGGGAAGTTGGAGTGATGTTATCGACAAGCCAAGGAATGCCAAGGATCCTAGGAATCCATCAGAAGCTCAGAAGAGGCTTGGAAGGATCCTGGCCTAGAACTTTGAGAGAACACTTAGGGCTTCTCACCTCCAGAACTTGACACAAGTTTCTGTTGTTTTAAGCCACATAACTTGTGGTATTTTGTTACAGCAGCCCTAGGAAATGAAAACAAAGGGAAATAGTTGGCAGTAGATTTTTATTAAATAGGAAAATCCTCAGGACACTTTTAGCAATGAAAATAATAAACATTTTCCCACTTTCTAACACTAGGTCATTATTTAATAATGCCTTTTTATATTTCCCTTTGGAACGTGTTATCAGGAATGCATTGAACTTTCCTACTGGCTTTAAAACAATAAAACCATTCATTAATTATTTAATGTAAGTTTAAACTATCACCTCAAGAATTTGGAGAGAGCTATACCTGTATCTATATCTATCTATATATGTCTTTGCTTTATTCTCTTTTAAGCACTATTAATCTTTGAAATGATATTATTTATTTTATTTATATGTTATGTACTGTTCCTCACTATAACATAAGCTCCTGACAGCAGCGATTTTGGTTATTTTAACCGTGGCTGGCACATAATAAATACTCAGAAACATTTGTTGAATGCTCCCAATGTAGTGACAATTTCCGATATCAGCAGCTATAGGCTTAGTGTACATGGCAGGAGAAAATGTTGCCTCAACTTCCTGGACTGACTTATTAGGGCTCATGAGGTCATATACCATATCTTAAATAATCATTGGAGCAAGGAGATGGCATATTCTGAAATGGCATTGCTTGGGGCACTGTGCTCTTCACGAGAACCACAAGGTAGATCAGCACACTTAAATCTCAAGGATACGGCAATCCCTCAAATAAAATGGTGTAAATTTGTTTGTCATATTGAAATAATAAATTTAAGTACAACAGCTTTCAGTAAATAATTTTTCTTATGTCTGATTTCACTTCTCATGTGAAGTTTTTTCAGTACATAATTAGAACACAATTTCTGATTTTATTATTTAAAATATTTAAAATATACCTTCCTTTCCTCAGAAAAAATAGCAATCCAAGTCGTTTTGATCTTGATTATGGAAATCATTTTTGGACAACTTTGGCTGAAGCAGTGTTTTCAACCTAATTTCAATTATTTCCATGAACAAGCTTTTTAAAATTTCTCCATATATCCCATAAAGCCACCTAATTGTATGTTAAGAGTCCATTGCAAGAAATAAGCATTCATAAAACTTTGGCTGAAAGACATGTAATCCATCATTCCTTTAAATGAGATGTGCTTAACCTAGGTAGAACAGAGGGTCCCAGAGACCTGAAAGGTACAGGTGCATTTCTGTCATGTGTACAAATGGGTCCATTCCTGGTTAAAGAACCACAGCTTTGGACAGATTCTTAAAGGATCTGTGGTTCTACCCCAATGTCTGAATCAGCACTCTAGAGTAGTGCTTCTCAAATGGGGACGATTTTGTCCCTTTGGAGACATTTGGCTTTTTTTTTTTTTTTTTTTTGGTTGTTACAACTGGAGAATGGGGAGCTGTTATTGCTACTAATAGGCAAGGGGCAAGGGATGCCAAAGCTATAATGTACAGGGCAGTGCCTCCCAGTAAAGACTGTTATGCCTAAATGTTGTTAGTACCATTGCTGGAAAACCATGCTCTAGATAATCTAATATTCTCAAACTCCCTACCCAAGATTAAGAGCAAAAAAGAGTGTCAGTTATTTAACTTGCATTCTTTCAGTTTATCTCTGGTTTATTAAGCTTCTTGTTGTGTGGCATGATGCTGTCACCCAGTTTCAAGGTGCGTTTTAAGACTCTGTCCCTGGAAAGTGATTTTATGGGTTGTGGTGCTGTGAATGGTGCATCCTGTAATGTCTTTGTCTTACCTACCTACAGATTTCCTGTCAGTCCTTGGTTCGAAGAAGATTAGCTCTGCTTTATCTTCAATGGACAATCTGAAGTGGGATTGAGCTTGTTTCTTTCTTATTTGGGTTATTAGGGAGATATAAACATAATTGAAGACCATTTTCTAGCTTACAATTTGGATAATAATATGATTCTGGCTTCACTTCAATTTTCTGGTATCTAATTTTCCTAGGCTTTTACTTACTGGCTTGTAGTGTTTGTTTGTTTTTTATGTGTGTGTGTGTGTGTGTGTTTTGCTTTATCAGAATTAAATTTTTGTACAATACACATTTTTTCTTTGGGATGAGGTAAGAAATAAATAAAAACTTGTGACCCATAGGACTTACCACTAAAATTAAGAACTACGTTGTACCTGATTTCTCTTCTTTATATAGTTTATACCACTTAATTCTTTAACATTAATGCCATATCATATTGCTATTTCTATTTAAATAATGTGCTATAAACATTCCTATATCATTTTTTTTTTGTGGTTACATTCATTAGCTAATTCCCTTTATTCAAAACTTTTCAGCATCTATTGTGCGGAAAGTCACCGAAAATATAAATAAAATAATTTTTTTTTCTCAAAGAGCTTACATGTGAACAAGGGAGATAGGTATGTAAATCAGTAATGACAAAAATATACTCTTATCATAGAAATATGCTCAAAGTATATGGTGACAAAACGTGGCATGATCAAATCCAGTACATGCTGATTGAGAAGATAACATGTTGCTGAACATTCTCTAGTTTTTTCATTTAAAAATTATTTGAGATAGAAAATGTGATAGACTTATGGATGAATAGATGGTAATAGAGATAATAGATACATAGATCCAATGAACTTTCAATTGCTTTTAAAATTTATTCTGGTTGTTTTTGACAAATTATCCAATTTATTACAGCTTTTTAACATTCCTGTTAACCATCTCATTCTAGGTATATGTAATCTCTCCACTTAAAAAGGAAACTTATCTAGGTGATTTTAATAAACGCAAGCAGGACAAAGCTCAGAATTAGCCTGGGTGGAACCCAAGATTTTATTCCCCTCTTCCCTTCCCCTACACCCCCTCCCATTTCTCCGCCCACCCACCAATTCACTGGAATCCATTCTCTGAATCTAGCCTGCTGTGGACACATCAATTTGAATGTGAACTCAAGCAGGTAATTCATTAGTAAGTAAGTACACATTTAACAATCAAAAAATTTAAAACTAAAAAGTTTGTTAGACTTACTCAAATCTAGAGTTTCTCAAATGTTACTCCTCAGTGTTTATAAAAAAGGGAATTATTGGTCAAATGCATTTGAGAAAAGCCATATTAGTCAAAGATAAGTGAGTTTTTTGTTTTGTTTTGTTTTTAATGAACTTCTCTGGGCCTTCCCTATGCTACTGAGCTCTCCTCAAGGTGTGTGATAAGTATTTTCCTACAATATTTAAATATAAAACACCTAATTGAAAATATGTAATCCATAAAAGTTTCTACTTATACTATGGTGTTTTTAAAAGTATTATTACCATGTACTCTTATGATAATAACTTGGTCATTATTAATCATCATTACTTTTCTAAAAAATTACATTTCAGCATTAGTCTTTCTCTACAGGGATATCAAAGATCCAGGTTCTGCTGGGAATGGAGAAAGTATTGCAAGAACCCTAGTAGATTTTAATATTTATCAAGTCTGTGTGATACAGAACAAGAATGCCTAGAGCCTTTGAAAAGAACTATCTATGACTCACAGCTAGTATCTTTAAAATGTAAAATATCAGCCTTTTGAAAAATGAGGACACTCTTGTCAAATGCTAATCTTGAAACTACTTAACTGATGTTTTTGCAATAGCAACTAGTGTTAGTACAGGGGAAAAACATAAAAGTGACTCATGTAATTTTTAGTAAGTTTCAGTTTATCAAAACACACACACACACACACACACACACACCCTCTTATTCTTTGTAGTTGATATAACTGTGCTTTACAGTATCTTTGGATATGTGTTTAGAAGATGGCTAGAATTGACCCTTATTATTTTACAGTTAAATAATTGAAAGGTGGAATTGACAGTCATTACTCCCTCGCCTTGTTCATTAAGCATTTTAGGCATTCCAGAAATAGTTGACACATTTGCACAGATTAAATCATCTAAGCTTTTGCTTAAAATTAGAACTAAAATTAAAATGGAATGAAACTTGTTTTACTCTTATTTTTTTTCTTTCTATAGCATCTATAGGCCAAAGTGTGTTTATGTATCTAATGTTATTTCAGATTATTTAACTGGGCAAATGGGTATCATTCCTTGGCGAGGCAGAGGCCTAATGAAATAGAAACTCTAAATAGTGGTCTCCAAAGTTTAAAAAAGACCTAAAACCAAAAATATTACTATTGTTTTACCTTAATTGGCTTTGGAAGCCCACCTGCAGAAGTGAGGAACCTTCTTCTAGGGAAAACATATATACATACTACTTTCACTCTTAAGTAGTGTTTGGGTGAATCCACTTACAGAAACTAAAACTTCTATCCAAGAGCACTTGGCTTTTCTATTTTCATACCAAATAGTCACACTTTCTAGGCTTGGTGTCACAAAAGCAACATTTCCAAAGGTTTGTGATTATTTTTTCCCCAAGAGTTTTCACTTCTCTTGGGCTGTTACCTTTTCTTTGAAGTGATTAGCAATAAAAACCTTAAAATAAAAGAGTCTGAGGGCTTGTCAGGGGAGCAGCCAAATAGGGAAGATCCCAAGGCATCTGCTGCAAGAAAGAAAAAGGACTTGGCATACAGCTAACTTGGGTGAGAGGAACTCTGGGTTTGGCTCCATGTTACTGAAGCCAAGTGGAATCATGGTTAGAGTTTTGCTGTTCACTGGAACACTGCATAGATTTGTTTTTAGTTTGGCATATTTTCCTGTCTTGATAGCTGATGAGGCCCAACCAATGTTGTAGGTATAGATGGATACTTAATTACCTGGTTGTAATCTAGGTTAATGATAGATGGGTAATGCCTTCTTGAACACTAGGTAGCAAAATTTTCTTATAATAAGATACTGTTAGTTCCTCAATTAACCAAGATATACTTGAGAAATTAAATAATAGATCAAGAATATTGTATTAACTGGTTTCTAACCCCCTTCCACCTCCTTCTAAAAGTCTGATCCTGCCAATAAACAGATGATCCAGGATAATACACAAATAATCCTCTAATGAATGATGTAGTCAAGTGGTTCCAAATCATTGAGTTAGAGGAGGTATTTTATTATTTATTTATTTTTTGTGTATTTTATTTCTTTTAACGATTTATTATTTATTTTAGAGCGCGGGCACCTGCAAGCGGGGGAGGGGGAGGGGCAGAAGGAGTGGGAGAGGAGCAGACTCCCCACTAAGCGAGGAGCCCCATGCCCATGCTGGGGTTGAATCTCATGACCCTGAGATCATGACCTGAGCCCAAATCAAGAGTCAGATGCTTAACCAACTGAGGCACCCAGGCGCCCCAAGAGAAGGTATTTTAATATCTCCCTGCTATAGTACATGGTATATACTGAATTCAATAACATTTTAGAAATAAATCTAAATAGTATAAATCTCAACAGCATTTTATAATATTCTGTATGTAATGTATTACATTTCTGGAACTTGCTACATGCAAGGTATATACATTTATATTATATTATATATACTTTATATACACATTTGAAAAATAGTACTACACATGGGTAAATTAACTTATTCTACAGACAGGTCTTTGTGCTTTAGGATTTCTGTATTCTAGAACTACTTAAAATAATCTCACAGTCTCCCTTGTGGTTGATTCTCAAAGGATAGGATATGTTGTCTGCGCAAGGGTGGGTATATAGTTTGAAAAAGTGCATATACATTTTCATAACAAAGCAAGTTTTGTTGGTGAGAGTGAAACAGAGTGAAAAAACAGTCCAAGCAAGTTCTTCAGAAAGGAGAGTGTTGAGACCCAGCAGAACATACAAGAAATGCAGTGGTCCTGTTTTAAGAATTCAGAAGTGGATCTGATTGTAGGAAGGCCATTGTGTACAAGCAAACTGCACAAAACCGCATCAGAAGGCAGAGGAGAGAGGGGGCCCTGGGTGGCTCAGTCGGTTAAGCGTCTGCCTTCGGTTCAGGTCATGATCCCAGGGTTCTGGGATCTAGCTCCACTTTGGGCTCCTTGCTCAGCAGGGGGTCTGCTTTTCCCTCTCCCTCTGTTGCTCCCCCTGCTTGTTCTCCCTCTCTCTCTCTTTCTCTGTCAAATAAATAAATGAAATATTTTTAAAAAAAAAGAAGGCAGAGGAGAGAGAGAAGCATAAACAGTAAAATGTACAGACTAGAAGTGGCCTCTAGAACCCAACCAGGAAGAGATTCTGATAGGGCTTTGCCCTTGGAATCCTATTCTTCCCACATACACCTTCTTTATCTGGTAGTCACTAATTTCAAAAGATGGCATATTTTCAGAAATGATTTTGCTGAGCTAAAGTGTCTATAATTTGTAATCAGAAAACAACAGTTTTTTTCCAAAAATAAAATTATATTTTAACATTATACATGGATTTCTCAAAGAACTGTACCCATCCATTTAACTCTATAGGTTCTGATTTTCAAGGCACAATGTCTCCTTGAATAGAATATTGATCTAATTTCTTCTTTTTAGAAATGAGTAAATTGAGGCTCTTGGGAATTATTTTCCCAAAGATCTAGGCCACGTAACTAGCACATGAAGTAGAGTTTATAGGAGAAGCAAGAACACAACAATCCAAAAGGTCAAGGTATATTTATTAGTCAGATTGTAACAATTTTCAGAATTTCCACATAGGGGACTCATTATCAAAGTTCCATTGAAGTTGATGGCAAGATGCCTGGTATGAGGATATTCAAGTAGGTAACTTAAGATGTCGATTTTATATCAAAGTTAAGATCTTCACAAAGTAGAAGGTTATTTTTAGGTTGATTATATTGATTTTCTCTGTTGTTCAGAATGCCCTTGGTTTTGTTTTCATCATAAACACATAGCCAGAAATTCTTGTTATGAGAAAGTAATTATATTTCTTGTAAACTGTTCTCTTCCCACCTCTTATTTTTAATCCCATCTCCATTTGTCTTCCACTGTTTTTTTGTTTCTTTGTTTTTTTTTTTTATTTTTCAAATTTATTCTCCAGTGTTTATAGTGTTTATAGAAGCATCCTTGCCTCTGGTCTAACAATCATATTAGCAGTAAAGAAAACATCCAGGTCCTTTCAATCAAATATGTTTTTATGATATATATCCGGGGCTTATAAGAAGCAAGGAGAAATCATCCTTCTTCCAAAATAAGCACTGTGAAAACCTCAAATCTATAGTCCTTTTTATTGCTAATAAAATATTTGTCAATGGAATTAATAAGTTCACATGTCTGATTTATTTAGCTTAGGGGAGCCTGACTGGCTCAGTTGGTAGAACATTCGACTCTTGATCTCAGGGTTGTGAGTTCAAGCCCCATGTTGGGCATGGAGCCTGCATAAAAGAAAAAATAAAATAAAAATAGGCTTAGAATTCAGAATTGAGTGAATATACTTCTGCTATATGGTAATAGAAAATATAATGCTCATTCCTTCTGTTCAAATCCTTAAATTTATATCCCATATGAAAAAATCTATAGCATTAAAATTTCAGTAGATCATCCTGAAAAGCAATGCAAACAACTGCATTTCTTGCTATAGGGTAGGACTTAATTTTTAGGTGTTTCTGAAACATTTCAAGTGCAAGCAAAACCTATAAAAAATAATATTTAAGTAGGTTTTGTTTGAGCCAAATGATACCGGTGACTAAAAGAAGAAAAAGCACACAGTCAGTACTACATGTGTCCTCTCTGGATGACTTCAACTATACCCAGGGCTTAGGTTCCCACCTCTATGCTGGTGACCCTCCCAGACAAAGACAGCTTTGATGTCTCCTTTCCTTTGATGTTTCAAAACTGTATTTCTGACTGCACGCTGCATATCACCACCTGGATATTCCACAAGATTGTCAAATGCAACATGCCCCCAAATGATTTCATTGCCTTTTGTCTCCCTATTCCTTTCGCTGTCTCCCATATCAGGCAGGATGCTTTCATTTGCAACTAACAAAAAACTCAGTTCAACTGGCTGTTTAAACAATAAAGGAGATATATTGGCTCAGAAGTAGTTAGGACTATAGACCTGGTAAAAGCTGATTTGGCTGTGTTTCCTTAGGATTTTTTTGGCTCTATGATTCTCTGAGAGTCAGCTTTGTTCCCAAATTGGCTTCTTTGAAAGTTACACAATAGTTTCAGTAGTTCCAGGCTTTATTTCTTCATTCACACTGTTCAAAAAGAAAGAAAGCAGCTCTTGGGAGAATTCTTTCCATAGAGCAAGAGACCTTCCTCAGAAGCCCTGAGGGTAAAAAACCCTTCCAGTAAAGGCAGGCTGGCTGACTTCAGCCAGTTTTCCTAACCTGTCACCGTGGCAAGTTCTTAGACAAGTCAGGACCCACACCTAGAACCGCAGGTGAGCAGTCCCAGCAAATCACATGACTGCTACATAAGGAAGTATAGTACAGCAGATGCTGGGAAGATAACCACAATGTCTACGATTCCATATAGTCCTCTAAAATATATTCTGTCTGCAGGATTGTTTGGTTACAAAAACAGAAACTGAATTAGCATGTTGAAAAGGACACAGAAGAATCTCAAGGAAACTCAGTTTTGGGAACTAGAGCATGGCATCAGAAACTTGACAGTTGATGAACTCTCTGTCTTTCTGTTGCTTCATGTTGTCTCATCTCAGCTTAACTCTGCATTATTGTTTTATTCCCCTGCTACTCCCCAAGAGAGTTGCCTTTCTGGGTTTCTTTAAACAGAGAATACATAGTCAAAAAGGCTGCCAGTCCATAATTTAAAAGGCCTTATATCTCCTGTGCCTATAACTATGATTAGCCACACTTTTGATCTCTCAATCCCAAATTTCTAGAATGAAGAAAGTGATTGGCCAGTCCATTTCCAGTGGGGTACATACTTTAGTTGTTGTGGGAGATAATGGAATGTCACGTGATATGTAATAGTTCCCCTTCAGAGATGAGAAAGGTATATGAATTGGAGGGAAATGACACATTTGTGTATTATAGGAGTATATTTTAATTTTTGGAAAATGGAACCACCTGTTTTTCAAGCTGGAAACCTGGGAATCATGTTTTATTCATCTCAATCCTTATGGCTTTACCTCTTCTTGAGGCAGATGGTATAATAGCTACCATTAAATGTACTAGATCTTAAGCAATGTGGATATATATATATATCTCATTTCATTCTCTCAACAAAGTCATGAAATGCACTATTATGTCCATTTTTAGGAGCCCAAATTGGGCCCATCAAGGTTTAATAGAGTTGACAGATGGCAAACCTGATGTTGTCTCCCAGATCCGTCTGATTTCAAAGCCCCAACTTTTTTTAGTGTTCATACCATCTGTATACAGACTTTGGAACCAGGCAGATCTGAGTTTGAATTTTAGCTCTGCCACTTACTGGTCATGTGTTCCTTATTGACCTCTGTGAACCTTAGTTTCAATTTCCATGAGAATCTGAGGATGACAGGGGGCCCTTGAGAATGCTTAAAATAAAAATAAAAAATAACTAACCATGTGTCTGGCAAATAATAGGCTACCAACAAATATTAGTTACTTTCTATTCCACTTAATAAATGGAATAATATTTTGGGGAAAATATGTTGGAATTAAAGGAGAGAAAAACATAGGTTTCAATTGCGTAACTGCCACTTAGCAGCTTTTTGACCATAAGCAAGTTACCTAAGTTATATGAGTCTCCATTTTTTCACTTATAAAACCAAAGCAATACTAATTTCATTTAAGATGGTTGTGAGGATTAAATGGGGTTATATATGGAAAGTTTTGCCCAGCCTAATTTTAGTGGAGAGCTGGGATTGAGGTAGCTGCATGTAATAAGTACATAGTAAATAGTTGCTGTTTAAGATATTAAATGAATACACTTGAAAGATGGATACTTTTTAAGGGTATATGCTGAGGGGCCTCAGAAGAGCAGATTTTAAAAATGAACCACTGCTTTTTATTCATTTTATTTTGTTAAACGTAAGAATGCGTTTTCTTTATTGGGCCATTCTGATGATCCAGACACTAGGTTAGGTGATTTGCATTTGTATCTTTGTAAAAATCTTGCAAAAATAGACACTATTACTATGTTTTTAGAGATGTAGAAACCAAGACTCCAAGAGAATATGTAACTTGTTCAAGGATCTAAAACTCAGTGGCAAAGTAATACTTTCTTTGAACATTGTTGCTTCTCAAACTATACTTCATATATTAAAATGAATCAGTAATACTTTTGGCAATATAGAGAAGACAGCCTATGAATTTGTAAATGTATTATATTACTATACCTCCACTATCAGAGTAGAGATTTTAATTTGTTTTGTTTTGTTTATTTTGTGTGTCGGTGGGGTGAGGGGGCAGCAGGGATTGATTTTAGGAAAGACATATTTTCATCTACGTCCACAGTAAGTATAGGACAATTAGGTAGCAAATTAATTTTTATATTGACTTTACAACCATGCCTCAGTGTTCTAGTATACAAATGACAATGTTAACTATCAGTCATAAAATAGCAACTTCCAAAATACCATACTATATCAAAAATTTGAATTAGAACTAACTTAAGATATAAAGAACCAGTAAAAGAAACAAACCTTAGAAAACCCGGTGCTGTTAGCTTCCCAAAGAGGAAATTAAGATGCTGTGATCAATATCTCACTAGCTGATTTTGCCATATTGGTTGGAAAAAAAAAAAAAAAAAGACAGCATCAGTGATGAAGTTAGGAGAGACCATGGAAGATTAAGTTTAGCCTCGTGCTTACTGATGTCTAAACGAATTTGAAAAAGTATGTTCAGGATATATAGAATTGGAAGGAAAATGCTAGTAAGAAGTTTAAGTATTTGAAATAGGATTTGACTGGTCTGTTTGGTGGGTTCCATATGGTAGATTGATGCCTTTTGGATATGTATATGGACAGAAAAAAATTTTTTTGACAAATTTAAACTGGAAAGGATGATCTTCCTGAAACTTCAAGCCATGATTGTGGTTTTTAGGTATCCATTTGCCTGTGAAACTCTAAAAAGCTAGATTAGAATGTTATTGTTGGGCGCCTGGGTGGCTCAGTCGTTGGGCGTCTGCCTTCGGCTCAGGTCATGATCCCGGGGTCCTGGGATCGAGCCCCGCATCGGGCTCCCTGCTCCTCCGGAGGCCTGCTTCTCCCTCTTCTACTCCCCTTGCTTGTGTTCCCTCTCTCACTGTGTCTCTCTCTGTCAAATGAATAAATAAAATCTTAAAAAAAAAAAGAATGTTATTGTTGCCGTTAAGTTTTATTAAATTATACTGGGAAGTGAAACATAGAATAAGTGATGTCGGTGACAATAATTCAGGGGCATTTCTAAAGAGGTAATACTGTGTTAATTTGTATAGAGAGAATATCCAGATTAGAATCTCACTGATTACATTTATTTAATATAATTGGTAGGTTGATAAATTTGTCTGACCTTGGAATATTCTCTGACTTTAACTAATCTATGCCTTTTTATTTAATATAATATTCCACTAATAGATTTGAAGAAAATCTAGAACTGAATGTAAAATATTAACATTTTCTTTTTCCTCCTCATCTAAAACTAGACATTTGAGGAAGCAGAAAAAGCATGTTCCAGCTCTAATTCAGGGAAGGTTCTAGTTTGCCAATCCCAAGGAAAATTAAGAAATGTGAGGAAATCTACATCATACACAAAATGCAAGCTTCACAGGATAGGGCAAAGACTTGTTCCAGCTTGCTTCCCAAGCAACCATTAACTAAAACCTTATATTTTAACATTGAGATGTATAGATATAGCAGTCTATGGATAGACAGATATAAATGAATCCATTTTTCTTCCATTTCTCTCCATTCATATTTTTCAAATAATTCTTCAGTCAGAAACTTTGACTTGAGAAATTCAGGGTGTATCTTAAGCAATTTTTAAAAAGTTTTTAACTTTTCAATATTTTATATCTGAAAAGATCTTTATTTCATCAACAAATTTTTATTGAGCACCTATTATGTAACAGGCACTCCTTTGGGTACCAGGGCTAATGTGGTGAACAAGACAGTCTAGGTAGGTATTAGCCTTAAGGGAGCTTATATTCCTCTATTCATGGAGACACTAAACCACACTGACTGTTGACTTCATAGTTCAAGTACAAAGTTATTTGGGTTACAGAGATTCACAACTGATAGTGACAAAAGCAGACAGAAAAGAGCAGTTTCTATTTCTACTAAGGATAATAATTTTCTAAGTGGATTAAATAAAATTTCATAATTGTTCCCTATTCCTAGGAGACCAACAGAACTTGGAGGGTCAATGAAAAATTCCAACTCAGACCCGGTATGGGACCTACCTCACTATTGCAGCCAAAGAGAGCCCCAAATGAGAACTTCAGGGGTCCTCAAGGAAGTGTTCTGTTCTGAGTCTAGAGCCTTGAGTCACAATTAGTGGGGAGGATCGGATAGGATCTTGGTGAACCTCCAGCATTATCAAGTGGTAACTCTTTAAAATACCACTAGAAAAAAATACTTTTGGTCAAGCAAAACTAAGTTCATTTGATTTCTACACTAAGGTTGAGCACTATCTTGACAGAGTCATAACAGGCTTCAAAATGGGAAATTGGGTCAGGATATTTATAGGGTGAAAGGACCAGACTGGGCAATTTGAAGGTAGGTCTTGCAACATGGGAAACTGATTGGCATTGTAAAGAATTTATGACAGAACTACTTTGAACGGGAGGGCATAAGGAAGCAAGGATCTTAAAACAAAACTTGATAATTAAGCTGTTTATGTTTCACTTATACCTTCAATGAACAGGCATTTCCTCAAGTGAACAGTGAAGTTATTTTGCATACTCTCAAAGGGAAAACGTGCAGCTCACCATGGAATTATGTAGCACAGGGACAGGGAAGTAAGTTTGATTCCAGAATTATTTAACACAGGGATAGGAACATGTGCCTGTTCTCTGTAATGTTTAACAGAGGAATAGAAAATTACTTTGGTTTCAGACAACAGAGAGATATGTTAAGGTAATGTCAGTTACATTACATAGGTGCCATGAAAACAATAATAAAGGAGTCCAGGAGAAGAGAGAGTAAGGAGTATTATTTTAGTATCCTCAAGCAAGGCCTGTTTCAGGGAAGGGGTGTTTGAGCAGAAATCTGAATGAAGTGAGCAGGCAGTCCTTGTGGATACGTCTTGGGGAATAGAAATCAAAGTGCAAAGACCCTGAAGGGGGGGCATGTTGGGGCAGAACAAGGTGGCCAGGGGGCCTGCAGCAGAGTGCCTAAATGCCTAGAGTGGTAAACCAGGTGAGAGAGCACAGGGCGCAGATCACGTAAGGCCTGAGAGGCCACGGCAGAGAGTTGGGATTTTACTCTAAGTGGAATGAGAAGTCATTGTAGGGTTTTAAACTGTTGATTGACATGGTTCGACATAACGTTTTTAAAGGAGACTCTGGTGGGCGCCTGGGTGGCTCAGTTGGTTAAGCGACTGCCTTCGGCTCAGGTCATGATCCTGGAGTCCCTGGATCGAGTCCCGCATTGGGCTCCCTGCTCGGCGGGGAGCCTGCTTCTCCCTCTGACCCTCCCCCCTCTCATGTGCTCTCTCTCTCTCATTCTCTCTGTCTCAAGTAAATAAATAAAATCTTAAAAAAAAAAAAAAAGAAAAGGTGACTCTGGCTCAGTAAAAATAGGAGGCTCTCAGTGGGGTGGCAGCGAGGTGGCCAGATAGGAGACTACTGCAGTAGGAACAGGAGAGACAATGGTGTTTTGAACTATGGAGGTAGTTCTGGGCTGGTGAGATACATTTTGAAAGTGGTGTTGGCAGGCTTTGCTAATAAATGTGATGTGAAATGTAGAATAAAGAGGAGGCCAAGGTTTTTTTGGACAGAGCCACAAGATGAATGAATGACGGTACTATTTACTAATGAAGGGCATCTGTTGAGGGTATGGATAGAAATAACGCAGGCTTCTGCCCTCAAGTGGCTGATGCTTTGGTAAGGCAGATAAAACACAGAGGTAGTAACTGTAATAGAGCATCTAGAGTTTAAGTGAAGGGGGCAACAGTGGAGCGGTAGCTGGTAGACAAAGTTCTAAGGCACTGAGTTCCAATGAGCATTGCTTCCAGCTGGATAGATAGGAGGAGGCTTCACAGATGCCATTGGGATATTTGAATGGCATGGTGAGTGATGGTTTTAAGTGCCTGCAAAGGAGAGTGCACAGTGCTAGACACTGATGATTCAGATAAAAATCATTCTGGTTATGGTCTTCCTAAGGCCTAAACTCCATAATGAGGTGGTAGAGGGTACAATGTGATGAGAAGTCTAATTGAAGAATAAATGTGATGAGGATGGGATGAGTAATGCTGGCTGAAGGGATGAGATTTTACTAGAGTTTTAAAAGGCAAATTGGTGACTCATAGCTAGAAATCGACAGAATTAAATGGTCATAGGGCAATTTTAATGCCTCTAATGTTTGTTACTCCCAGCACAACCCAGAAAAGGGAAAGCCTGCATTGTGTTCCCAGAGATCGCTATCTGGATTGTCTTGCAATCTGGCAAAATTAAGCTCTCCTTCTGAATTAAGACATCATTGTTTTTTAATTTATTATATTTTATTTATAGGACAATTGAAAATGTTTTTTTGATACTCCATACATGAAATTTGGGGAGATTATTTTTTGGGAAATTATTTTCCCTTGCATCTTGTCTTTTTCTTTTGTCATGTAGTTCTATAATGGATTCTTAAGCCCATTTCTGTTACTCTTTAATACTTATGCCACCCCTTCTGCTAAGATTGGCTAACTGAACATAATAATAAAAAAATTAATTAATTAAAAAAAAGATTTGAAAAGCCAAAGTAGGGAAATTTAAGTAAAGTTGGTTGGGATATTCGGTTTATACAAATGTTGTGTTATTTTCCTTTACTGACATTACAATTTATTCATACTAGCCTTGTGCACTACTCTGAAAGTTAAATCTATTCTTAAAATTATTTTTAGCATTGTAAATACTCTATGCTGTTTCTCTCTATGAGTCTAATTATGCATTTGTACTTATGTAATTTGTGTTCACTATGACAAAGAATCTAATTTGTCATCATAGTGAATTCCTATTATCTCCAGTGACAATTCAGTTTTTTGGAGAGAATCAGAGAATATGAATTTGAAATCCTGAACCTACCACTAACCATAAGACATAGAACATTTGATTCCTCATTTTTCTTATTATAAACTCATGTTCATAATTAGAGCTAATAATCTGTTCATATATTTATTGAATATCTATTATGTGTGAATTGTAAACAATACAGAGACAGTCTTCAAAGAACTTCATTCCTCAAGACTTAGTCTTACTGTTTGTGAGTTATAACACTCAAAGGAGATAATAAATATGAGAGAACTTTGAAAAATGGGAGGTGCTAAATAAGCCATTACCCATATTTTTTATATGTAATATAGGAAAACTAACTGGTTCTTTAACATTTTTGAACCCTTAAATAATTGGAATGTACCTTAAAGAAATTTATACTTTACTATTACCCTATCAATCCTCCTTTTCTCCCTTAGCATCTTTTAAGACGTACCATAATTTCTCTAGGGAACATTGTTGAATACAATACGGTATTGATACAGAGCTTTGTGAAGCTCTGATTCTATTCAAAATTCTGAATCACATGGATTTTTTTTTCATGAAAAGAATTATGTATCAGGTATTTAATTTTATTTTTGTTAATAATAACAGTTATAACAGCTAACATTTTGGGGGTAAATTTTTGTATTGCTATGCATTATGAAATATTTTATTATTATGCATTTTAATCCTTAAATTAAACCTAGGAAATAAGTACTGTTATTAATCCCATTTAGTGATTAGGTAAGGTATAGATACTTTAAGTACTCCACCCAAGGTTACAAAGTTGGCAAACGATAGAGGCAGTTTTAACTGGAAAAGTCACTGAAGAAAACCCCCAAGTGATCAAACGAAATGTGTAATTAAATCCTTTGCCAAAATTAAATAGGTAATGCTTTTGCAATGGAAAATAACATTATACACAATTCTTATGGTAAATGAGATCAGGACATTGTTATCATGTTTCCAGTGGCTATTGAAGTTTTAGTTATGTTGTTTGTAATGAAAATTTCATTTTACAGTTTGGGGATTTCTGAGGTAAATGACTATTTTAGCCTCTATATAATTACTTGGCAAAAATTAGAGTATAGCTTTCTTTTTGATGGAGTATAGCTACCTTTTATTTCCATTTTAGATAATATTTATTTTACACAGCTAATATGTCTAATTTGAAAGTTTTCTGGTTGAACTCATTTGATTTTTATTAAGTCTTTGACAAATGATTAATGCAGCTCTCTATTTCATCTAAATATATTCCAGCACTTCCTAACCTCCCACTTCCATAATAGTATGGATTTCTCTTTTGATTACTCTTCCTCTTCACTCTTCCTCCTAAATGGGGCTTATTATTCCAGTTGGATTCATCAGCAATAGTTTAATGGTATAAATTCATTAAGTAATCAATTTTCCTGTTAGCCACAGAACCCTGTTTCTTGCTATATTTTCCAAAGTTCTGAAGTCTAAAGCAGTGATTTTCTATTGGAAGAGACATCCCAGCTTAAAGGTGGTTCATTAAGGTATAAGGGGATGGCTGTTTTTATGTCTATCTAAACTGATCGTTCTCTTTCCCCCTAGAGATTCTGAAAAGCTTTTCCTCTGCTTGCATAGCGAGTCCTTGTTACTAATAAATATATTGGAGTCTGGGGCACCTGAGTGGCTTAGTCAGTTGAGTACCTTTCTTTGGCTCAGGTCATTATCCCAGAGTCCTGGGATAGAGCCCCACCTTAGGCTTCCTGTTCAGGCTCTCCTTCTCCCTCTGAACCCCCCACCCTGCTTGTGCTTGCTCTGTCTCTCTTTAAATAAAATCTTTTATAAATATATGTATATGTATATTTATATTTATATTTATATAATTATATATAATATTATATATATAATTATATATATAATATTATACATATATAATATTATATATATGTCTAAATTATATATAGGAGTCTATTATATATGTATTATATGTATATGTATTATATATATGTGTATATATATAAGAATATATGTGTATATATAAAATTACAAAATTATTGTATAAATAAAATATCTAAAATTCATTGAAAACTGTTAGTCTAGACCCAAGGTACACTAACATTTGTGATTCCAGAAAATCCAGTCAGACTGCTCTAAATTGTTTCTATAAGAGCAGTTTCTTACTTTGACAGAATAGTTCCAAGTAATTAAGGAACTCTGGAGATTACTATTTCATTTTAACCTAGGCCTATTGGGCCTGGGCTCTTGTTCATATTGCCTTTTAGAGACTGAGCCATACTCTGAACCATGAAGATAAGAGCTCCTTTTAGGCAATTTTAAATAAATATTTAAGAATAAATTCATTTTTTTTTCATTTGAATGTTAATAATAGCAGCAATAATAATGCAGCTACCAAACTTATAATAAAACATTTTATAGTGCTGAAAGTATTTTGTGCATTATGTAACTTTGGATATTTTCCCATTAAATTGAATTTTATTTGAGTATTATTTAAATGTAATATCACCTACATGGTTTTAAATCCTAAGCCTTCTTTTTCTTCTATCATGCTGTGAGCTTTTGTTGAAGGGGAAGTCATCAGCAAACCATTGACATTTTGTGTAGACTGGTCAGAAGACATGTTACCAACATCCTCTTTTAAAAAATCTGGGAGACTCTGGATAACATAATAGAACTTTTAGTGTAACTTTAGTCTAAGGTAACTGTTTCAACTGCACTGGACCCCCAGATATGAAAAGGCAAATAAAAACTGGCTTTCAGAGAAAAGAGAAGGAGAAAAGGAAAAGGAGCATCATTTTTCTACCTTAAGATGCATGGCAGTACGTGGATTCTAAGACACATATTAGCTTCATTAGGTCTGACCAAACATGAAGGCAAATATACTATTGCTTATAGATTCTGTAAAAAGACAAGGAATGTAGGTAGGTGTTTTTTGTTTTTGTTTTTTTAACTGATAAAGATATTTTTAAGACTATTGATTGATACTTTCATTCCTTATTACAGGAAAGGTGTGATCATAGGCCCTATCTTGGGGACAGTTTAGAAAGGATCTGAGTGGTGTTCTTAATTTGACGGGTCAGAATAAGTTGCTCAGATCTCAAACATATTTGGAATAAACAACGAGGGACATAGAATTAGGGATCTCCAGTTGTGCAGTTGTTATTAATTCGGTATTTCTGGCGTGGGAACTTCATCTAAGGCAGCAAATACAGAAAGTTCTGTTGGGAAGGAATCTCTATATTTGCCATTCTAGGGAAGCTCACACATTTCTAAAGCATTTGATTGGTGCCACCTTCTTTGGAAGAAACATAGGCACCGGATCAGTTTAATGCTTAACAAAATGTTAAAACAGAGGAGAAATAATATCAAAGAACGACAGGCCACTCTAAAATTGATTTTTTTCTGTGAAGTTTTCCTTTGGGATAATTAGGAATTGGACCCGAGAAGACCCAATACAGAATCAATCTGGAGATTGTGTGTGTCCTTGCCACCAAATTGATGGTGCATTTGGTGAGGTGGTGGTGAATTTGGCTTAGCTGTAGGCAATGCTTGAATGTTTCATTATCTGAACCAGGGAACCCTGAAAAAGTAAGAGGGATGAGACCCTTGAGCTGGGGAGGCAACGGACGCTTCAGGAGTGATTGTCCTTGAAACTGCCGTCAGCGAGGCCCCAGCACCACTGGCTTTCACAGGAGTGAGCATGAGGAAGACTTAGCTTAAGCAGGAATAAACAGAAATACAGTGCCTCTGTCATCTCCCGGTCAGATGCTTTATTTTTGGTCAAATGGAGATAGAAAAGAACTTTTTTTTTTTTAAGAGTTTTTTTTTTTAATTTATTTATTAGAGAGAGAGAGAGAGAGAGCGCGCAAGAGGGGGAAGGGTTAGAGGGAGAAGCAGACTCCCCGCCGAGCAGGGAGCCCGATGCGGGACTCGATCCCGGGACTCCAGGATCATGACCTGAGCCGAAGGCAGTCGCTTAACCAACTGAGCCACCCAGGCGCCCGAAAAGAACTTTTTAATGACAAAACTTCTGGCTTCACACTTTATTTTAGCCTTTAAATCTTCCCTCACAATTAAATTAAGGATCTCATGGAAATTAGAAAGTGTTATCCCTCTTAAAGTGTGAATTATTTTCTGCTCTACCCCTTTATATATGACAAAATCTACACAGGAGGGAAATCTAGGTATCCCCTAGTATAGTAATTCTGTTTTGTGGTAAACATGGAGTGTTTATGGCCTATATCATTATACTAGAGATTTATTTTTTTTAATTTTTTAATTTTTTTAAAGATTTTATTTATTTATTTGCGAGAGAGAGAATGAGAGACAGAGAGCGTGAGAGGGAGGAGGGCCAGAGGGAGAAGCAGACTCTGAGCCGAGCAGGGAGCCCGATGTGGACTCCAGGATCATGACCTGAGCTGAAGGCAGTCGCTTAACCAACTGAGCCACCCAGGCGCCCTATACTAGAGATTTATGTTGTATCATTTATTGTCCTAAAACTATGTTGTAAACTGTGCAAATTTATAAAACTATGCAAAAATATGTATATACAGTATATATATGTATATATATACATACTTATATATTAGGAATAATAACTATAACCAAACTTATAAGACAAAGGCAAGCATGAGAATGTTATGAAATGTTAGGCTGAAATTGCAGTCCATTGGAAATGCAATGCAGTGAAGTGTTGCTATTCCGTTATTTGAAGTTTCTAAAAGAACAATATACTCACTAGTACATGATTTCTTCACATTTGCTCTTTTCTCCTCCCTTCAATAAGGTCTCTAGTGAAAAAGAAAATAGAGTATTAAATTTTACATGCAAATTTTCAGTGGTTTGCAAATGACTAGGGGCAATTCTGCCTATTAAATTACTTTATTCCCACTATTGGTATTTTAAAATGTTGAACATTCAGTTTATGTTGAAATATACAGCTATACTTTCATATTACTGAGGTTTACCATATTATGTGCTTGTCAAAATCTGCATGTTTCTTTTTTATAAGTTGTTAGAGAAATGTTCTATTAATATGTGTGCTCTTGTTGCACAGCCTTATAGTGCTATGCTAGCAGCTGAATGTTTAATAAAAGTATAACAAGATGTGAAACATGCATTATACAATGTATTAAAATTTCCTCTTTGCTTATGTTGCATTCTTATACCATTTTATTGATTTAGAGACATACAGTGATGAACATAATGACTTGTAACATTTTTACAGATGGGGATTCAAGTGTGTACCTATGGTTTGTCAGAAATTCCTGAAATTAATTGCTTGATTCAGTGGGGGAATAAAGTCCAATCTAATCTCACTTAATTTTAAGTGGGTGCACTTTAAGCGATACTACTGGTGATAGATTGATTATTATATATTTTATCAATATTTAAAAGCTTTTATGGTCTGTATCAAATGCCACCAAATTAAATCTACCTTTAAAGATTTCAGCTTTCCTTTTACTTTACTTTCTTGCCTTTCAAAGCACTCAATATACAAAAAGAAATTATAGGCATCTTGTTAAATGTCCATATTTATATCCGAATAATTACCTTCCACTTTTGCTGATAGTTCGGTTTGTATTTTTAAGTATATTAAGGCCTTAGGAAGTAAACAGAAATGACTTGGGTCTCATATCTAAATCATTATATGTTTCTTAATGTATCGGATGCTGAATAAATATGCTTAGAAGCTAAGAACAGTCTATAAATTCTAGATATCTCCTGACCGGCTGCACATTAGTTCAAGCCTTTCAAGTTTCTTAAATGAATAAATTATTACATATTACCTGAGAATCTGAGGACTTGGAATTTCCTAGTGGTCCTGTATTATCCTGGGCTCTAAGCCAAATGATAGAAATTAGGAGAGTTTAGGGTTAGAAGGTTCTAAAAGAGCAAGTCATAAGGGATGAGCGTATCTTAAATTTCCCTAAAAAAGTTTTTACCAAATGTTCCTGGAATCCTTTTTATTTTCCCGGTTGAGTCCAAAGCCCTCTAACTGTCCTTGAATTAAGTTTTGTCTTCTTCATAAAGTCTTCCCAAACAGCTACATCCCACATGAATCTTTTCTTTCCATATATAGCTCTTGTATTTATACATTGTACTAAATAGTTTATTTCTTAATTATATGTTGCTTGGGGTTTTTGTAAATGTTTGACATTGTGAAATTTTATTTGCTTCAAAAAGCACAATGCTAAAATGTGATTCATCTCCTTGGGAACCCTATGTGTTTTAATTACAGAAGTTATTCCCAAGTAGTAATGGTAGCTGGGTATTGTAGCCTCCCAATTAGGCTCATCATGTGATCATTTAAAGGTTTACACGAAATCCTCTTTAAATATAGCTAATTTTTCTTTGAAAGGATATTTCTGTTTAAAAAAGACTTATTAGGGGGCACCTGGGTGGCTCAGATGGTTAAGCGTCTGCCTTCGGCTCAGGTCATGATCCCAGGGTCCTGGGATCGAGTGCCGCATTGGGCTCCCTGCTCCTTGGGAGCCTGCTTCTTCTCTGCTTCTCTCTCTCTCTGTCTCTCATGAATAAATAAATAAAATCTTAAAAAAAATAAATAAATAAAAAAGACTTATTAGTATCGATAGATTTATTTGTAAGGGAGGAAAACAAAACACTTTACTCTCCTAGGTTCTCTGGCTGGAGCCCTACAAATTAGACTGAACAAAAGATAGATTGCTAAAAGAAAAACAGAATTTATTAACATGTGCATTGAATGAGAGAACTCATTGATGAATAACTGAAAGGGGTGTTTAGAACTTGGACTTATATAGCATCTTTACAAAGGACAACAAATTAGTAGAAAAGAGATAAGACAAAGGAAAAGTTTTAGGCTTTTAGGGCAGCAAACTGGGAAGGTAAATATATGGGGGAAAGTAATGGGATGGTAAGCTTTTATAGGGTTTGTTATATGGATTCCTCTGGTACCACCTGCCTCTGGGCTGATAGGAGTGTTCACCCTGCCCCTCCTAGTAGAGAGGAAGAGGACAAAGAGTTTTCCTTGTATCTGCTTCCTCTCAATTGCCTTCAGCTCAAAACAGTTCTTATGTCATAGTAGCATATTTTTGCAGTGGCATATTCTGAACCTCCTCACATTCATTCAAGAAATATTTATCAAACATCTTCTATGTACCAGCAACAGTATGTAGGCATCTGGGCTTTTATGGAGTATGCATTCTTTTTTTTTTTTTTTTAAAGATTTTATTTGACAGAGAGAGACACAGTGAGAGAGGGAACACAAGCAGGGGGAGTGGGAGAGGGAGAAGCAGGCCTCCCGCCGAGCAGGGAGCCCGATGCGGGGCTTGATCCCAGGACCCTGGGATCATGACCTGAGCCGAAGGCAGACGCTTAACGCCTGAGCCACCCAGGCGCCCCTGGAGTATGCATTCTAATGGAGTAGCCCGGTGACACACAAATTAATAAAGAAGTGGACAGGAGATTGTCAGATGATAATGAAGTACTACGCAGAAAATTAAAGCAAGGGGACAAGATAGGGAGTAACTGACTGACGACTTCATATTGGATAATCAAGCAAGTCTTCTGGGAGGAGAGGACCTTTAAATGAAGACCCGAAGGAGCTGGCCAAGCAAAAACTAGGGGACATGCATTCCAAATGGTGGAATGAAGTAGTCCTAAGTGTGGGGGATGTTAGTGGACAAGGAAACATGTGGTACAAGTGAGGAAGTAGCCAGGGGCCAGATCAGGCTGGGCTTTGCAAACCAGAGTCAGTGTTTGGGTTTCATTTTGAGCATAACAGGAAGCTCTTGGAGAATTTAAACTAGGAAGGAAGATCATGGGGGTAGGTTTTACATTTTTAAAGGTTAGTCTAGCAGTATTTTTTCAAAAGCATTTTCATGCAACTACCCTTTATGATCATTATGTTTAATGACTATGAGATTGAATTTAAGCATTATGGCTAGGGGTATTTAGGTTATTTCTAATATTCTCTATTTACATAATTCATCCCAAAGTATAATATATTATAATATAAGTAATGACATGGTAAATATTTTTATGTAAATAGTTTTCCTATTCTGTTAGATGGGTCACATAGGATAGGTTTCAGCCATAATATCACTGTATCAGAGAATATCTTTTTTCAAGTATGGAATGAATACATCCTGCTGAATGACTTTCTAAAAGGCTGGTACCAATTTGCTTTCATTGATGATGTAGAAGAATATAATTTATTGTAGGCTTATCAACTTTTAAAATCATTTTAAAAATCCTGTTAATTTAATAAGCAAAAACCCAAAATAATGGTGTATATTACATATTTAACATAAGAGAAAATACTATTTAAAGAAATTAAGTAGCAAACACCTCTATATAAAATATGAATTAGCCTAAATGTATGCAATTTATCTGTTATCAATTTTTATTTTCCTTATTCTAAATCTGCTATCCTTGTCTAATTAGAACACAATTCATTGAAACTTGGTGATGCATCTAAGAAAGCCTTTTGCAGATTTTCCTCAGAGCCTCAGGAGCAATACAATTTGGCATAAAGTGACATACTGTAGGAATAGGAGCTCTCAAATATTTTCTAATTCTAGTCTACCTCCTGTGGGCCAAGAGTCTATTTATAGGTGAGTCCTAAATTTTTTTTTGGGTGGGGGACGCTGGGGATTGTGTGTCTTTCTTTAAGTTGTTCCATGTCAGGAGAAGGAAATGATATATTACTGTTTGACTTTATGTATTTGCAACCGAAACCCAAGTTTAACTGATAAAGTAATCATGACAACAATGTATCTATCCACCACAGTGCTCAGTTATCCAAAAAGAATCTTGCAGCTAGCAACGTCTATTGTTAAAACTCCTACCTGTCTTTCAGATAGCAGTAGGCGCATATTACTGCATTATTTGCTAACCTTTGTGCTGTTGCCAAAGATTTCTTATCAATAGACTCTGTTCAGTTCTGCTAGATTTATGTGAACTTCCAAAAGTAATTTTCAAACCAATATACTGTCCCCTTTAAAGCACAGATTTTCTATAAATCATCTAAGCATTTCATATGGGTAAGCATTTCCGACCCAACTATATCCCAAGATCCTTGAAAATAGAAAGTATGCATTTTGTTAATAATTTATATTCTCTAGAACATGTGACACTTAGTAGGTGTTCAGCAGTGGTTATAATATATAAACAATATATACATGCATACATACACATACATATTGAGAGAGAGGAAGAAATCTGTGATTACTTACGGGCATGCATGTTGTTGACAACCCTGCAAGATTGGAACTAATCATGCATCGCTAATATTATTTGAAAAGGAGCACCCCCCCCTTGCCTTAGTTATTAGTATCATGCTAGGATTATTGTTTCTGAGTTGCAGGATAATTAATGAAACATTTCACCTACTCTCAAATATCTAGGATTTGAACTGAATTGACTTTCCAAAAAAAAGAAAAATCCTCTTACTCTCTCTTTAAACTTTGACTTGCGAGCAGTCATCTTTAAGGATAGTTGTCCTGATGCAACCAAGACAGAGAGCAATGGACTCCAGAGCTCAGGGCGCAGGCTCAGGTTAGCCAGTCACCTTGGCATTTATGAAAGGGATCAGCACAGTGCAGCATAAGGATAGGTAGTGATAACAGCTCATCTCCTGCTTCCTCCTTGACAAATATTTACCAAAAAATAAATAAATTTAACTAGAGGAAAATATTTGAAGCAACAATTGGAAAAAAAAATCTTTTGACAAACCATGAGGAAGGGGGAAAGAAAAACCTGGAGTAGGAGTCAAATTCTACTACAGTCTGTTACTTATCATTTATAGGATCATTAGAAATTGCTTACCTATCTGTATCTCAATATGCTCATCTGTCAGATCGCTGTAATATCCTAATTACTTCACAGCACTATGAAAATATAAGAATATATAGGTCAATATTCTGTATAAAGTATTTAAATAATAAGATAATAGATGTTAGAAACCTAGCTCTCAGAACCAGTAGTTTAAAAAAAGGAGAAGATATATTTTTGATTCCAAATGATAAAAATTGTACTGCAGGTAGAGTGCTATCATTGACTTCTTTATGAAATTATTTCATTTGGTCTATTTAAAGTTGTCATCATCTCACTGAATGACAAACATAAACAAAAAAAATTGGGTAGACAGACTCAGGACTCTGGGGAATTTATTATTTCTGAAAAACATCTTGTTTCTCTGAACTTTTAAGAACTGACATAATTTTTTTTTCTATATTAAAAAAATATCTATAATAATAGTAATTCCTTTTACTTCTCTAAGCTCTTACCTCATACTTATTACCCCTGTACTTTTTCTTTGAGACTCCCTAGACCTCTGAATCAGAAGTCTGGGAATGGGGCCCCAGAAATCTGTGTTTAATAAGCCCTCTGGGTTATTTCTTACATGCTAAAGTCTGAGAAGCACTAGATTACATGTGTAAGGGGCAGCAAAAGAAGGTAAAAAGTAAAGAATGACTATAAAGATTTGATGTGAGCAACTGGGTGAATGCTGGGACCATTTTTGGAGAAAAGGAATACTGGGAAAAAAGCTGATTTAAGAGAAATCAATACTTTATTTTTTGGTTTATTTTTATTTTAAAATACTTAATTGTAGTATAATATATATAATAAAATATTTTATATCTTAACTTTTTTTTAAGATGTTATTTTTAAGTAATCTCTACACTCAACGTGGGGCTCAAATTTACAACCCCAAGATCAAGGGTCCCATGCTCCACTGACTGAGCCAGCCAGGCGCCCCCATCTTAACTTTTTTAAAAAGTATTTATTTATTTATTTTAATTCCAGTATAATGGGCATATTTTTTAAACATATGGTTCAGTAGTACTGAGTATATTCACATTGTTTTGCAACCAATTGTAGGAACTTTTTCATCTTGCAAAACTGAAACATACTGAACAACACCCCAGATTTTCCCTTCCCCTGGTCCCTGACAACTACCATTCTACTTTCTGTCTCTATGAATTTGACTACTCTAGATACTTCATTGTATTAACCTGGTCAGGATGCTATAACAAAATACCATAGACTGAGTGGCTTAAACAATAGACATTTACCTGTCACAATTTTGGAGGCTGGGAAGTCCAGGATCAAGGTGCTGGTTCCTGGTGAAAGCTCTTTTCCTTTCAGAGCGCCACCTTCTTGCTGTGTCCCCACATGATAGAGAGGAAGAGGACTCTGGTGCCTCTTCCTCTTCTCCTAAGGGCACCCAAGCTATCAGATTAGGGTCTTACCTTTATGACCTCATTTAACCTTTTTCACTTCCTCACAGTGCGCATCTCCAAAAATAGTCATCTTGGGGGTAAAGGCTTCAACACAGGGATTTGTGGGGGATCCACTTCAGTCACTAGCAGTCATATCATGAGAATAATACAGTATTTGTCTCTTTTGTGACTGACTTATTTTATTTAGCATAATGTAGAATTTAATCTCTGATGAGTTAAGTTTGAAGCAACTATTTCACATCCAGGCGAGTCTTAAAGGTGGCAGATGGCAAGAAGACAAGCCAAGTGGTCTTTTGTGTGATTTCTGTGTCTCTCTGCAAAATGTCAAATCCAACACAAAGTCTGCTATCAAAGTAGCCTTCATTTCTACGTGCTTTGAGTTCCAGATGTGGAGAAAAGGGGAAAGCTGATTTCTTTGGAATCCCAGCATTGGGGTTAAAGAATCAAGAATATTGGACTTGGAAACAGAAACTGTGGTCCAAATTTTGGCCTTCTCACTATCTAAATGACCACAGATAATTTGCTTAAATTTCTTTTAGCAATGGTGGCTTTAAAACAGCTGGGGTGGGGGGTGGCACCTGGGTGGCTCAGTTGGTGAAGCATCTGCCTTCAGCTCAGATCATGATCCCAGGGTCCTGGGATCCAGCCCTGCAGCATCAGGCTCCTGCTGAGCAGGGAGCCTGCTTCTTCCTCTCCCTCTGCTTCTTCTCTGCCTACTTGTGCTCTCTCTCTGTCAAATAAATAAAATCTAAAAGTAAATAAATAAAAATAAAACCGCTTAGGGATAATTATTTCCTCCTTAAAGTATTGTTATAAAGATAAAATATTATATATGAAAGCACCTGGCACATAGTAGTTATGAAATACATATTTGTTAAATATAAAATGGGGGGGTTCTTTTAAGATTTTATTTATTTGAGAGAATGAGAGAGGGAGAGAGAGAGCATGAGAGGAGGGAGGGTCAGAGGGAGAAGCAGACTCCCTGCTGAGCAGGGAGCGGACGTGGGACTCGATCCTGGGACTCCAAGATCATGACCTGAGAGGAAGGCTTAACCAACTGAGCTATCCAGGCGTCCTAAGTTAGTTATTTTATATATACATATATTTATGTTTATGTATATATATATTTTTTTAATTATGTGGAGAACAAATTTTATTGTGACACTTTATACATTGCTAACCATAAAAAATAGTGCCAAGCCAATAAGATCAAAAAATAATAACGAAGGCTGAAATGAAAATATTACTATTATAAAGTTAGGCCTTCTTAAATTATTCTCATATTTCTATAAATGAAGAATAAAGCCTTGCTTTTTTATTTTTATGATAGACCACTACTGTTTTGCTTGTTACTTTTTGTTGTTAATTATAATACTATTTTAAATATTTTTTCTTGTGTTTTCCCATCACAGATTTATCTTGTTTCAATAGATATTTTAATGAGAAAATGTCATGAGTTTATATAGATTGTGTCTACAATAACAATTATTGTAACAACATAGTGTTAAGAATTGTTCTTTAGAAATAATAATTTATTGAGGAAAATTTAAGAAAAATAAAATACCTTAATAAAAAAATTCCTTGATACTGGTTGAAAAAATATGAAATGATACCCTATCATTTCTCAGGTATAAATAATCATCTTTTACACAGCCTTACCCTATTTTTTTGAAAAAGCCTTTTTGTGTGTGTGTGTGATTCCAAAAGGGCAATACATTTTATAATATTTAATATTTGTATAACATTTAAAAAATTCTCTTTTAATGCATTTAGTAAGCATATTTAAATAAAAAAATACAATTCTGTCACATGAACTACTTTATAAAATCCAAAGAGATTAATTTCAGACGGGAGAAAAACAAAAAAGTGTGAAAAGAACCTCCTTTAAAACCAAAGTTCACCAAAGTTCATTGAGAAAAAGTGCATTAGATAATCAGGAAAAGATTTACTTTCTGAATACGGGCATTCCATGTCTTAGAAGGCAGGAGAAAATAGTTTTTAGCAGATTTGGTAGAAAGACATTGCCAAAAATGTAGATGTGTGTGTGTGTGTGTGTGTGTGTGTGGTCTGTTGGTTACTTCAGCAATAAAGGTAATTCATAATAGTAACAGCTGGGTTCTAAGTACTTCTGAAGGAGGACTTTGTGCTGAGTGCTTAGCATGCATTATTTAATTTACTCCTCTCAACCTTTTCATATTGTACACACATTTCCTTTTTACATTAGAGAAATTCGAGGCTTCAGGAAGTTAAGTAACTGACTAAAGTCGTCCAGCTGAGAAGAGACGTACTTTTTAAGGGAGAATGCAAAATTGTCTATCTCGTCTGCAGTCTATTTGTGGGTCATGCTTTGATTGTTTTTTAGTATTTATCTCAAGCACCTACTTATCACAATGTACTCTGTGATGTCAGTACCTACTTGCTGATTTCCTCCAGGTACCTAATAGGATACACAGTTTTCTTGAAAGCAGATTTTGCCCAGCAAGGAATTGTTTCCAGTACAGTTATGACTCGTGGAATTACCTGAAGTCAACCTCAAGCTTCCTGAAATCTTTAGAACTCTGAATCCAGTCATTTTCAGGTCTAAACCTAGGCCAAGCCAAATGGTGTTTGGTCTTTTCTTCTCCTCTCCCTTCCCATTCCCTCCCATTGGAAAACACTGATATGATTGCATTGACTTCGTTTTTACAAACTTTGATCTTACCCATTTTATTGTGCTGATCACTAGGAGGTCAATAGAAAGGTAGACAAACAAATTCTCTGACCTCAAAAAACATGTAGGAGAGGCAGAAAAAATGCAAATGAGAATTGAGTTCAAACAAGTGATGTATGTGCAAAAGCTTCCTGGTACACTGTGACCAGAATAATGGTCCTAGGTCTGATCCAAAGAAACCTGACCTGCGGGGATTGGTGTTGGGGTATGAGTCATGGGTAGTGCCTGGGCATCCTCTGCACAGTGCTCCTTAAGATACAATGTGGCTACAAAGCTCTGATGAACTCACTCTAGCAAAGCCATCCCCACTCTAGCAGCTCTCATGGCGCTGGGCTTTCAGGTTACACAATGATGCTGTCATCTGTCAGAGTTAGACACAGTACTGCTGATGGGGTTATTTCCTCTGCCTGATTTCTCACTCTCAGCACTTAACTTGCTTGAAATGGTAATGTGTGATGGTATGCCATCCACATCCTTTGGCCCTCCTGGCTTGCCAAGTCTGCATTTTTCAGCTTTTTCTCCCTGTGCCTTCCTAAAATTAAATGAATTACCTCTAAAATACCTGAAAGCACCCACCTGATTTACAACTGCCCTGTAAGCCTGGTCATAGAGAGAACAGCAAGCTTCCTCCTGCTATCTACAGAACGATGCTAAATTTATGCAGAACAACTCCAATTGTTTCCTTTACTCTTCTTGAAACGTCTGATTTTTTTTTTTGAAGGGAAGTTACTAAACTGTTTCATCTACAGTAGCGTTTGTTTAAATATTTCATTAAAAATATTTGCAGCCTGAGACAGTTAATGTTGAACTGAAAACCAGTTAGGTTTTTCAGTTAATTTTTTAATGCCTGGCAGCTGGAATACATCACTGAAACGCTGATGCCGTCTTATTTAAAATAGCATTGCCTGTGAGGCCAGGAGAAGCTATTTAAGACAAACCTCAAGAAGGCTGGTGAAATAATAGCTGAAGTTATGTGATGTCAGCCAATTCCTCAGCATGGAACAGCATTGTGAAGCCAGAGTTGTTATCCTTCACTGAGACATAAAATCTATATCTTGATCCTTTCAGTCATTAAAGGTTCTATAGGAATTGTACGGTGGGGGTGGGGGGAGTGTATGTTCATCCAGTGCGTTGGCCAAAGGTCAATTGGGATGGTTCTGCTTTACCTTTTCAATATGGTCACGGTTTCATTTAGATAGAATCAGAGTACAGTTTTTGGAAGGGCCCTGGGCTTGTCATTCTATATATAGTTTGCTTTGAATGAAGAAATAGGTTTAGCGATCAGAACGACCCACAGCAGACCCTATTGGCAAAATGCCAAAGTGGCAGAGGGCTCTATGGAGTCTCTTTATGTGTAAATTTTTTAAGTCACCATTTTCTTAAACTGTAAGGTAATTTTAATTGAATTGATTAATCAGCAGCCTACCAGCTCTTTCTGTATGAAGGAGGAACCCCTTTCTTATTTCCATAGTTGAGTGGGAGGGGAGGGGGATTATTAGACCGGGGGTAGAGGTGGGGAGGGGAGGGGGACAACAATGTAATGATCTAGTTAGAAATCCCTGCTCACCATTCTGTTTGTTATCATCATGTCCCTAGAGGGCAACAAAGCTTTTAATCTGTATATGGAATAATACTGCTTATTTTTATCCATCTCCCAGGCTTGAATTATGATCTAATATGATGTTTGTTTGTAAATGGTAAATCCTTATGTAAATGTCTCCTTGTAGAAAGTGAGGTGGCCCATATTTAGCATATTTTGATAATAACTTGATACTTGTCTAGAAAATACAACACACAAAAACCATGTAAACAAGAATGGTCCTCAAGGAAATCATGATTATGATGAATGGAATTTTGTTTTCAGTTTTCCCCACCACTTTTTGGCAGTCTGTTCTCTCCCAGTATCCTCCTGGTTATTGGAGTGCCTACTTTAATGACCCCTACCCCAGCAGAGAACTCATGTTATTGTCCCAAATTCTCCTGTAAGAAAACCTGTTCTTCCCTAATAAGTGGCAGTTACTTTTATCTGTCCCCTCTCCAATGATATATACATTTCTGATGGTCCTAAATGGACCTCGTGATACAATTCTAAATACCTCATTTTTCTACTTAGGCATTTTGTAAAATGCCAACATTTCTGAAGCTATGAGATATCTGCTACATGGTTTGTTTCTTTCCTACTATCCAAAAAAGCTATTTTTAAATTGATTAGCTTACAATCTGGGAATCTTGGAATTGGGAACACAATATATAGTTCAGAGGAGATTTGAAAAATTTAACATTTATTTTTGGCAGATGATTCAATCACAGATTTAAATTCAAAAGTAATAAACAGGTAGACAATGAAAAGTCTTCCTCCTAAGCCTATTGTTCCCACCAGTACCTCTCTCCAGAGGAAACACCATTTGTAGTAGAGCATATATAGTTTTTTTCTTTTTTTAATACAAATGACATTTAGAATCTTACCACACATTATTTTTTTCCTGTAAAAATTGCGTCTTAAAGATTGTACATCTCCAGTGCATAAGTAGCTTCATTGTTCTTTTTAAAAACTGAATATTATTCCATTGTATGGATGTGACATAATTTATTTAACCTTCATAGAATTTGTAACAGTTTTTTTTCTTTAGCAATATGAGGCACCAGAATTCCCATATCCTTCACAACTCAGTCCATAATCAAACTTGCCAAAGCTTTTCATAAAGTAAAAATAAGAGATATTTTATATACCTTTTATGCATTAAAGACAATTATAGTTATTTTTCTGTGAAATGCCAGTTCATGTTCATTGACTATTTTTTATTGGCTTTTTAGGCTTTTTGTTTTATGTATTACAGAAACTAGCCATTTATCTAGGGAATGAATCGTTAACTAATTTTTTCCCCCGGGTTTTCAATTATCTTTAGTTTATGGTAATTTTTGTCATGCAGGAAACATAAGTTTTGGGGTAATTAATGTTTTTTTTTTTTAATCTTCTGGGTATGTTCTCATACTCAAAAAATGTCTTTCCCACTCTAGGATTATTAAAAATTATCTTCCATTGTTTCCTCCATACTTTTATGATTTAGATTTTACCCTTAAAAGATGGATTCATCTGGAATGTATTGTGGTACAAGATACCAAAGGGTGGATACGATTTTATTATTTTAGTGGAGATTTTTTATTTGAACCCAACAAAACAAACAAAAGTTTGTTTGCAATGTGGCTATTTTAAGGTTTAAAATAACACACCTCTTTTTATTGTTACACAAAAGCCTTCAGTGGAGAGAAAGAAAGAAGGAAAGAAAGAGAGAGAGAGAGAGAAAGAAAGAAAGAAAGAAAGAAAGAAAGAAAGAAAGAAAGAAAGA